>NC_000076.6:55119292-55456167 GCF_000001635.26 Mus musculus | reverse complement strand
TCAACTAAACTCAACTGATGGCTTGGCCTCAATCTAACTGTGACAATCTGCTATAAGCTTCTAGCTCCCTCTCACTCTCTGACTGCAACCTGCCTGTGAACTAGACTTAACAAAATTGAAGTGAACTGACCTCAATGAACAAACTCATATACAAACTCAACTCCATTTTACTATAACCACAACACCTCTTTCTCTCTCTCTCTCTCTCTCTCTCTCTCTCTCTCTCTCTCTCTCTCTCTCTCTCTCTCTCTCTCTCTCTCTTTCTCTCTCTCACCTGCTCTTAAACATCTTCTCTTTCCTGAGCTATTCTGTGGAAAGTTGAGTATTCTATTTCTGACACATTCTGGCAAATTTTTCTCGAATTGGTCACTTTGTCTTTCAATTAGCTATCATTGTTTGGGATTAAGGATGTATACTAAGGGTGTCTAAATTCCAGCCAGACACAAAGATGCATGGACTGTCTGCATTCTAGCTGGGTCATATAGATTTAGAAGTTCTTTGGATATGATCCTTTCCTAGAGAAATCACTAGGGTGCCAGATCTCATATCCAGTTACACTCTTCTCATAGAAATATCTCATTTTAGTTCTATATTCATATGTGTGTGTGGGTATGTGTGTGTGTGTCAGAGAGAGAGAGAGGGGGGGCATGAATATTGAAATCAGAAGAGATTGGTGGACTGAAGTTTGTTGTCTCTTTGTACCCTGCAAATTCTGATGATTAACTTGGAAGCAAACACCTTTATCCACTGAACCACTTCACTAGCCTATGATCTTATACCTTAAAGATTCCACACTGTCCAAAAACAGTGCCATACTAGTTGACAAACCAAGTGTTCAAACTCATGAGCCTATAGGAAACATTTCACATTTAAATGGTAAAAATTTAGAAATTCAGAATATCTTAAGAAAACAGATCACTGTTAATATTTGAGTGATTTTTTAAATTTTTGAGAGATAGCTTAAGAATGCTAGTTTTTGATACCTTTCAACTCATACTCTTGTTAAAGACAATTTAAAAATTCAAATGAAAGCTGAAGAGAAAATTGAAGAAAATGAAGAACAGAATATTCACCTCAGGTTGTAAATAGGCCTTGAAATTTAACCTATAGTTTATCTTTGCCCTTAATTCCAAATGTACTTAGTCACTTACCTAGAGGGGATAAAAGTACATTAGAAATCCTACAATATAAGTGCCAAGTTCAACAACCCTCATTCTTTTTTTTTTAATTTTTTATTAGATATTTTCTTCATTTACATTTCAAATGCTATTCCAAAAGTTCCCTATACCCTCCTCCCACCCTGTGCCCCTACCTACTCATTCCTACTTCTTGGCCCTGGTGTTCCCCCGTACTGGGACATATAAAGTTTGCTAGACCAAGGGGCCTCTCTTCCCAATGATGGCCGAGTATTAACCTTTCAACTTTTAACCTTTAATGCTAATGTCCTGACAACAATAACAATAAATTATTTCTTGGACCCTGAAAAATAAGAGCTCCGTACATCCCTTCACAACTGCCTCATTGACTAAATCTTTTTCCAAAAGATGTCTCTGCCATAAATTGTGGTAGACTTGGAAATGGACACTTTTGAGGTCCCCTCTCCCCACTGCTGGACATTTTGGCTAAGGTAATCCCCATTGAGTCCTTGGAGCTTCTCACATCCCAGGTCTCTGGGACTTTCTAGAGATTCCCACTACCTCATGCCCCCAGCAGCTGCATATTACTATTCATTCTTCTGGCCCTCTGGGCTTCTCTCCTGTCTCCCCCATACCTGATTCTGCCTCCCTTTCCCCTCTTCACCCCCTTTCCGACTCAGGTCCCTTTCTTGCTCTGCCTCTCATAAGTATTTTGTTCTCCCTTCTAAGTGAGATTGAAGCATCCTCACTTGGGCTTTCCTTGTTGTTAAACTTAAGGTCTGTGGGTTCTATCATGGGTATTTTGTACTTTTTGTCTAATATCCACTTATCACTGAGTGCATAACACTCATGTCCTTTTGGGTCTAGGTTACCTTACTAAGGATGATATTTTTTACTTCTATCCATTTACCTGCAAAATTCATAATGTTCTCACTTTTATTAGCTGAATAGTATTCCATTAAATAAACCACATTTTCTTTTTTTTCTTTAATTATTTTCTTCATTTACATTTCCAATACTATCCCAAAGGTCCCCCATGCCCTCTCCCCCATTCTCCTTCCCCCCATCCCACTTCTTGGCCCTGGTGTTCCCCTGTACTTAGGTATATAAAGTTTGCAAGACCAATGGGCCTCTCTTTCCACTGATGGCCAACTAGGCCATCTTCTGATACATATGCAGCTAGAGACATGAGCTTCGGGGGGTACTGGTTAGTTCATATTGTTGTTCCACCTATAGGATTGCAGATCCCTTTAGCTCCTTGAGTACTTTCTCTAGCTCCTGCATTCAGGGCCCTGTGTTCTATCCTATAGATGACTGTGAGCATCCACTTCTGTATTTGCCAGGCACTGGCAAAGCTTTACACAGCTATTATCAGGGTCCTTTCAGCAAAATTTTGCTGGTATATGCAATAGTGTCTGCGTTTGGTGGCTGATTATGGAATGGACCCCCGGGTGGGGCAGTCTCTGGATGTTTCATCCTTTCTTCTTATCTCCAAACTTTGTCTCTGCAACTCCTTCCGTGGATATTTTATTCCTCATTCTCCCTATCCTCTAGGGAGGAATGAAGTATCCATGAGTTGGTCTTTCTTCTCGATTTTCTTGTGTTTTGGAAGTTCTATCTTGGGTATTCTAGGTTTCTGGGCTAATATCCACTTATCAGTGAGTGTATATCAAGTGACTTCTTTTGTGATTGGGTTACCTCACTCAGGATGATATCCTCCAAATACATCCATTTGCCCAAGAATTTCATAAATTCATTGTTTTTAATAGCTGAGTAGTACTCCATCATGTAAATGTACCACATTTTCTGTATCCATTCCTCTGTTGAGAGACATCTGGGTTCTTTCCAGCTTCTGGCTATTATAAATAAGGCTGCTATGAGCATAGTGTAGCATGTGTCCCTATTACCAGAGCAACCCTCATTCTTAATATGCTTTATTGTATAGAAAATATGCAAAACTGATTTTCATAAATTATTTCTATCTTTTGATATATATACTAATTAGAAATTCATTGAAAATTATTTATTCTACATTTTATTCTGCTGAACTGTAGAACTCCTGACTTCTGTAAAAGGAAACTCACTGATCTTTCTTTCTCTCTCCCTCCTTCTTTCCCTTTTTTCTCTCTTCCTCCCTCCTTCTCTCCCCTTCTCTCCTTCTCTCTCTCTCTCTCTTTGTCTATATGTATGTGTATATATGAATTCAATGAAAAATTGAAGTGATATAATTAGTGGGATGCTGTATGTACTCTTGCAGTTATGTAGCTACCTAGCATCAGTCCTGAATTTCCTTTTAGATACTCAAACTAGAGATTATACAAGGAATCAGATGACAATACTACAGGTCATCTTAACAGAAGTAATTTTAGAGGTCATATGCTTTAGAACTTCACTTGAAGTCTTGGAAATAGATTGATCTATAATACTTAAAATTATTTAGGTTTTACAAGACAATATCGAATATTTTTAAATCTGAACCTAACAGCTAAATATTTTATGAAATTATTAATCTGTATAGTGTTAGAATGTAAACCAAGTGATGGTACATCCAGATTTAAAGGAATGACTTCCAGCATTAATTGGGAAGTGGGAGGTAGAAAGAAGGAGAAAAAAAACCCACTAAGGATTATTGGAAAACACCTTAAAGAATTATATTTTATATTTACCTATAATTAAATATAAAACATGTATGTATATTTGATATAATATGTATATTTTATATATTAAATGAAGCTATGCCAATTGGTATAACAATGACCCTCATAAGAGTTATACATTACCTAGCAAAAGTTCCAGTACCAAGCATTAGAACTGCCTTTTAACTGTTGGACAGAGAAGTATAAACATCTCCCAAAACAATGTAAGGTATTGCTGTTGCACTTTGGTTGCCTCATGGAGGTTGAAAGTAAGCATTTCTGGGAGCACTGCACACTTCAGACACAGGGATCAGAAGATTTGAATGGTAATTAACCTAAAAGTCACCTTCCTGAGTCTATGTTTTATAGTACCAGAAAGTTATAGCAAAGCAGCTAATGAAGGAATGTGAATAATAGTGATATCCAACAGTAATACCTATGCACCACAAAAATGACCAAAATGACAAGCTCTCTACAATGGTACAATATTGGCACATATATCTTGCTAGTAACCAAAAGCTGTCTAAATAGTCCTAAATCCCATTCAACAGGAGGGAAGTCATGTCTCATACCTGAAGCAAATAATACTCAGTGCTAATAAAGACATGGATATTACAGAAGAATCTACTACCCTTACCTTGCTAGACCAGCATAATTCCTGATGGTATTCTAAAATTTATCCATACACCCATAGGAAAGCATGGTATTAACCCCTCATCAAAGAAACTATGTTCTGTAGCAGATGGAAACCATTATGGAAAATCACAACTGGTCAAAACGAAGAGATCAAAGGATCATGATGTGTCCAGTCCCAACTGTTATAATAACACAGCCCCTGCACATAAAACTCAGGGAACATCCTGGAAGATGAGTTAGAAAGATTGTAAGATCCAGAGGACAAGGGAACTTGCTGTGTGATTGTGTTTCCTAGAAATGGAAAGCAAGCTATATCCTTTACATCTCAAAACAAACAAACAACCCTATGTTTGGTTAACAAAACCTGGCCAATGGCACCAACAATAGACATGTATCTTAGCCACTGTGATATTGATATGAGAAGACATATGACCGAGGCTACTCTTAAACATTAACACACATAATTGGGAGCTCATTTATGGTTTCAGAGGGTTAATCTATGACCATTATGACAGAAAGTAGACAAGCATGGCATTGGAATAATAACTGTGAGCTTTATATCATGATCCATAGCAGTAGGTAAAGAGGGAGATACTGGACCTGCAATGGGCTTTTGAAACCTTAAAGCCCAATCCCAGTGATTAGCATCCTTCAGCATCCTTCACCATGTCTGCTTCAACAAAGCCTCAGATATTCAAGCAAGGCAACACTTCTTAATCCTCTTAAACAATTCACCATCTGAGGACTAAGAATTTGTGCAAATTTATAAGCCTGTGGGGAACATTCTCATTCAAACCACCATAAAAATCTAATTTAAAAAGAGGAATCCTCATCGTAATTCAAAAACCTACAGGCTACTAAGAATTGCAGAAAGAAGAATTAGTTTTAGTTATTTTCAGAGATGAGCCCAGTAATTGGTGTTCCAATACTCAGCAACATATATATCTTGTATATATATGTATATCTTATATATGTATATCTTATATATGTATATATTTTATATATACATGTATATATATACATGTTTGCACATGTAAAAATAATAATAATCACAGAAAAAGAAGTCATGAGTTTGAGAAGGACTTGGGAGAGTAGGAGGGACAGGACATTGTAGTCATTGGAGAAAATAATGTAATTAATTTTCAATTAAAATTTTTTAAAAAAAGCTTGATATATTCTTTGCTATTGCAAAACACATGAAAATCAAGAAGAATGAAGACCAAAGTGTGGACACATTGCCCCTTCTTAGAATTGGGATCAATTCTCTCATGGAAGGAGTTACAGAGACAAAGTTTAGAGCTGAGACGAAAGGATGGACCATCTAGAGACTGTCACACCTGGGAATCCATCCGATAATCAGTCTCCAAACGCTGACACCATTGCATACACCAGCAAGATTTTGCTGAAAGGACCCTGATATAGCTGTCTCTTGTGAGGTTATGCCTGGGCCTGGCAAACACAGAAGTGGATGCTCACAGTCAGCTAATGGATGGAACACAGGGCCCCCAATGGAGGAGCTAGAGAAAGTACCCAAAGAGCTAAAGGAGTCTGCAACCCTATAGGTGGAACAACAATATGAACTAACCAGTACCCTCGAAGCTTGTGTCTCTAGCTGAATATGTAGCAGAAAATGGCCTAGCCAGCCATCAGTGGAAAGAGAGGCCCTTTGGTCATGCAAACATTATATGCCTCAGTACAGGGGAACGCCAGGGCCAAGAAATGGGAGTGGGTGTGTAGGGGACTTGGGGGGGGGGTAGAGGGTATGGTGGACTTTTGGGATAGCATTTGAAATGTAAATGAAGAAAATACTTAATTAAAAAAAGAGAGAGGAAGAAAAGAGACTATAAAATAGAGTAATTCACAGTGAATTGGCACAAGTACTTAATTTTATAATTTGTGTGCAGGCCAGTAGGGAGAAAGCTGCTGATTTTACAATCTGTGTGATTGTGGAAATTAACTTTCTTTACTAATATAATAGTTGGAGAATTTTATTTTGTCTATGAATTGAACAGCTTTTCTCTGATTAGCATGATTTCTTATTTTATTCACAATTTTATGCTTCCCCTTTTAAAGAGTATAATTGAATTTTAATTTTAAATCAAATTTAAACTGATCTATAATGAAATTTTAGATAACATGTTTATTATTTTGTATATGAGCATTATGGTATAAATACCAGGAGATCTTTAAATTTTTTCATTACCTATGAAAAGAATGTCCTGTTTTCTCCTAGGTGTTTTTTTTTTTTTTTTTTTTTTTTTACATTATTTAACAAACAATAGAGTTTATTCTCTGAGCACTCATTTCTTCCAATTTGATTACTTACTATTTTTTCCCTTGGAAAATAAAAATCTTCCCCCAGGTTTCCTTAGCTCATCTCTTGCATAGCTTTCTCAGAAAAAAAAAATATTTACTAAGTGGATAGTGTCTCAAATTAATGAGACCACAGTTGAATTGAGAGGAAAAATCTATCTTAAGGTCACAGTCTACACACTAACACCCAGATCTTTGTAGTAATCACCAAACACTTTTGCTTCTAAATCATCAAAATAGTAACGCTAATACAAACCTCCCTGAACAATTGGACAAGTACATTTTCTATGGAAAATAAATTTTAACTTCTACTACAGAACCAAGAGGCAGCTCATTCATTATTCCTATGATCATTGCGCAAAATGTGTAGTAGAAATCTGCTTCATTTGAATGCAGAAATGGCTTTCTACAAGAGCCATAGACCAGAATAAAAAAAGGATTGTGTGGCAGAAATGGGTGGCACACAGACTGTTGAGTAGCTCAAACATTTTCATGCACAGTGCAGAATTGTGCTATCCTTTGAAAGTCAACCTAAGTATTCTTTGTCAGGCTGATAGAAAATTCCTTATATTTGCATACTAAGATAAAATTTTGGGGGAAAATAATGTATTACCAAGGCTTTTAACCAACACCCAAGAAGAATAGGACTATGAGCAGGTAATTTATAAGTGTAATAGATACACTGTACATCCTTTCTCTCTGTCTCTGTCTCTCTCAAATGATTACAAGTTGGATTTAGTGAAACCTCACTTGATAATGTGGCTAACCACTCATGCCTATCTCCCCTAACTTTTCTTCTCTTATGTATATGGATATTTTGTCTGTATGTACATTGATCTGCACACAAAAAGAGGCCATCTGATCCCATGAGATTGCAGTTATAGATGATTGTGAGCCACTGTGGGAATGCTAGAAATTGAACTCAGGACCTCTGAAAAAGTAACCAGTGATCTTAACTGCTAAGCCAGCTCTTGAAACATATTCAGCCCTTAATTCTCTGTTTATAAAATTCCTGTGGGACTCATGCTTAGGTATTCCCATGCCTTCTTCTACATATCAAGTAGGTCCTCTGGCTCTTGCTACTCATAATTATTATGTTCCTATAGTAAGTCCCATTTATCTGAATAATTATATTGAAACCTAACCTAGTTATTGGATTAGTAGAAAAATTCAATATCAGATCTTGAGGGAAAAAAATGACCAGTTTGTATTGACTCTTGTGTATGGTTTTCAGGTAGCATCAGTGCTGTATTGCAGCATGCCACATGCCATTCAGGCCAGTGAAGGGGACCAATGGTCATTAGTGAATCCACCAAAGTAAACCTTCCTCAAGTGTCAGCATTCTGCCTCTTCTCTAACTTGAATGTGACACTGATTTGAGAAATTTCCTGAGGCCAAGAGTTTAGCCATATTTGTGGTTCTGCAATTCTACCTCCTAATCCTAGGACTGATGTCTTTGACCTGTTCCCAAATGCTATTAGGATGGCAGCTTCAAACCTTTGAAAATGTGTGGACTCATATGAAGTGATGCACTTGTCCCACATTTCCTAACAACATGGTGTAGATCAAACATAAAAGTGGTCCAGTTTCTATAATTACCTCTCCATTTTCTCCTCCTCCTCTTCTTCCTCCTCCAACTTCTTCTCCCCTAGGTTTGCCTCAGAAAACACTACTTTTACATATGCTATGAAGAATTATTTGGTTTTCAGGGGCAAATACCTGCTTCCTAAATTTTTTGTTTGGAATGCACCCTTTCTATGAATTGGGGCTAATGGCAGTGGCTCCATTAATAAACTAGGCTGATAGGGAGAATTACAAGTTTCCAGAATTCTAAGGGCTAAGCAGGAGCAGGAAAAAGCATAACCATGGGTCACTAACAGCATTAGGCAGTTCCTACTTGTTACAGGAGAATATGAACAGGAAGAAAGCAGCTCATAGCAAGTTCCTGTGGCAGAATTCCTCCTTCCCCAAATCATCCTGTGGCCATTTATTCAAACTGTTCTTTCAGATGTGGTCATTATAACTTGAACTTTGTACATGAGTTGATCTAAATTTTTTTCTTTTTATATACAATATAGCAAAGCTAAAATTTTTGAAAATACTGGGAAGAGACATTTACAAACATTGATTAATAATAATCATTTGGTCCTTTTGTTAAATTCCAATTCCTATCTCTCTCATTCCTTATTTTTGAGCATATTTTCTACACATCATTTTTTATTAATACTCTCCTCAACAGTTAGTGAACTTTATGTAATAAGTATTATTCTTTGGGGATTAATTTTGGAAATTCTTCCTAAACCAGTTTTGGGGAAAACTGAGCAAGAAGAAACTGAAAAAAAAGCATATCTTTATCATAAAATATTTCTTCTCCTACAAACTACTTAATGTAGTCATTTTTATGAAGTATTCATCTTTTGGCTTCTCTAACATACCAATGTCTACAAATATAGTCCCTGAGATTCAAGGAGTTCTGTTAGTATTGTAATTCAGCTGAAGGGGCTTCCTCTTCCTACATGTCCAAACACACACACTCAAACATACATAGGTGTAGTAGTCCAGGAGTTCTTTGGAGACACAACAGAAACTCCTAATTCTAAAGGTAGGCCATGATGACCTAACGCAGGACCTGACAATGGCTTTGGTATTTTGGACTGAAGAGGCCTCATTTGTCAATGGCAACCCATTCTAAGATGAAAAGTAACTGGCAGAAAACAGAAAAGAGTATTGACTTCAACATCCTTTTGACCCTAACTCTCACTCTTTGACTAGAGTAGATCCCCGTGTTCTTGAAGAAGTCAGTTTAGTGTGTATAGAAACTTCACAAACATTCCAGCTGAAGGCCCAAGGCCCGAGTAAATACTGCTGTGTGGCCAAGGCTCAGAGTCAAGTTAATGAGTCCCCTTTTCTTGAAGATTCCTTTTAAGTATAACCTCTAGATACTCAGTGATACTCATTTCCTTTCATTTGACTCGAGTGACTAAGCAAACAAGGTGTCTAAGAAGACAGCAAGCTTGGTGTGACCAAGTGTTTGTGTCATAGAAACTTTTACAAAGTTTATGATAATTGGACTTTTAAAATAAAAGCACTATACAGTTTAGCATTATCTTTCTTTTTCTTATTAGTTATTAATTTTATTTTTATTAGATATTTTATTTATTTACATTTGAAATGTTATCCCCTTTCCCAGTTTTCCCTCTGAAGCCATCCTCTCCCATACCCCCACTCCCTCCTTCTATCAGAATATTTCCCCTCCTACCGACCCTTCTTTCTACTCTCAAAATCTATGTCTTTTATAATTTGGAACAACTGATACCACTTAGATGGATAGGTGTTGAATATCAAAGACAGAAACTTTATAATATTCTGCAAATTTTAGGAACACAATGGGCTTACAATGATTTTTAGAAACTAAACCGATTCATGGAGATCATGTATAATCACATGTTGGCTTGAGCTTTCCCAAGGATGTCTAGTTGAGCCCAGAGAATTCTTTCCTGGCTTCCTATATACCCATAACTGACAACAGAGACCTTTAATTTGAGTCCGTAGTATCTGTGGAATACATTTTCTACACTGTATCTTACCTCAGTCTTATGTCAAAACTTGTCATTACTTTTCTGACTCCATGGTTCCTTTCTGGTTCATAACTATGAAGATTTGTCTGCGATAAGCAAAGATAGCAGTAAATCCAGACTACAGCTTTTATACTTGTTATTCATAAAAAAATAATCATTTCCTCACAGAAAAGAAATTCTTGATATATTTCTAGCTCTAATGCATAGGCGAGCCTGGGTCCTACTTCATATTCATTAATATTGGGAAATATGACACACTGAAAATTGGCCACAAGGTTTTTTTTCTTGCCAGTACTAACTATAGCTTCTTGGGAACTGTTTGCTGGTATTTACTTGCACTGTAGGTTTGGACAGGCAAGGAAGTCAGGCTTGTGTATATTAGAGTAATGATCAATTGAGGGAAAGTTAAAACTGAAGAACCTTTTCTGCCAAACATAAACCTGTTGGTTACTGCTACTGCTGCAGCTACCTCCTCTGTCAAGCTAAATATTGATTTTGTCAGAAGCCAAAGAAAGTCCTGATATTTAATCAAGAAATATTAAAATACTTAGATCTTATACCATGCGCTATTTACATTCAGATTTAGTTTAGGTTATGCTTTGGAGAAAATTTTATATTCAAAACCTTAGTCATAACCTTCAGTGAAAAATAGATCCATACAGCAGAAGAGCTTTCAAGAGATATTTTGATCAACCAGGAAAAAGGATAAGGAGAGGCAGTGACTATGTAGAACCTAGCAGCCTTTTCTGAAGTAATCGCTCATGTACGGAGCAGCACATCTGCCTCCACTGCAGAAAGAGTAAAAATATCCAAGCACAAAAAAAACCCTCATCACTGTTTTCCTTTCCAGATTGCACAATTTATCTCCAACAACACACACATTCATCGTCACCAAAGCTCAGTGGAATAATTATCAGTATTTACTGAATAGGCCACGCAAAGCCATATGCTGCTGGTGGAAAGAATGTGGAAGAGATACTGAAAACTCACACGAATAATAAGACTGCAAAGTCAGCCACTTTGAGCTGTGCAGTATTTAAAAACATATGCAAAGAGAGTAGCCTATGGTATAAATAAAGTAATGGATTGCTATGAAGTAGAAGTATTCTAATGGGAGGACATAGTGATTTCAAAATTTCATTCCCCAAAGTGGAAATTGTAAACAAGGTATGTTTTATTAAACATGAGATATGAACATATGCACAGATATCCCCAGAAAGAAGCGTGCACACACACACACACACACACACAAACATGCACATAAACACATTCATACATGCACCCCCCACATAAGCACACACACATGCATGCATACTACACATACATATATATCCTATTATTTTAAATGCTGAAGAATTTAAAAGAAAGGAAACCTGACAATGTGGTGAAAATAAGCAACAGCACATGAATGTTAAAAGTAGCACAGAAACCTGCCAGATCTGACATGACTGCATAAGGGGCAATGTGACATAGTTCCTGCCCCTGGAGCACTGTCAGACCATTTATCCCCACCTGTGCTGATGACTGCTGTTGGCCTGGGACTGTTCTGCTGTCTTTTCTATGTGTTTTACTTTCAATCTCTTTCTAGGGAATATAATTCCCATATTACCCATAGCTAATTGCTCCATAATAAATGAAAGAGATAGTTCTCAGAAATGAGGAATGAAGGTAGCCATGAGGTTATGGGGGATGAGGAAAAGACTTTTTTTCTTGGCCCTTAGGGCCGTGGGAAAGATCTAGACAATATAACCATAGAGGCCATAAAAGCCTACATGATCCTTTGTAGATGTTGCTTATTGTGAGACTTGGTCTTGATCTTGGAATTATGAGGAGACACATGTACTCTCCGGTCTAATGACTGCTGCATAAATTAGCCAGGGTGAACTTGGGGACATCAAGGATAGAGAGTTAAAATGTTCTAAAGAATAGGAAAAGAAGCAATCTATGAAAAAGCAAACAAAAGATAGATGGGTTAATCTTATAGGAGGAAGGCTTGTATATGATCTAGAAACAGATAGTATTAGAAGAAGGTTATGTGAGGCCATGGAATTTCTAGGATGAAGAAAAAAAAATTAGAGAATTAAAAGATAATGCATAATCATATAAAAATTTAGTCGTTTGTTCTTCTAGATACTTGAAGAACTGAAGATGACAAGGCCTAATTTACTTGCATGCATTTTAAAACTTTGTAAGAAATTATTTTAACCTTATTAGTCTGTCACTTTTCTGTTTTTACATGAAAATAGTTAACACAGACTGCTGTATGTGTACCAGGAAACTTCAAAAGCTGTGCCCAGCTACCTGTGAAGAACAGGCTGTGTAAAAAATATAAGAAAATGTGCTTTGTGTTTAGTTCCTGTTTGAAGGAAGCAGGGGTTTGGACTATTGATCCAAAATTTATGCAAAATTAAGGATTTAAAAAAAACATTAACAATCGTCAAAGCCTTGATGATATTTAGTAAATAAAAGACCGGGTTCAGGCTTTCTTGACTGGAGAAGGAAAAAGGATGGAAAGGAAGAGGGAAAAAGAATTGGAAGAAGGAAGAATGAAGAAAGAAGAAGAAGGAAGAATGATGAGAATCGTCAAACAAACAGAGAGAATTTCAACTGAGAGCTTGCAATCGGTACTGACCCCAAGTTGTTATGGAGTCAGTGCTGCTCCCATTCCCTCCTTTCTCATAAAATATTCAATAAAAAAATACTCACTGGAGAAAAGCCACATGAAATTAGATCTGTCATTACTACCTGCACGGAATCAATAGCAAATGGCTCAAAGACCTCAATGCGAAACCCAAAATGTTGAAATTTCTAGAGGAAACCATAGGCAACACACCACAAGATGCAGGTGTAGGGACAACTTTCTGTATAGGACTCCAAATGTTCATGAACTAAGGTCAACAATTAAAAAATAGAATCTCATAAAAATAAAATGCTTCTGTACAAAAAGGAAGCCAAATGAAGAGAAAGCTGACAGAGTGAGAAAGGATCTTTGCCAACTGTACATATGACAGTCTTAATATCCATAATCTACAAAAAAACTAAAAAAAAAAAGTCAAGAAAACAAAAGACTCAATTTAAAAACAGGCTATGGATATGAGCAGTGTTCTCAAAAGAAGAACCTAAACTAGCTAAGAAACATCTCAGAAAGGGTTCCACATCCCTAGCAGTGAGGAAAATGGAAAATGCAAATTAAACCACACTGAGATTTCACTTTAGTCAGAATCCCTGGAAAACAACGGGCGACAAATGCTGACAAGGATGTAAGTAGAGGACAATGCTCCTCCACTGTTGGTGAGATGGGAAACTAGTCAAGTCACTCTGGAAATTACTGTCTACAATTCTCAAAAAAAAAAAAATAAATAAACCCACCGTATGCCAAAAACAAGACCTCCCTCATGCTGAGGCTGTACCTTGGCATAAACCAAAATAGTAGAACAATCCTTTATACTTGCATTGAAGTTTTCAGTTTACAAAACAGTTCTTTTATTATTATTTTTTATTAGATATTTTCTTTATCTACATTTCAAATGTTATCTCCTTTTCTAGTTTCCCCTCCAAAAATCCCCTCTCACCTCCTGCCTCCCCCTGCTCCCCAACCCATTCACTCCCATTCCCAGTCCTGACATTCCCCTATATTGGGGCATAGAACCTTCACAGGACCCAAGACCTCTCCTCCCATGGATGACTGACTAGGTCATCCTCTGCTACATATAAAGCTAGAGCCACAAGTTCCATCATGTGTTTTCTTTTTTTTTAATTAGGTATTTATTTCATTTACATTTCCAATGCTATCCCAAAAGTCCCCCACCCACCCCCCACCCACTCCCCCACCCACCCACTCCCACTTTCTTGGCCCTGGCGTTCCCCTGTACTGATGCAGATAAAGTTTGCATGACAAATGGGCCTCTCTTTCCACTGATGGCTGACTAGGCCATCTTCTGATACATATGCAGCTAGAGACAAGAGCTCTGGAGGGTACTGGTTAGTTCATATTGTTGTTCCACCTATAGGGTTGCAGTTCCCTTTAGCTCCTTGGTTACTTTCTCTAGCTCCTCCATTGGGGGCCCTGTGATCCATCCAATAGCTGACTGTGAGCATCCACTTCTGTGTTTGCTAGGCCCCGACCTAGTCTCACAAGAGAAACCTATATCTGGGTCCTTTCAGCAAAATCTTGCTAGTGTATGCAATGGTGTCAGCGTTTGGAAGCTGATTATGGGATGGATCCCCAGATATGGCAGTCTCTAGATGGTCCATCCTTTTGTCTCAGCTCCAAACTTTGTCTCTGTAACTCCTTCCATGGGTGTTTTGTTCCCAATTCTAAGAAGGGGCAAAGTGTCCACACTTTGGACTTCGTTCTTCCCGAGTTTCATGTGTTTAGCAAATTGTATCTTATATCTTGTGTATCCTAAGTTTCTGGGCTAATATCCACTTATCAGTGAGTACATATTGTGTGAGTTCCTTTGTGATTGGGTTACCTCACTCAGGATGATGCCCTCCAGGTCCATCCATTTGCCTAGGAATTTCATAAATTCATTCTTTTTAATAGTTGAGTAGTACTCCATTGTGTAAATGTACCACATTTTCTGTATCCATTCCTCTGTTGAGGCGCATCTGGGTTCTTTCCAGCTTCTGGCTATTATAAATAAGGCTGCTATGAACATAGTGTGTTTTCTTTGATTGGCGGTTTAGTTCTAAGGAACTCTGGGGGTACTGGTTAGTTCATATTGATGTTCCTCCTATGGGACTTCAGACCCCTTCAGCTCCTTTGGTACTTTCTCTAACTAAGTAGGTCCCAGTTCATTTGTTCAGTTGTTACTGTTTCATATTATGATCAGAAACATTGTATAAGACAAAAAATAGTTTCACAGGATTCAATACGTTTTTAGATTTATTTGATTTATTTTGTGTGTATTCGTGTTTTGTCTACATAAGAAGATGCTAAAGGGGGGCCACTAGATTCCCTGAAACTTGAGTTACAATGAGTTGTGAGCTGATATGTTGGTAATGGGAATTCCTCTGGAGGAGCAGCCAGTGCTCTTAACAGCTGAATGATCTTTCTATTCCTAGAATTCATAGGATTTTAAAGTATTAGATCATGTGCCCTTCCCTGAGCCTTGCATAGGCTAAACAGACCCACAATGGTTTTACAACCTAGCTGTAGTCTCTGGCCTTGCCACAGTCACAATTTCCTGAAGGAGTAGACTGCCTGCTGAGTCGAAGGGTGGGTCTGTGGGCTCTCTCTCTATAAACATATTGCTAAAAATTAAACTTTTAACCTTGATCAGAAACTTTGTCTTGAGGTCATCCTTCTCTTGCACCCCATTCCTTTTTCATTTTCTGTCTGTTTTTCAGGTAGACCCAGTTCATCTATGGCTGCTGGATGGCTACAAACACATGTTTTTGAATACATGTATAAAGGGTAGACACTGCTAGGGAATTCAAAGTCTTCATAGTTATGCGGATTTGACAAATATCCAGAGACTGAAACAGAAGAGTGTTTAGAATTGTAGGTCTATGCACAATGTAACAATGCATTTCTATTCTAATTCACTAAAAGTTATATTTTTTCTGTTTTTTTTAAAATAACTTAAACAACTTATTTTAAGATTTCAAGCTAATTTATTTTGAAAAACCTAATATTGTATTATAAAAAATTCTTTTGGGAGCATTTATCTTTTTCATCACTGTTCCCCCTAATTGGCTGTATTTATATTAATCAAAATAGTTGGAACCATTTATTTGTCTTCTATTCTTTAAACATCAAAAAAGTAAGATAGGAGCTGAGTGATGAGAACACATGCTATTCTTGCAGAGGACCTGGAATCAGAGCTCAGTATCCACATAGATCATAACAATACAAACTCCAGTTCCATGGGATCCAGTAACTCTTTCTGTCCCCTGTTGCCACCAGGCTTTAGCGTGGTTCCCATACATACATATATATTTAATACATACATACATACATACACCAAAAACCACTGACTATACATTATACACACATAAACACACACACATATGTATATGTATACATGTATACACACACACACACACACACACACATATATATATATATATGTATATGTATACATGTATACACACACACACACATGTGTGTGTGTGTGTGTGTGTGTATATATATATAATTTCCAGTCTTCTATTTCTTAATTATGCCTATAATCTAGATGTATGACTGGAATAGATTAGGTACCTATTATATGCTACTTAAATTTGCAATGCGTCTGACTGACCAGTTACTAAGTGGAAACTTAAGAGTTCTTTGGAAAGTCAGATATGTCAGATGGTATTTTGCAGAAGGAGAGTTTTCCTGAAGCAGACACAAGTAAAAGGACATTTTGCTAATGCAAGCATGTGAAGGAGCATTTCACTGAAGGAGACACAGGTGAAAGGATGTTCTTCTAAAGTAAGCACATGAAAGGACATGTGATGAAGTATTCTTTGTTAACGGCATGTATTTATTAATCCTCCTTGCATGGAGTTGTTGAGCTCCTTTTGTTGGGGCTCCATAGAAAGAAACACAGGAACAAAACTTCTGATGGTATGACAAGGCTTCTTGCCTATTCTGAGGACTTAGGCCAATTGGCAGAGTGATGTCAGGTGATGAAAACTCATGTGAGTTTTTCCTAAGTCCTAAGTCAGACTCATGTGCTGAGGTAAGACCCTCTGAAGATACATGAGGTTTGGATGGAGTATAAATAGGACTCAATGGAGAGTGATGGAGACTGGGCTTGGCTTGCTCATGAAGCTAGCTGTACAACTTGTTTGTCTCAAGTCTTACCTGATCTTCTCTTCACTGAGAGAAGCACAGCAGAGAATTTCCCCTGATGCCCCTGCTGGTCCTCCTGCTAACTCGTGCCAATTTGGCTGTTTCTGCTAGATCATGCTACCACTGCTGATTTGTCTTTGCTATTTTGCCTCTACTAAACTGAATAGCTGATTTCTGAGAACACTAATGGGATTTGCTCCAAAGAACCATTTCTATACAGGTCCATTTCCCCCATATCCTTTCTTATCCACAACCCCTGGTAGGTGTTGGTCTAGAAGGGAAGTTAATGTGTTTAACCATCATTAAAAGTAGGTTTTGAAAAAAAATTAAAGCATCACTATTTCTTATTATCTTTCCCTCTATGTCCCTTTCTCTATGCCTTCTTTCTTTCCATAGATCATTCTATAAGACTTAGTTTTCTGCCTCAGGATTTTCCTCTTTATTTTTCTTTGGCAGAACCAGGTCATGATTACTTCTCAGGTACTTTTTTCTGCTGTACTCCTTTCATTCCAGTATTCATTAATATACATGCTACATTAACAAGAACATTTTGCCTCTTTTACTAATGTTAACCTTTCTCAACACAGCGCACTTGACTGACTCTACAGTTTGGTTTCAATAGACAGCTCTAGGAGGTCATATACATCATCTCCCTTATTTTTTTTAAACTTAGAAATGACTCATGGCTTCAAAGTCTTAAAACATACACTATTATGGGGTCAAAGAATATGCCACATCCTTTCTCCCTGCCATACAAATGTCTTTAAATCATCAGAGCACTTTCATGACTCATAATTGTTGGGGAACATACCATTATCAGAAGTAGAGAGGTACCATAGGCTAGAGTCAGACTTAGCATAGAGTGTGTTTCCCTCCATTCTCAAAATTCTTAAGAAAAAATATATAGGAGTCTGTGCATCATTATTCACCCAGTGTAAATTTTAACAAAACTGAAAATTTCAAGTATTTTATGACAGTGAGAATTATGCAACATAAGGAGTCTTTTTGTTCCTTCTTCTTCTTGTTCTTGTTCTTCTTCTTGTTCTTCTTCTTCTTCTTCTTCTTCTTCTTCTTCTTCTTGTTCTTCTTGTTCTTCTTCTTCTTCTTCTTCTTCTTCTTCTTCTTCTTCTTCTTCTTCTTCTTCTTCTTCTTCAAATGAAATTATTATATTTACTAATTAATTATTTAGTATTTATTTATATTTCTTCTTATTATATTTTCTTTTTCATTTTTTTAAAATTTATGCACTTTACATCCTGTTCACTGGACTCCTCCTGGTCACCCCTCCCACAATCCTCCTTGTATCCATCCTCCCCTTTTCCTTTAAGTGGGTGTCTCATCCTCTATGTATTCTCCCACCCTTGCACATCAAGCCTCTATGGGGCTAGACACATCCTCTTACACTGAAGTCAGACAAGTTAGCCCAGCTAGAAGGACATATCCCATCGAGAGGCAACAGCTTTTGGGATAGCCCCCGTTCTAGTTGTTCAGGATCCACATAAAGACCAAGCTGCACATTTCCTGCATATTTGTAGGGCAGTTGAGGTCCAGCCTGTGTATGTTCTTTAGTTGGTGGTTCAGTCTCTGAGAACTATAAGGGTACAGGTCTGTTGATTCTGTTGGTCTTCTTGTGAAATTCCTGTCCACTTAGTGGCTGCAATCCTTCCTTCTATTCTTCTATAAGAATCCCAAACTCCATCAACGGTCTGGCTGTGAGTATCTACATCTGTTTCAGTCAGACACTAAGTGGAGCCTCTCGGAGGACAACCATGCTAAACTCCTATCTTCATGCATTACAGAGTAGCATTAATAGTGTCAGAGATTGGTGCCTGACCATGGGATGGGTGACCAAGCCAGCTCAATCAAATATCCAGGAGAACAATTCAGGCAGTTTAGTGAAGTATTTTATTATTAAAAAATGTACAAGTGGTCAGAAACACATACCATTATATTTTTATATGTCAAAAGTCATTTATGATATATGAATGTCTTAAATATCATAGAACAATCTCATCAGGGCCATGTGACCCTGGCTTGTAAAAGTTAAGTGTTGTGTCAGGATAAATATAAATAATGGGAACAGTTGTTTCTCTCCTTTTAGCTTGAGGTTGGCTGTTGACTTGCTCTATATTACATTCATTATCTTTAAATAAGTGCCTATTATCCCTGATATCACTAGTAATTTTAACATGAAGAGGTGTTAGATTTTGTCCAAAGCTTTTTCAGCATATAATTAGATGATCACATGATTTTTTTTCTTTCAGTTCATTTATATTGTGGATTAAGTTGATTGATTTCCATATATTGAGCCACCCCTGCATTCCTGGGATAAAAGCCACTTGATCATTATGATGATATTTTTGAGGTGCTCCTGGATTGAGTTTGGGAGTATTTTATTGAGTATTTTGGCATCAACATTCTTAA
Source organism: Mus musculus (assembly GCF_000001635.26). Classification (NCBI taxonomy): domain Eukaryota; kingdom Metazoa; phylum Chordata; class Mammalia; order Rodentia; family Muridae; genus Mus; species Mus musculus. The sequence continues at coordinate 55,436,660 of NC_000076.6, read as the reverse complement.
GAGAAATTGGTCTCATGTATTCTTTCTCTTTTGAGTCTCTGTGCAGTTTAGGTATCAGGGTGAATGTGGCTTCACAGAATTAGTTTGGAAGTGTTCTTTTTGTTTCTAATTTGTGCAATAGTTTGAGCAGTATTGGCATTAGCTCTTCTTTGCAAGTCTGGCAGAATTCTGTACTAAAATGGTGTTGGTATTCTGTTTAAACTCCACCCCCACAGTTCCTGGCAGTAGCCAGGTATGCTCTTCCCCACAGTTACCTCGCAACAGCAAGGCTTGGCACAGTATAAAAGGGGTTGCTTGGCCCCTCCTCTCACTATTACCTCTCTCTTGCCTCTTACCTCTTTGTGTCCCTCTCTCTCCATTCCCTTCCCCCCTCTCTCCACATGGCCATGGCTGGCTTCCACTTATCTACTCTCTCCTTTTCTCTGCCTTTTTCTGCCTCTACTACCCTCTTAAGTCCCCTCCCCACACCATAAATAATAATCTATACTATACTGGTACTCTATTCTATACTATACTGGTGTGTGTCTGGTCCCTCACAGGGAAGGGATGCCGAGGCACCCCCTTCCCCAACACCCTGCCAGACCATATTCCTATAGCTCTCTCTCTTTCTCTCTTTTTTTCTGATCAACATTTGGCCCTGGACTTCTTTTGGATGGGAGATTTGTGATGATTGCTTATATTTCTTTAGGGATTATACTGCTGTATAAATACTTTACCTGATCTTGATTTAACTTTGGTAAGTGATAACTGTCTGGAAAACTATTCATTTTCTTAAGATTTTTCTAATTCTGTGGAGTACAGCTTTTTGTAGTAAGACCTAATAATGATTATTCAAATCTCCTCAGTGTTTGCTGTTATGTCTTCCTTTTCATTTCTGATTTTGTTTATTTGGATCCTGTCTCTCTGTCATTTGGTTAGTTTGGCTAAGGGTTTGTTTATCTTGTTGATTTTCTCTAAGAATCAGTTCTTGGTTTCTTTGATTCTTTGTCTTGTTTTTTTTTTTTTTGTTTTGTTTTGTTTTGTTTTTTGTTTGTTTGTTTGTTTGTTTGTTTGCTTGCTTGCTTCTGATTGATTTCAGCCCTGATTTGGATTATTTCTTGTTTTCAGCTCTGTCTGGGTATGTTTGTTTGTTTCTTCTTTTCCTAGTGCCTTAAGATGTACTTTTAATTTGTTCATATGAGAATGTTCAAGTATCTTCATAGCAACACAGTGCTATGAACTTTCCTGTTAGTACTTCTTTCATTATGTCACATAAATTTGGGTATGTTGTGCCTTCATTTTCATTGAAATAAAAAAAGTCTTTTAATTAATTAATTAATTAATTAATTAATTAATTTTTATTTTTTCCCTGACCCAGAGATCATTGAGTAGAGAACTGTTCAGTTTTCATGAGTCTGTAGGCATTCTGGTGTTTCTGTTGTTGTTGAAGTCCAGCTTTAATCCATGGGTCTGAGAATATATCAGGTGTTATTTCAATTTTCTTTAATCTATTGAGGCTTGCTTTGTTGCAGTCAGTTTTGGAGATTGATTCATGAAGTGCTGAGAAGGTATACTCTTTTGTATTTACCTGAAATACTCTAGAGATGTCTGTTAGGTCCATTTCATTATAATGTCTTTTAGTTTCTTTTTATCAGTGTTTGGTTTTTATCTGGATGACCTCCCAATTGGTGAAAGTGGGGTATTGAAGTCTCTCACTATTAATGGGTGGAGTTTTAGATACAAGTTTAGCTTTAGAAATCTTTCTTTTGGATGGGTCACACGGCCCCTAATGGAGGAGCTAGAGAAATTACCCAAGGAGCTATAGGGAACTGCAACCCTATAGGTGGAACAATATGAACTAACCAGTACCCGGGAGCTCTTGTCTTTAGCTGCATATGTATCAAAAGATGGCCTAGTCGGCCATCACTGCAAAGAGAGGCCCATTGGACTTGAAAACTTTACATGCCCCAGTACAGGGGAACGCCAGGGCCAAAAAGGGGGAGTGGGTGGGTAGGGGATTGGGGAGGTGGGTATGGGGGACCTTTGGGATAGCATTGAAAATGTAAATGAGGAAAATACCTAATTAAAAAAAAAAGAAATGATGAACCAGTGAGCAGATGCTTCTCCAGTTGCTGGACTTGGATGCTACATTATCAGTTATTTGGGAAACTTTGACTTGTGAGTGAGAAATTAGACTTGGTGTTCTATGCAGATGTTGCTATCCTTATCCTAAGCTGAAAGCATAACTCTAGTCAAAGGGAAAGGACTCTCTTATAGTTCATGGTGGCAGTTCTAGAAAGAGTAAATCCACTAATATTAAACAAAGGCTGAACCTATGTCATGGTTTTCCCCCTAGCCAAATACTTAGAAGCTATTTAATAAAACTGATGTTTGTAAAAAGAAAAAAAAAATCTTTCTTTTACAAGTGTAGGTGCCCTTGTTTGGGGGACATAGATGTTCAGAATTGTGATATCATCTTAGTAGATTTTTTTTTCTTTGATAAGTCTGAAGTGTCCTTCTCTGACTTTTTTTTATTAATTTTGATTGAAAGTATTTTATTAGATATTAGAATGGCTTCTCCAGCTTGCTTCTTTGATTGTTTTGCTTGGATAACTTTTTTCAGCCCTTTACTCTGAGGTAATGTCTATCTTTATTGCTGATGTATGTTTCTTCTATGCGTCAGAATGGTGGATCCTGTTTCCACATTCATTCTGCTAGCCTGTGTGTTTTTATTGGGGTAATTGAGTCCACTGGTGTTGAGAGATATTAATGGGCCAATGAATGTTATTTCCTGTTATTTTGATGTTAGTGGTGTTAGTGTGTATGACTGTGTTTGTTCTCTTGTTTGTGCTGGTATGGAATTACTTATTTCCTGTCTTTTCTTAGATGTAGTTATCCTCATTGGGTTGGAGATATCCTAGCATTTTCTGTAGTGCTGGACGTGTGTATAGATATTGTTTGAATTTGGATTCATCTGAACATATCTTGCTTTCTCCATCTATGGTGATTGAGGGTTTTGTTGAGTATAGTAGTCTAGATTGGTATCTGTGGTTTTTTAAAGTTTGCAAGATATCTGTTCAGGCCCTTATAGCTTTTAGAGACTGTTGAGAAGTAGTGGGTAATTCTCATAGATTTGCCTTTGTATACTACCTGCCCCTTTTCCCTTGCTGTTTTTAATATTCTTTCTTTATTTGACAGATTTGTGTTTTGATTATTACATGTCAGGAAGATTTTCTTTTTTGGTCCAGTCTATTTGGTGTTCTATAACTTTCTTCTATGTTTATAGGCACCTCTTTTTTTGGGTCAGGGAAGTTTTCTTCTTTGATTTTGTTGAAAGTATTTTCCTGGGCCTTTGAGCTAGGACTCTTTACCTTCTTCTATTCCTATTATTCTTAAGTTGGGTGTTTTCATGGTATCCCAGATTTCCTGGATGTTTTGTATCAGGAATCTTTTAGATTTAGCATTTTCTTTGACTGATATATCAATTTCTTCTACTGTATCTTCTAAGCCTGAAATTCTCTTTTCCATCCACTGAATTCTGTTGGTGATGCTTACCATTGTTGTTTCTGTTCTCTTTCCTATATTTTCTATCCCCAGGATTTCTTCAGTTTGTGTTTTCTTTGTTTCTTCTATTTCTACTTTCAGGTCTTTCACAGTTTTATTTATTTCATTCAACTCTTTAATTGTATTTTTTTTTTTTTGGGTTTATCCTTAAGGAATTTATTTGTTTCTTCTTTAAATGCCTCTACCTCTTTGATGTATTTTCCTGTATTTATGTAAGAAATATAATCATTTCCTCTTTACAGGCCTCTATCATCTTTATAATATTGGGTTTAAGGCAATCTTCTCGTGTTTAAGTTGTGTTAGGATATCCTGGACTTGCTTTCGTTAGGTAGTTGTGCTCTGAGGTGTTATATTCCCCTGGGTTTTGTTCATTGTGTTCTTTCGAGGGCCTTTAGTCATCTGGATGTCTTTGGTCCCTGGATGTTCTTGTAGTATTAGGTATCGGGAAGGGGGTTAACCTTGAGAGTCCTAGTGTGACCTCTGATAGTTATCTTTGGTATGGTTCCAGATCTGCAGGTCTCGATGGTTCAGGAGCCACAGATCTGATGAAGGTGGATAGAGAGGTGGCAAGATAATGGAAATCTGCCTGGATTAGAGGGCTGCTCACGGCAGCTCAGCTTGCTCCAGAGCTGCTCACGGCAGCTCAGCTTGCTCCAGAGGACTCCCCAAGCATTTGGATGGAGGTAGGGAGCTTATCTGTGTGGTTCAGGAGCCACACCTCTGATGAAGGTAGTCGGATAGGTGGCAGTTTAAGAGTGAAGTGAGTGTTTCTGTTGTTAATAAAGGTAAAATTCTAATAAAGACAAATACATGAGATCATCTCAGATTTAATAAAAAAAATCGTCTTCCTTAAAATTTCATGCTTGGTAGAAATATCATTTTCTTGACTTCATATCTACCACAATATGCTTTCAATTTCCTAAAGGGAAAAAAAATAACTGTAATGTGTTAAATGACACTGATTAATTGTGTAAACAAAACTTAACTGATGATTAAAAAATAAGATAAATCTAAATAAAAAAATCAAAACAAGTACTAACAGTTCAAAATGTCTATGTTTATGTAGTCTGTATCATCAAAGAGCCATTTTAATTGCTTTATTGTTTTTCTCATTGTTTCAAACAAAATCTTAAAATATTTGACTCAGACTTTTGTTGAAGGATATTCATGGTCATTAAAATTTAGCAATGTATTATTGGAAACTAGGAAAATATCATTCACACTTATGTTGTCAGAATTCAGGTAGAATCATTGCATCCAGTCAATGTCTGTTGAATTATTTGTAAACTTCATTCATTTATTTGTTTTATAGTAATTGAGTTGAAATATGTTGAATGGACTCATAAGTAATGAATTTAATAGAAAAAACTAATTTGTAAGTGTTGGTGGCCCACACAATTTCTCTGCATTTGATGCTAATTTTCAATGAGTCATTCTTTGTTCTAGGGTAAGTCATATTCATCTGTAAGCATGTGAATTAATATTATAAGACCCATGAACTTATAAAGAATTATATTTCCAGTAAAACTTTTATTTTTCATGTTTTAATCAATTGTATACTATTAATAATGGTATAGCAATTTCAATACAAGAGAACTTTGTTAACAGAGCCTTATAGGAATTAGAAAATCAATTTCAATTTATAAATATAATTTAGTTGAAGACAAGTATGTTAGAATGAGTCTCAAAAGATTTTCATGCATAAAATGTGATATAACAGGATAAACTTCTGTTTAGGAAATACCATACACATGTGAATGGCAGGAGATGATGATGTAGCATTGATTGAAAATGGTATCAGGTTTCCCAATCCTAAAAAAATCCTTGCACTACACATTAAGAGGTATTTTTCCCTTTTAATAAGAAAACTTTAGATTAAAAAGTATTAAATTTTTTATTAGGCCAGTGGCTTCTCTCTCATGTAATTGTACACTTTCTCTCTGACTTTAAGACTTGAAGGATGAATGGATGATGTGCCATTATTTTCTATTAAATGCTAACTTTCATATGTAGACTTATGAGTATGTAGCTAGTCAGCACGGTCTTTCCCACTGTAGGCTGAATATAATAATAGAAATTGTCTGTATGATATGATTTCGAGGAAATTGTACTGCCTTCTCATGAGAACAATAGGAAAACAGAATCCTGATCTTGTAAACTATCACCAAATGTTATTGCTAGTAAGCCACACCATAGATTCTGGAATCTTTGCATAACAGATGGGACACACATTTCCATTAAATATTTTTTAATTACTTTGATAATATTATGAAAGCAAGTTAAGTGGAGATATATTTATTTGGACTGGGCACTGAGAGGTTTCAGTCCACCATTGGTGGAGACTGAATAATAGTGGAAGTGCAGAGTAGTCATGCCTTTTTTACTGATAGGTCATTCACCTTGGGCCAGAATTGGAAGCAAATATCACCTTCAAGGGTTCCTCCCAGCAATTTACCTCTCCTACCTAGGTCACATTCCACAGAATTCCACAGCTTCCCAACACTGCCATCAGCAAAAGACCTAGCACTCAAAATCATGAACATTTGTTGGGCATTTTACGTTCAAACCCTAATATTCTTCCCCCAAACTAATAATTCATTATTATTGGTAAATAATTTGTCATTGATAGCTAATGAAACAAATTACATTTAGTTGAACAGTGAAATCCCCCATAGTCTTAACAGATACAACACGGCTCAAAATATCAAAATCTCATTCACAACTGCAGGCATTTAGCTGTGAGTTCTGATAGAACCAAAGAAAGCAGATGCAGTAGCATAAAGAAAGCGTCCATTACAAAATGGAAGAACAGCAAGGATACAGTCGACCAATACCTGACAAGACAAATTTAAACTCTGTAGCTCCATATCCATAATCCAGGGCTTGCAGTGAGTTCCAGTAGGCACATATGTTTTAACTCGTCTGGCTTTGATACCACTAGAACTTATAGATTCTTTCATGGGACAGATCCACTTTGTATATGCAATTTTCCTTTACAAGAATGAACCATATTCCTGGAATCTCCGGCATCTGGGAATCCATTGTTACTTAATCTGTACCTTTACAACATCACTCATAACTATTTAGAGTTTATAATGATAAACATAACTCTAAGTACATAGATTTTTCTATACAGAGAATCCAACTGAAGTATACATTATCTAGCCTTATTGGAACTATTATACAAGCTTCCAATGATTATACAACTTATGCTAATTTCTTGAAATATCAATATCACATGGATAACACCATGTTTTACCATTAACAAGCAATTTATCTCGCTACATTGGTCTATAGCTACAGCAGCTTTTCCATTCCTATGCAGTTGACCTGGGAAGTAAAACCATAGAAGACAGTGTTGGACTACCCGAGCATTTTTTTTTCACATCTTTCTACTTTTTTCCACTCTGGATTTTCTCTGTAACTTTGGCTAAAACCAGCAATTGTAACCATCCCTTAATAAAATCCTCAGCACATAGAGAATATATCCAGACTCTTTTCAAGAATGCAACATGAATTGACTCTAGGACAATCTTTGTTCATCTTTGAAACCTTATGAGCATAATTTTGTTTTACAAAAATGTAAACATTTTTACAATATATTTGAATATAACCCTTTCCTCCCCCAACTCCTCACAGATCCTCTGCAACTTACTACTTAAGCAACTTCATGTTATTATTTCTCATTCTCACTAAAAAGAGAAGGGAGGAAAACAAGAACAACAAATTAAACATTGGAATCAAAACAAGTTGAAAAGTCTACTGGCCTGCCTTGGGGTCTGCCTTGAAGTGTGACTGATACGTATAGTGACAGACTATTTGAGAAAACTGATTTTCCCATTCATGTCGTGTGTCAATTGCAAATGCTTCTTGATTAGAGATGGGACTTTATGTGCATTTCCTCTTCTGAATGTTGGAATTTTTTTTCTGATTACTAACTGCGTATCTATGGATATTCTGGTCCCTTCAGAACAGCCTATTAAGGTCTGATTACTAGATATGAGGGGTCCTCTAGTCTGTAGCTGCACATTATTCCTGCAAAACACTTCTTAAGGATTATTAATTACATGGTTAGGATTATCACAGCAACCCACTTTTAGTGGACATTTCTATTAGTTATTTTGAAAATTGCTATGGCAGAATAACTGACAAAACAAGGGAGGATACAAGCATTTTAAAGCATAGAGATATAGCCCAGCATGTTGGGAAAGACATGTTTTCAGGACTGTGTAGGAGGGAGAGAGCTACACACTTTCAGCTTGGTAGAGAGACAAAGAAAGGGCATTCTGGTTCCCTGCTGGGTTTCTCTTTTTCACATTTTTATGACTATGGAACCTCAGTTCATTGAATAGAGTTACTCCTATTTAAGGTAACTTAGTCCTTCACAGACAAATGTCTATACCCTGATAAAAAATACCTTCTAGGTAATTCTAAATCCAGTCATATTGGCAATGAAGATTAACAATCAGATCTGACCTAAAGAATAGTACTGAAATCCTTAAAGTGCTGAGGAAACTTAACTACTGTCTGATGATTGTATATATAATTCAACTACCTTACAAGAATTAAGGTTTCATTTTCAGGAAAGTTGAATGTAAACAGTACTTGGTTTATGAGCATCTAAGAAATGCATTGAGTGAAAACATGGGGAAAAAAGAAACTAGAAGAAAGGTCTTTATATATAAAAGGAAACAGTGTGCAAACAAAGAATTGCACCAGCAACAAGAAGATATGTAATAATTTACTGAAATGACAATTATTTCTGATGTTGAAAACATAAAGTATTTGTCTGGCATATTGTTAGTAGGAAATATCCTCCATATGTCTGCATTCCTAGTTCATGATTCTCTTATGGAAGGTATACTGGCTAGTTTTGTGTCAACTTGACACAGCTGGAGTTATCACAGAGAAAGGAACTTCAGTTGAGGCAATGCCTCCATGAGATCCAACTGTAAGGCATTTTCTCAATTAGTGATCAAGGGGGAGAAGCCCCTTGTGGGTGGGACCATCTCTGGGCTGGTAGTCTTGGTTCTATAAGAGAGCAGACTGAGCAAGCCAGCGGAAGCAAGCCAGTAAAGAACATCCCTCCATGGCTTCTGCATCAGCTCCTGCTTTCTGACCTGCTTGAGTTCTAGTCCTGATTTCCTTTGGTGATGAACAGCAGTATGGAAGTGTAAGCCGAATAAACCCTTTCCTCCCCAACTTGCTTCTTGGTCATGATATTTGTGCAGGTATAGAAACCCTGACTAAGACAGAAGGTTAAGGGACTTTTAGTCACTGGAACCTTATTTCAGGGAGTGGGGCACAAAGAGTGAAACTGAAGGATGGTTTTAAAGCCTGGCCTTACTTCCTGTCTGCTCTCTGCTTCTTGAATATGCATGTAATAGGACCACCCACCCAATGCTTCTGCCATCATGTACACCTTTAAAATCTATAAACTAAAATAAACTCTTCACTCTTATGTTGCCTTTGATCAGGTATGTGGTCAAAGCAATGAGAACAAAACCTCCTGACATTCAGATTTCCTTGTATCTCAACATTTACAGGTCATAATGCTTATTTAATAGGCAATTATGTGAAATATCTGAAGCCAAATGAGGAACTGAGAGAAGGGACAAAATGAAAACATTATATATTTGAAAACAATATATTTGATTATAACCCTTTCCTCCTCCAACTCCTCACAGATCCTCTGCAACTTCCTACTTAAGCAACTTCATGTTATTATTTCTCTTTCTCTCTTAAAAAAAATAAGGGGAAAAAAGAGCCCCAGGAAGAACCATGTGGCAACTGTTTCTTCATTCTGAGGTCCCTTGGGGCACGACATAAGGGATGATCCAGGATGTGTACACTTGAGTGGTAAGGCAGATATACTTCTTACCAACAATCCTTGGCTTAATGAGTTGAATAAGGATGATACAAACAGACATTCCAAAATGGGTGGAGGAATGACCTTGAGGTCTTAATGTTACAGAAAGAACTACAGGCAACTAAGGGATGCTGAGACGGAGAGAAATTGTTTGCTTCATGGAAGAGAACACCAACTGCTTATTCAATACCAAATCCTCATCCCTGAAACATAAATACTTTAAACAACATATTAGACTGAGAAGGTTACTTTTAAGAATATATGTTCAGTGATTCTCAAACGTCCTAATTCTGTGACCCTTTAGTACAGTTCCTCAGGTTTTAGTGAGCCCCAACCATGAAATTATTTTGTTGCTACTTTATAGCCATAATTTAGATAGTTTTATAAATCATAATTAGTAAATATCTTTTTTTTCCATTTTTTATTAGGTATTTAACTCATTTACATTTCCAATGCTATACCTAAAGTCCCCCATATCCACCCACCCCCACTCCCCTGCCCACCCACTCCCCCTTTTTGGCCCTGGTATTCCCCTGTACTGGGGTATATAAAGTTTGCAAGTCCAATGGGCCTCTCTTTCCAGTGATGGCCGACTAGGCCATCTTTTGATATATATGCAGCTAGAGTCAAGAGCTCCGGGGTACTGGTTAGCTCATAATGTTGTTCCACCTATAGGGTTGCAGATCCCTTTAGCTCCTTGGCTACTTTCTCTAGCTCCTCCATTGGGAGCCCTATGATCCATCCATTAGCTGACTGTGAGCATCCACTTCTGTGTTTGCTGGGCCCCGGCATAGTCTCACAAGAGACAGCTACATCTGCGTCCTTTCAATAAAATCTTGCTAGTGTATGCAATGGTGTCAGCGTTTGGATGCTGATTATGGGGTGGATCCCTGGCTATGGCAGTCTCTACATGGTCCATCCTTTCATCTCAGCTCCAAACTCCGTCTCTGTAACTCCTTCCATGGGTGTTTTGTTCCCAAATCTAAGGAGGGGCATAGTGTCCACACTTCAGTCTTCATTCTCCTTGAGTTTCATGTGTTTAGCAAATTATATCTTATATCTTGGGTATCCTAGGTTTGGGGCTAATATCCACTTATCAGTGAATACATATTGTGTGAGTTTCTTTGTGAATGTGTTACCTCACTCAGGATGGACATAGTACTACCGGAGGATCCAGCAATACCTCTCCTGGGCATATATCCAGAAGATGCCCCAACAGGTAAGAAGGACACATGCTCCACTATGTTCATAGCAGCCTTATTTATAATAGCCAGAAGCTGGAAAGAACCTAGATGCCCCTCAAGAGAGGAATGGATACAGAAAATGTGGTACATCTACACAATGGAGTACTACTCAGCTATTAAAAAGAATGAATTTATGAAATTCCTAGCCAAATGGATGGACCTGGAGGGCATCATCCTGAGTGAGGTAATTAGTAAATATCTTATGTGAAATCTCAAAATGAAATACAGGCCACAGGTTGAGAACTGGTAATACACACTTGGAAGAAGAAAGTCAATATTGTGATTGTCTTTGAAGGGTACAAATAGAGAATTAAATATCTCTCTCCCTCTCTCCCTCCTTCTTCTCTGCACTTTTCTCAGTGTTTCTCTCTTCTTTCCCACTCTCTTTCCTGTCTATCTCTAGATTTCCCTTTTTTATTAGATATTTTATTTACATTTCAAATGTTAACCCCTTTCCCAGTTTCCCCTCTGCACTCCCTCTATCTTATCCCCCCTTAACCTGCTTCAATGAGGGTGCTTCCCCACCCACCTACCCACTCCCATCTCACCACCCTAGCATTCCTCTACACTGGGGCATCAAGCCTTCACAGGACCAAGAGCTTACCCTCCCATATTTCTGCTTTGACTTAGGAACCAAATCGAGAAAACCATCAAATATGGACTTAAACTTTGGAAAGTGTGTGTTAGTAAATAATCTTATTCCGTAGGTTGAATTTATCATGTTGTCATTAAAAAAGAAAAGTAGCAGAAGTCTATAATCTAGATGGAATGCTGATTGTTTAAGTTTGAAAATGACATCATCTCGGGACTGCAAAAGAAAAGAAGCCAAATGAGGTCAGCACAACAGCTGCCTCTAGTCACTTAAAGATAAGGCAGCTAGAATACACAGGAAGTTCAGCGGCAGAGAGAACTACACAAAAGACACGAAGATCTGGAGAAGGTCACCTTCTGGCATTTTATCAGAAGGTTACTTCACACAGATAAAAAGAGTCAAGATTGGAGAACCAAAATGATTGAGTGACTGAGAATTAGCTCCAAGAATTGGCTGTTTGACAAGAGTGAAGAATAGAAGATCAACATACAAAATGTGATCATATTTCTATATTCTAGCAGTGATCTCACAGAAGCTATTTTTAAAACTATCAGTGTACAATAATCTAAAATGCATAAGAATAAATCTAAAGCAATATTATATATTTATATATATACACACCTATATGTATATATATGTATGTGTGTATATATACATATATAATATATATATAATTTTATATATATATGTATATATGAAATTAAAACTTTAGCTATTAAAGTGAAAAATTAAATAAAGCCCAAATATCAGGAAGATGCTCCAGATGCAGCAGAGTACCAAAGTCCATGAATTGATAAGATAGTAATTCTTGTACAATTGATCTCTTGCCAGTGATGATCTCACAATTTCTTTTGTATTATTTGTCAGTTCTCATTGCTAATATTTCAAAGGCCCCAAATAATCAGAACACTATTTCCAAAAAAAAGGTAAACATTAAAAGTCATATAACCGTCTGATTCCAAAGCTCATGAGATAGATAGCATAAGAAAAAGTATGTGGGTCACATATAAAGATGAAAATGTAAGCAGAACTATCAGGTCTAGAAGTACATGTATCCCTTCATAATTATGTACACACAAACACATATGTGTACATATTAATTACTTTACTCATAGAATATGATGAAATTGACTCAAAATGAGAGACCCAAGTGAGAGATCAGGAGCTGAAAACTCCTGCAAATAAATGAATAAAAGCAATTTTTTGAAATATTAAGATTAGCAGAGACAGAGAACAGGAGTGGTAAAAGAAAACAGATATATTGCACAAAAAGCTACATTTTATTAGATTTATAATGCATTTATTAAAATATACACTTTTATCAGAACAAATTCATCAGTGAACAATATTTATTGCCTATGACATCTTACAGAATAGAATTCCAATTTTAGGGAATATTAGGAATAAGACTTATTTGGTGAAATTTCTAGATCCCTGGAATCAGCAGGTATACAAAATATTTCCTTGAGATCTGTGATGAGTTGCCTGGAAAGGCGCTTGTGAGTAAGTGGTTCTGACATAGCAAGAAAACCCTTTGGTGCTCATTTTCTACAATGCTGTAAATTGAGTTAACAAATTACAGATATTTGAATATACGTCGGTGCCCAATCTTCTTAATCACTCCAATTAAAAGCTGTTTCCATCTCAGTTCTTTAAAAATATCCACTAGAGCCTAGAACTCTGTTTATATGCATTTCTCAGCCCAGGGTGTCATAATATCAGTTAAAGTTACCTTAGCTCTGTTGACAGTTGCACATTTCAATCTTACTGTAAGTCCCCTTTTACAGTGTGGTCATAAAACAATGTGTCCATATACTTAACAAAGTTAAGCTTTAATGTGTATAAGGTTCTTACTTAAGTCATTTTTTTTTCTTTTAGAGAATTAAATGGTAGGAAAAGTATATTTTTTTCTTAAAATTTAGGGAAAAAAAACAAGAATAGTGTGCATCATTTAATCAATAGAGAATGTTGGACTTTTCAGAGTATAACAAGGGCATGATAAATGAACCCAACAAATGAGAAAGATATAAATTACTTAGTGTAATTCAGCAAAACATTGTTGCAAATACATATTGAAATTTCAATCAAATAAGTTTTCCAGGTACTACACATTTGAACAACTAGAATTGTGAGGCTGTTGGGTAGCTTTAGAGAAGTGTGGCTGTTTAAATATTTCTGTAGTGATTTAGATTAAAAAAATCTTTGCATTGTAGAAACATAGAAACTTCTATAATCTTTAAGTCGTTCATTCACACTTATTGACAGGAAGCAAACTTTAAAGATTTTGATCACATTTAAACTCCCAAATAAGCTTCCACAATTGTCTTGGCTCTGTTTATTCTTACTTATTATAAACACATGTGGTACAATTTTACACTGTGGTCATAAAGCAGTTATGAAGGAGTTGAGTTATTATGGTTTAGTTCATCTAGAGATTCCAGTTTAAAATTCTGTGTAGCTATCACATATTATAAACTGTTTCTAATGCAAGTCAAGCAAATGTCAATTCAGGGGACAATCTTGTATTTTTAATCAAATAATACAAATGATAGATTCAAAAGTAGATAAGAGACTTATAGTGGATTCCTGCTATAATTTATAGATGAACCCATAACAACCATTTAAATAAGATATTCTGAATTAATGTTAAAGTGATCTTTTAATATGGCTACAAATAATGTGACAGCTATTTTTTTGTTTCACTTAATTTTTGGCAATTAGAACTAACAAAAACATTGCAAAATAGCCTGAAATAGAAGTATCTAACAAGCAATGTCCATGGTTAATGACTGTTACTGTGTGGGTTATTCAGGATGTGGGTGAACCAAGGGCTAGCTGAGCAGACCCAGGAGCTGGGTGAGTAAGAAGTTCATCATGAAAACTGTCAGTTTGCTATTACATTGGAGGCACAAACCAATCTTTTCAATGACAATATCTCTATGTATTATGAAATGTTATACAGTAAAAATAATAAATTGCTCTGTTGTCTTTGTATTACCAGGTCATGTTGTAGGAAATAAAACCAGAGAAGGTTAAGTAAAGAATGGGAAGCACATTGTTCTAAAGGGCAAAAGAGTTCCTTCATTCTTTCTAAAAATTGCTCATATAACAATGAAGTTGATTTGTATTACTGTTGTAAAGCTCCTTTAACAGTGAGATTAAAGTGTTGAAGCTGCTTATTTGAGCATATCCAATGTATACTTTAATACAGGCATATTTTATTTCTTGATTAAGTACACATTTTCCATCATCCCCTTTGGTGTCTTCTTTAGAAGGCAGCTTTCAAAAGGCCAGTGAACTAAAATTCCATCATAGCACTTTCATCAACTTTTCAAATACACTTTATAGTGCTATTAACTATTTACAGACATTATTTTGCACCCTATATATCATACACTGAAAATACTAAAAATGTGTTAAATCATATATATATATATATATATATATATATATATATATATATATATAAATACATATATACATACATACACACATATGTATTTTACTTAGCTGGAGATGAATTTAAACTTAATTTTGGTAACTATTGGTGATACAAATGAACATAATAAACATTAACTATGATATCTTAGTTGCATTAGTTCTACAACATTTTATTTAATTTTTAACTTCCTTGTTAGATAGTTAATTTTATGAGAATGATATATATTGTTCTTAATAGACCCTATTTGTGGCACTGAGTATTAAGCTGTTACTAATATACCATACCATGCACTGATTTAAAAAAAAAAAGAATTGAGCAGTTTCAATTCATGGAAGTTTCAGTAAGGGTATGTAGACCACTAGTTCACAATTTTTTCTGAAACCTTGAATTCTGAAGATGGAGGAATGCAATGTAATATAGATTTGAAAGTAATAGAATTTACATGGATTGAATCCTTGATACAAGAATGCAAGGTATATTCCATGCATTTTTAATACAAGAGGATATTAAATAGAACGAGGCAAAATTTGCAGGCAAAAATAAAGGTCAGAAAATTAAGCACAATGACCTTGGTTTGGGGCACTAGATGTAACTTAATTTTTGGATGATAAATCACTAAAATGCATACAAGTTACTGTGTCCTCAAGAGATTCAAGGTATGAACTTCCTAGGGTTTGGGAGAGTTTGAATTATACCCTACTGATTTGTATAAAAAAAACAAGCTATGTACAAATCATCACTCAGTAAATTTTTCAATAGACATTATAAAGGACAAGTAGAGATTAACTATAGTGGGAAACAGATCTTGAGCTGATAGTTGCAAGGCACTGGCTGCTGCAGTTTATTCTTGTGCTACCCGTCATTACCAAAGATGTGTGCAGCCATGAAGAAAAGAATAGACTTTTTAGAAGAGTGCCCTCACATTAAATATACATCTCCTCTGAAATCAACCTTCTTAAGCTTGAGTGTCTTCAGTTCCCTGTTAAGACTTAATAAACATCTTCTACATCCAGTTCAATTACATGAATATTCAAGAAACTTCTGAGTTATATAGAATGTTGAAATCTTTAGCTGTCATGGGGCACAGATACATTCTATGCTTTGTCTGCTTCCTGGATCCAAGATGGCTTTGTGTGATGCTAAGTTTTTATGAATGAAGTCTCTTACAGTGATAGACTTATCAACCTTGAAGTGACACTAAGCCCGTGGTTCTTAGGCTTCCTAATGCTGTGACTCTTTAACACAGTTTCTCATGTCATGGTGACCCCCTAACTATAAAATTATTTTCTGCTGCTATTTCAAAACTATAAACCCACTGTTTGAGGACAGGTGCTTTAAGATAAATTTGAGATGACATAGTAGGTCATAATGGATAATTCGAGGAAACATCCATAAATTAACCATTCACACAGAGTCTATAGGTGAGAAAGAGAAACATGCTGAATTTTGGCTTACTGTTCCCTTTTATAATTCAGTCTGGTGATGAGTTCATGTATGTGTATGCCCTCATTTATGGCAGGTTTTCATTTCTCTAGAAAAATACCCTCAAAGATAGAATTAGAAGTATAACTCCTAGGTGATTCTAAATCCAATCAAGTTGACAGTGAAGACTGCCCAGAAAAACTCTCACCTTATTAATATGACACCCAAACGCATAAAGTAAGAAACAATCATATTATTTCACCCATAGCCTCTAAACACTCACACTAATTTTGTAATGCAAGGTATATTTAACATATCTCTAAAAGTCTTTATAATTATTATAAGTCTCAACACTATTCCAAAGTCTAAAAATCATTTTTAGGACTCAAGACAAAGATTTAACTGTGAGCTCCTGTAAAATCATTAAATATGTTACATACTTACAAGGGCTCTATCTAAACATTCTCATTCTAAATTATGAGAATGAGGACACAACAAGGAAAGATCATAACAAAACAAAAATGAAAACTTCAAGTGCGAACTAACCAGTACCCCAAGAGCTCATGTCTCCAGCTGCATATGTAGCAGAAGATGGCCTAGTTGGCCATCACTGGGAAGAGAGGCCTCTTGGTATTGCAAACTTTATCTGCCTCAGTACAGGGGAACACCAGGGCCAAGAAGTGGGAGTGGGTGGGTAGGGGAGCAGGGTGGGGGGAGGGTATAGGGAACTTTGGGGATAACGTTTGAAATGTATATAAAGAAAATATCTAATAAAATATAAACAAACAAACAAATAAATAAATAAATAAGAAAACTGCGAGTTCAAACAACAAGCCCTGAAGCTTCTGGCTTAACATCCGGTGTCCATGATAGCATTATCTTGACTCCCAATATGCAACTTCATTTCTGCCGCGTGCTGTGATAGCTCTTCTTGGTTTTCAGTTTGACTATACCTGTAACTCACCAGAATCTGAGCTTCTGGATATCCCTACAAGGGATATTTTTCTAATGGCATCATTTGAACTGAGAAAATCCTCCCTAATTTCAGACCTGTTGATGTGGGAAGATCCACCTTAAACCTGAGCCAGATCTTCTGGTGGCAGCCTATGTAAAGGACAAAGGAAAAAAAAAAGTGTTGTTCCTTGCCTGCTTGCCCTCACTCTCAATGGCAAGACTACTCTTTTATGGGTGATAGAGCCTCCTTCAGGATTCCTGTGCACACTGATGTCCAGATGAGAAGTCCAGTCTCCTGGACTTAATGTGGCAAAACTTTCCCTGGGGCATTGATATACATGTCTAATCACCCCATGACAATAAGTGCTAGAAGTCCATATCAGAAGAACCAACTTGCAAAGGAGACTCTCAGATAAGCAAAGCTGCAAAGAGTACTCTGAGAACAGACCAGCTGCCTAGAAGAATCCAAAACCATCCAGGCTTCCTGGAAGAGGTTTAAGGAGCTCATGACAGACCAAAGTTCAATTCAGGTTATAACAAAAGTCCAACTGGATTGACCAATGAGTATTATTGGCATTACTTGCAAGAGCCAAAATATCTCACAGACATCTGTAACTCTAAAGCCCCCACAAGTATAGAGGAAATCTTTTAAAAAAATCTGTGGACTGAAGGAATGACCATCCAGAGACTGGTCCACCTGGGGATCCATCCAATAAACAACCACCAAACCCAGACACTATTGCAGATGCCAACAAGAGCTTGCTGACAGGAGCCTAATACAGCTGTATCCTGAGAGGCTCTGCCAGTACCTGGCAAATACAGAAGTGGATGCTCACAGTCATCCATCAGAGAGAGCACAGGGTCTTCAATGAAGGAGCTAAAGAAAGTACCCAAGGAGCTGAAGGGATTTGAAGCTCCATAGGAGGAACAACAATATGAACTAACCAGTACCCCCAGAGATCCCTGGGACTAAACCACCAATCAAAGAAAATACATGGTGGGACTTGTGGCTCTAGCTGCATATGTAGGAGAGGATGGCCTAATTGGTCATCAATGGGAGGAGAGGCTTTTGGTCCTGTGAAGGTTCTATACCCCAATATAGGGGACTATCAGGTCCAAGAAGAGGGAGTGGGTGGGTTGGGGGACAGGGGGAAGGTGATAGGGGATTTTCAGAGGGGAAATTAGGAAAGGGGATGATATTTGAAATGTAAATAAAGAAAATATCTAATAAAAAGAAAAGAAAAAAATCTTAAGATCCAAAAAAAAATGTTCAGATAATAAAACTTTATTTTCTTTCATAATAAAAAAAAAATCTGTGAACCTGAGCACACTGCCTGTAGGCAGTTCAACAGGTTACAGAATGTTCTTTTCTAGTGACTCTGTTCCAAACCTATTCCAGGAAGCTTGGGTGGTTTCTGATTCTTCTAGGTACCTGATCTGGTCTCAGAGAACTCTTTTCAGCTTGTCTGGTCTGAAATTCTCATTTGCAGAATGGTTCTTCTGAGATGAACTCCTAGGATTTATTGCTAATACTGGCAAGGAGGGAACTAGTGAATCTGGTCAGTTTCAGGGACTTCCTGAAGCTATTTTGAGCTGTTTGCTATCCTGATTAAGACTGGATTTTTGAACTCTCCATCAATAGACAACCATTGTTGGAATAGTCAGATCATAACCTATAATCCACTCTAATCAATTCACAAATAGAGTACCTACATATATACATACATACATACATACATACATACATACATACATACATATAAGCATACACACATACACACATGTGCATTCATGTACCCATTCCACACCCACTACACACACACATACACACACACACACACACACACACACACACACACACACACACATATATATATATATATATATATATATATATATATATATATATATATATATATATATATACTGCTTTTCTAAGGAACCCTGATTAAAGCACATACTGATAGCTATCTCTATCTCTCATGGGCTGGCTCTACTCCATGCTTGCAATGCTTGCAGTGTTGCATTGAGGGTGTCCTATGGCTCTTGTAGCTCCAATATTCCATTTCTGTTATATCTCAGGCTTTATCCTCACAGCCTCATGCAATGACCCCCGAGGGCTTGGTTGCAAATACTCTGACACTATCACATATTGCCTACCCTGAGAAGTTTTTGGGAATATTGGCAGCTTTTTCACCGTGCCACTGTAAAGTATAAGGCTTTTCTTAATGGTGCTGTTCTCTAGGGATTGGAGCCAACTTTTCCACACTCTTCTTATATGTTACCTTAAACTCACTTATGTGCCCTTCCTTACCAAACTGCAGATTTCTCATGTTTTCCTGACTCCCTGCTGTGGATTCAAGGGCAGTGAACAGTAATCATGCCAGAATGGATGCTTTGCTTCCTTGAAAAATTCCCAACCGAGCAGCTTATTCTAATTCTTTTGAATTCAGCCTCACAGAAAATTTTCAGTCCATGTTCAAAAAAACCCCAGCAGATTCTTTGCCAGAATAGCATATGAATGGCCTCTAGGCATGTTTCCAGTGGAGTGCTTGTTCCCTTTAAGTTATTAGATTTTTTTTTGTCTTCATTTTATTGTCATTCTGTGGTTTTGGAGTGTCCAACAGAATCACCACTTCTGATCTGCTTATAACATCCTGGGGCTACTCTAGCCCACAGCCTGAAATTGGTTCACATTCTTCCCATAAAATGATGCCATAGGCTTCCAAACTATGTGGTCAGGCTATAACAGCTACAAAACACTTCTTGAGAACAATTTTTGGACTAGCTACTTTTCTCAGAATACCTAACAAAAACAACTCAAAGAAGAGTTTATGTGACTCATACTTTGAGAAAATACAGTCTATCCCAGTGAACCAGGCATGAGGTCAGGGGTTGATGACAGGTAATTAATTGGGATTTGCTGTAAAGGAAAGAAGGGTGAAGAGTAGTGCTCGGCTTGTTTTCTCCATCTCCCCTTTTTTTTTATCCTGTTTGGGACACTCAGCCAAGGAATGGTTCATCTTTAGGTGATATTTTTCCTTCTTAGTTAAAACTAGAAACACCCACAGAGACATGCTCAGAGATCTGTTTCCTTATGTGATTCTAAATCTGGTTAAGTTAACAATGAAGATTATCCAACACTGTCCTCTATATGCTATTCTTACTTATATGGATATATTCATTTGTTTTAAAGAGGGAAAACCTTATTTCACTTATTGTACTATTTACAAAATCTCAGTGCTCTTTTGCTGCTGATATTTGAAATTCATTTTGTGAGAAAAGTTTGTGTGCCAGTAAATAGCCTACTTTTCTCAATACGTTATATGATTTTTTTTCAGTTTTCTCTTCCTTTATTTCTTTCTTTTTATTTTCTTTTTCCCTCTTTCTGTTGTCATTTAAATACTAGGTCTCTTTCACACTAGGCCACTGCTACATAGCTCTCTATTGGAGAAGTGTACCCTCATTTCCATAGTTTAATATTGAGAGACAAGAAATAGCAATACACATGCGAATAGAGACAGGTGTAAAAACCTGAGAAGCATCAACCCTATGTGAAAAACTACAAGCAACTAAGAAATGTTGAGATGGAGAAGAAATGGTCTTACTTCAGAGAGAGCACAGCAACTGGTTGTCCAAAATCAACTAGTCATTTCTAAAAGCATATATGCCCTAACATTATTTACAATGGTAAGGTTGTATTTCTGTATTTAGGACTGTATATGCATGTGTATAAATGTGTACCACAACAATTAAGGAAAAACAGACCACAAATCTAAAAGAGAACAAAAACAGAATGGATATACAGGGTTTCTCTGTATATCCCTGGCTGTCCTGGAACTCACTTTGTAGACCCGGCTGGCCTCGAACTCAGAAATCCACTTGCCTCTGCCTCCTGAGTGCTGGGATTAAAGGCGTGCACCACCACGCCCAGCTACATCTGTAACTTTCATCCACATCTCTCTGAGACCTCACATGCTTATGCTGCTGGTCTATAATCTCTACTTATTGTTCTGTCCAGGTGATAATTCTTCCAGCATGTATTTGCCTTGATTCATTGGACCTCTCCAGTAATATCTGTCTATTTATCTTCCTGGCAACCCGGTTTGAAAAAATAGATTTCTGTAATTTTTAAGCCACTTGCTTTTCTATCCCACCCCTCTCCGGGATTTCTTTGAGGAAGACCACATGATCAAGCATGCATCTGATGACTTGCTAAAAGGGGTCACTGCTCAGAAGTATTTAATCTGATGATTAACACTAAAAGGGTTATATCTAGATCAGACTTAGAAATGGAAAATGAATGAGTAGATTTAGAAAAATAATAGACTCAGGCTTTTGAAACAGCGGTGCAGAAGATACTCTTTTTTTTTTTTTTTAGATATTTTCTTTTTATACATTTCAAATGCTATCCCAAAAGTTCCCCATACCCTCCCTCTGCCCTGCTCCCCTACCCACCCACTCCCAATTCTTGGCCCTGGCATTCCCCTGTAATGGGGCATATAAAGTTTGCAATATCAAGGGGCCTTTCTTCCCAGTGATGGTCGACTAGGCCATCTTCTGCAACATATGCAGCTAGGGATACGAGCTCTCAGGGTACTGATTAGTTTATATTGTTGTTCCACCTAAAGGGTTGCAGACCCCTTCAGGTCCTTGGGTGCTTTCTCTAGCTTCTCCATTGGAGGCCCTGTGTTCCATCCTATAAATGACTGTGAGCATCCACTTCTGTATTTGCCAGGCACTGGCATAGCCTCATATGAGACAGCTATAACAGGGTCCCTTCAGCAAATTCTTTCTGCCATATGCAATAGTGTCTGGGTTTGGTGGCTGATTATGGGATGGATCCCTGGGTGTGGTAGTCTCTAGATGGTCCATCCTATCGTCTCAGCTCCAAACTTTGTCTCTGTAACTCCTTTCATGGGTATTTTGTTCCCTATTCTAAGGAGGAATGACATATCCACCCATTGATCTTCCCTCTTCTTGATTTTCTTGTGTTTTGCAAAATCCTGGGCATATACCCAGAAGAAGTTCCAACTGGTAATAAGAACACATGCTCCACTATGTTCATAACAGCCTTATTTATAATAGCCAGAAGCTGGAAAGAACTCAGATGTCCCTCAACAGAAGAATGGATACAGAAAATGTGGTACATTTACACAATGGAGTACTACTCAGCTATTAAAAACAATGGATTTATGAAATTCTTGGACAAATGGATGTATCTGGAGGATATCATCCTTAGTGAGTTAACCCAATTACAAAAGAATTCATTAGATATGCACTCACTGATAAGTGGATATTAGCCCAGAAACATAGAACACGCAAAAGATACTCTTATTCCTTGCCAATAGATTAAAAATAAATAAATAAATAAATAAATAAACAAACAAAAAACATGTGAAGTTTCTGTCCAGAAACCAAGCTTGAATTGCAGAGTCAATCCTTATACAGAGACTTCCTTAGTAGTTAAATTCTGCCTATGGGATAGTTATCCATGAAGCTTCATGCTTGGAGGAAACTGCTGTCTACTACATGTAAATGAGTTAAGCAAACTGCTATCATATAGCTTATTATTATAGATGCAGAATACAACCTTACCAATTAGTAACAATAGAGGACTTTCCAAAGAAGAAAGCTGTAAATATATGCAAGCTGGTGAAGACAAGAACAGGTGAGCCATGCTATGGTGAGCCTACACAAATTGTTTGTATGCCTTATCATTGTTGTTTGGTTACATGAATACTATACACATGTATACATGAGGCTACCTTCTCAGTAACCTGTGTGCTCCATGAGCACAGAGACTTAATGTTTGTTATATCTTTACATTGAATGAACTAGCTGCTATAGAAGTGTCACTTCTGAACAATGTCAGAAAACCTGAAGTTTAATGGCCTTTGTTGAGTATGTCTGCTGAATATCACAACAGGGATGCAGAAAAGAATAAAGAAAGCAAAGAAAATGTATATAATGTAGAATAGTAGAGGCACATTTCACAGTTGTTATGAATAATATGAAGACTTGTTCCTAATTCTATCTTCCAAATGTGGAATAAAAATTAATACCAGCAAATAATTCCAGCAGAGTGGGTGTTAATAATCAAATACCGGTGACTATAAAGTGATTATAAGAAGAAAAAGTACAGTTGTTCATGATAGCTCCCAAAATGGAAAAATGGGCTTTGAGAGTTGCATTGATATATGACATAAGAAAGAAAAATATATAAGTAATCTTATACACTTTATGTAAAATATCTTGAAATATTTGTAAAAATAAATAAATAAATAAATAAATAGATAGATAAATAAATAAAAAGAAAGGCCCACTTTTTATATGGGTTATTTATATCTGATTTTTAAGACATTATGGAGCTCACTAACAATCATTTGGAGATCTGTTTTCAGTAACCATTTTTATGATAAAGATTATTCAGAAATTAATGAGGTATTAGAAAAGAGAAATATTTCTCAGTTTTAGACAAAATAATTTGAATTACATGAATATTTATTGGGTGGTTCAAAGTCTTATGTTATGTTAAATTAACATCCCTGTAATTGAAGTAGTATATGATTGCTGGACTTGGAGTTTAAGAATGCCATGGATAGCGGATGGAAGGGACTGAATGGTATACTATAAAAATGGCAAATAAATGAGTCATGTGAATCTCCAAAGGATACCCCATAGTTAACGGATAACATGCTATAATGTCATTTTTTAATGCACAGACCTATTATTTCTACTGTTAATATAGTTTAAAATTTGGACTATTACACAATCATTTTGAAAATTCTCAGTGAGAATTCATTCACTGAGGTAACTATATGTAGGACATATATATATATATATGAGAATGCATTAGAAATGACACAAAATATACATCCTTGAGAGGTTTTAAAACAACTCAACAGAATCTAAATGTAATGAATCAGAATAAATAAGCTCTACACTTTTCCTTGGGAAATTAATGTTCTCAGATGAGAAATGGTTTACTGGAATTACTTAGAGTGTGAGGAATGTGAAGATTTTATAGCTTTCAAACCTTGATTTTGTTAATATGGTCTCTATTATACCTTCAACTTTACTAAAAAAAAAAAAAAAAAAAAAAAACAAAAAAAAAAAAAACAAAAAACAAACAAAAAAAAAAAAAACCAGGAATTTTGTTTTGTGTTTGTTTGTTCATTTTTAGAAAATGTGGTTTAATAGATCCAGAAAATGTGATACATTTACACAATGGAGTACTATTCAGCTATTAAAAAGAATGAATTTATGAAATTCCTAGGCAAATGGATGGACCTGGAGGGCATCATCCTGAGCGAGGTAACCCAATCACAAAAGAACTCACATGATATGTACTCACTGATAAGTGGATATTAGCCCAGAAACTTAGAATGCACAAGATACAAGATACAATTTGCAAAACACATGAAACTCAAGAAGAACGAAGACCAAAGTGTGGACACTTTGCCCCTTCTTAGAATTGGGAGCAAAACACCCTTGGAAAGGGGTTACAGAAACAAAGTTTGGAGCTGAGACGAAAGGATGGACCATCTAGATACTGCCATACCTGGGGATCCATCCCATAATCAGCCTCTAAACACTGACACCATTGCATACACTAGCAAGATTTTGCTGATAGGACCCTGATATAGCTGTCTCTTGTGAGACTATGCCAGGGCCTAGCAAACACATAAGTTGATGCTCACAGTCAGCTATTGGATGGATCACAGGGCCCCCAATGGAGGAGCTAGAGAAAGTACTCAAGGATCTAAAGGGATCTGCAACCCTATAGGTGGAGCAACAATATGAACTAACCAGTACCCCCCGAAGCTCATGTCTCTAGCTGCATGTGTATCAGAAGATGGCCTAGTTGGCCATCAGTGGAAAGAGAGGGCCATTGGTCTTGCAAACTTTATATACCTAAGTACAGGGGAACACCAGGGCCAAGAAGTGGGATGGGGGGTGGGGGAGGAGATTGGGGGAGAGGGCATGGGGGACTTTTGGGATAGTATTGGAAATGTAAATGAAGAAAATACCTAATTAAAGAAAAAAAAAAGAAAATGTGGTTTATTTAATGGAATACTATTCAGCTAATAAAAGTGAGAACATTATGAATTTTGCAGGTAAATGGATAGAAGTAAAAAATATCATTCTTAGTAAGGTAACCTAGACCCAAAAGGACCTGAGTGTTATGCATTCAGTGATAAGTGGATATTAGACAAAAAGTACAAAATACCCATGATAGAACCCACAGACCTTAAGTTTAACAACAAGGAAAGCCCAAGTGAGGATGCTTCAGTCTCACTTAGAAGGGAGAACAAAATACTTATGAGAGGCAGAGCAAGAAAGGGACCTGAGTCGGAAAGGGGGAAAAGAGGGGAAAGGGAGGCAGAATCAGGTATGGGGGAGACAGGAGAGAAGCCCAGAGGGCCAGAAGAATGAATAGTAATATGCAACTGCTGGGGGCAGGAGGTAGTGGGAATCTCTAGAAAGTCCCAGAGACCTGGGATGTGAGAAGCTCCAAGGACTCAATGAGAATTACCTTAGCCAAAATGTCCAGCAGTGGGGAGAGGGGACCTCAAAAGTGTCCATTTCCAAGTCTACCACAATTTATGGCAGAGACATCTTTTGGAAAAAGATTTAGTCAATGAGGCAGTTGTGAAGGGATGTATGGAGCTCTTATTTTTTAGGGTCCAAGAAATAATTTATTGTTATTGTTGTCAGGACATTATCATTAAAGGTTAAAAGTTGAAAGGTTAATGCACTTGACTCTAATTTATGTATTTAAACTGTGTCAGAAATATTAGACATTAGTGTGTCCTATAGAAAAAAATCAGAAACAATACCTTGCTGTTTGACATAGATTATTTTACCCATAGACACAGGAAGATTTTTCAGGTGTGTTCTGAAAAGCTTAAAGTTTCTCTGAAACTGTACATTAAATTTCATAAATATGATGTTAATTGGGAAAAGAATAAGATGAAGAAAAATTTCTCAAAAAAACTGTAGTAAATTATGATTTATTATTTACAGACTCCTGGACTGGAAAATAAGGTTTTAAGAAAGAAATTTTATTATAGAGTATGAATAAGTTTATTATTTATGATTATTAAACTATTCCCTGGGTCTCATGAGAATAATGGTTTCTGTCCTATTACAGTGTTAATGAAGGAAACTATATTCTGTATACCTAAGTATATCTTAAAATACTGACTGTAATATTCATTTATTATATGTTACATTTTTCTATTCCTGACTTGAAAACTCTAAATGTAACTCAACTTGCAATTATATTTCCATTGCAGTATTGGGTTTTGCACTTTACCTATAAGATGCTTTTGAATTTGGCTTTTATTGTAAATTCATATCATTAATGAAGACTTTGGACTTTCTGGAGTGTTTCAATTAAAATATGCTATATTTTAAGGGAATAGATATCAGTTCAAGTAACAATATGGTTAATATTCTATGTTTGGCACATAGATCTGATTTAACTTCACAAGGACTTTAATATCACAATCTAGTTTTGACTATTTTTGTTATAGGAATATTCAGTCTCAAATTCCTACTCATCAGACATTACTGATTATAGCATGCAGTTGCCAATTGCCTGCACTCACGAGTTTTCATTGTTATTTCTTATTTGTGTTTAAACCAATAGCAACAGCTATTATCTTCAGAAAAATTAAAACTACTCACTGAGAAAAATAGTTTACAAAGTTTATTTTCTTTGTTCTGGTGTGGGTTATTGTTCTATAAGTATACTATCTAGCAGCACACACACACACACACTATATATCTATATAGATATCTATATAGATATCTATATAGATATATATGACAAGGAGAGAGAGGAGAGAGAGAGAGAGAGAGAGAGAGAGAGAGAGAGAGAGAGAGAGAGAGAGAGAATATAGGTAGGAGTTTGCCGCATGTCATTAAAGAAAGTATTATTAAAGAAAGTACATGCTAATCCATCTGCTGCAAGTTGGAGACCAAGGGTATTAGGAAACTATCCCAGGACAAATTTCATCTTTCTGAATCTTTCAAATTTGGGTGGCTGACAGTATAATATTCATTGGGAAGATGAAAGTGTGAGAATTTGGAGGATGGAAGATATCTCCTAGTTTAGCATCTCTCAGAGACTAAAGGCTTCAGGAAAGAAAGCAAGATTTTTACTTTAGTAAAAATAGTATTCTTTACTATTACTACTTAAAATTACCATTCCCTAGTAGTATATGCAACCCTTCATCTAATCCATGTGATAACTATAATTAAATTTGTATTACTTAGCAGAGATCACTTTATTTCAGTGACATTTCTGCCATTTGTTTACCTCCCGCTATATCACCCAGTCCTGTTAGATTTTTTCCTGCTCCAGGTCTTGGCATTATTTAAAATGCAGCTTGTCTTTTTGAATATTCTAATGTTCATTAATAACTAGGCATATCTCAGGAGATTATCATGTGGGTTGATAAAGGTTTTACGGTAATAGTAGAAACTGGGAGCTCAGGAAGCCAAACAAAAGAACCAACACCAAACCTTTACTGAGCCACTAGACAAAGATTAAATGAACAGGTCCCTTATATTGTCTGTTTTTACCTTTCCACCTGAGAAGGTTATTAGGTGGGACAGTTGACATTCTCATCACTCACCAGACAGAAATACTGAATATCCAGTTATACACTATCAAAACCAGTATAAGTACTGGGGTTATTTATAAATGTTATTATATGAAAAGTTTTTGATTATACTTACTCTTCTCACCATGAATAATGCACACTTGAGAGTCTGAGAAATTCACCATGGCTTGAAATCACAGTGTGTCCTTAATTCCACCAATTCGGGTTTGAATTCCATCTCTTTGCATTTCATATTCATTTAAATTATAGGTTAAAGGGAATGCTCAAGCAGGTTTATTGTATTTCTATGTTTCCAACAAGGTTAATGAAGTTCAGTCCTTCAGCTGAATCTGAAAATGAATGAATAAAGGATGATTATTGTAGTTGTATTTTGAAACTACTGCACAGAGCCAGAGAAAATCATTATAATATCCATGCCTATAAATAAACCCACGGTAATCATGTGAAATTCCTTCCTTTTTAAAAATATCAGTGTGTTTTGTGTTTTGTACCCAATGTTCAGGGCAAATTAGTCTCAGATATGATATTTTGTATAGAACAGGATGGATGTTTCCCAAAATGCATTCAGAACAGCAAATAATTATTCTTATTCTCTGCTTCTCTTATTCAAATCTGTTTTAATGGGGTCTCTGGAGACACTAAATCCAACATATATAGTATATTTTCATATCATGGAAATGTGATTTAAAAAAGAAAACACCTGATAATGTATCCCGGGTCTTTCAGAGACCAGTCGGCACAGGAGACTGTGCAGGCTTCAGAAGTAACAGAGCTTCTAGGACAGGATCCCCTTGGGCCTTCATCCTCAGCCAGGAGGCAGAGCTGAGACCCAGACCTCTGGGCACCTTCCCCACCAGAGGAGAGTCAGCCTCCAGGGAGGGCTCTGACCACAGGATGCAGGTGAGAGCCACATCTTATATCCCAAGTCTCTCATAGACCAGTCTGCACAGGAGAGTGTGCAGGCCTCAGAGCTTCTTGAGCAGGGTCCCTTCAGGCCTTCATCTTCAGCCAGGAGGCAGAGCTGAGCTCCAGAACTCGGTGTACCTTCCCAGCAAGAGCAGAAATTTCCTGAAGAGAGTGCTCTGACCACTGGGACTCAGGACAGAGTTGAACTCCTAGGAGTGCTGACAGAGGCTAACAGAATCACAGGAGGAACAAACTCCAGCCAGAGATAGCTAGACCAGCTAACACCAGAGATGATAAATGGCAAAAGGCAAATGTAAGAATCTTACTAACAGAAACCAGGACCACTCAGCATCATTAAAACACAGTAGTCCCAATACAGCGTGTCCTAGATACCCCAAAACACCAGAAAAGCAAGATTCAGATTGAAATTCATATCACATGATGCTAGTACAGGATTATAGGAAGGGCATTAATAACTCACTTAAAGAAATACAGGAGAACACTACTAAACAGGTAGAAGTCCTTAAAGAGGAACTACAAAAATCCCTTTAAAAATTATAGGGAAACACATCTAAACAGGTAATGGAATTGAATAAAACCATACAAGATCTAAAAATGGAAGTAGAAACAATGAAGAAAAACCAAAGTGAGACAACTCTGGAGATAGAAACCCTAGGAAAGAAATAAGGAATCATAGATGTAAGCATCAGCAACAGAATACAAGAGATGCAAGAAAGAATCCCAAGTGCTGAAGATTCCATAGAAAACATGGACACAACAATCAAAGAAAATGCAAAATCCAAAAAGATCCAAACCCAAAACATCCAGGAAATCCAGGACACAATGAGAAGACCAAACCTACAGATAATAGGTATAGATGAGAATGAAGATTTTCAACTTAAAGGGCCGGTAAATATCTTCAACAAAATTATAGAAGGCAATATCCCTAACCTAAAGAAAGAGATGCCCATGAACATATAAGAAGCCTACAGAACTCCAAATAGACAGGACCAGAAAAGAATTTCCTCCCAACACATAATAATCACAACAACAAATGCATTAAATAAGGATAAAATATTAAAAGCAGTCAGGGAAAAAGGTCAAGTAACATATAAAGGCAGACCTATTAGAATTACACCAGACTTATCACCAGAGACTATGAAAGCCAGAAGATCCTGGACAGATGTCATACAGACCATAAGAACACACCCAGGCATTTGCAATTCCTAGCAAAACTCTCAATTACCATAGATGGAGAAACCAAAGTATTCCATGACAAAACCAAATTCACACCATACCTTTCCATGAATCCAGCCCTTCAAAGGATAATAAAGGGAAAGTACCAACATAAGGACAGAAACTACACCCTAGAAAAGGAAAGTAATCCTTCAACAAGCCTAAAAGAAGACAGCTCCAACACAAAGAGGGAAATTACACCCTAGAAAAAGCAAGGAAGTAATCCGTCAACAAACCTAAAAGAAGATAGCCACAAGAACAGAATCCCAACTCTAACAACAAAATAACAGGAAGAAACAATTACTTTTCCTTAATATCTCTTAATATCAATGGACTCAATTCCCCCAATAAAAAGACAGAGACTAACAGACTGGCTACATAAACAGTACCCAACATTTTGCTGCATAAAAGTAACACACCTCAGGAACAAAGACAGACACTACCTTAGAGTAAAAGGCTGGAAAACAATTTTCCAAGCAAGTGGTCTGAAACAAGCTGGAATAGCCATTCTAATATCATAAAATTGACTTCCAACACAAACTTATCCAAAAAGATAAGAAGGGGCACTTCATACTCATCAAAGGTAAAATCTTCCAAGATGAACTCTCAATTCTGAATATTTATGCTCCAAACTTAAGGGCATCCACACTTATTAAAGAAACTGTAGTAAAGCTCAAAGCACACATTACACCTCACACAATAATAGTGGGAGACTTCAACACCCCACTTTCATCAATGGACAGATCCTGGAAACAGAAACTAAACAGAGGCACATTGAAACTAACAGAAGTTATGAAACAAATGGATTTAACAGACACCTAATAACATTTTATCGTAAAATAAAAATATATACCTTCTTCCCAGCACCTCATTGTACCTTCTACAAAATTGAGTATATAATTGGTCTCAAATGAGGCCCCAACAGATAGAAAATTATTGAAATTATCCCATGCATCCTATCAAATCACAACTGACTAAGGCTGATCTTCAACAACAATATAAATAATAGAAAGCCAACACTCACATACAAGCTGAACAACACTGTACTCAATGATAATTGGTAAAGAAAGAAATAAAGAAAGAGATTAAAGACTTTTTAGAGTTTAATGAAAATGAAGCCACAATATACCTAAACTTATGGGACACAATGAAAGCAGTCCTAAGAGGAAAACTCATAGTTTTAAGTGCCACCAAAAGTAAACTAGAGAGAGCACACACTAGCAGATGGAAAGCACACCTAAAAGCTCTAGAATGAAAGGAAGCAAATTCACACAAAAGGAGTAGATTGCAGGAAAAAATCAAACTCAGGTCTGAAATCAACCGAGTTGAAACAAAAGAACTATACAAAGAATCAACCAAACGAGGAGCTGGGTCTTTCATAAAATCAACTAGATAGATAAACCCTTAGCCAGACTAACTAGAGAGCATAGGAACAGTATACTAATTAACAAAATCAAAAATGAAAAGGGAGACATAACAACAGAACCTGAGGAAATCCAAAACATCATCATACCCTACTACAATAGACTATACTCAACAAAACTGTAAAACATGGATGTAATGGACAATATACTAATCAGATACAAGGTGTCAACATTAAATCAGGATCAGATTAACATTCTAAGCAGTCCTATATCCACTAAAGAAATAGAAGTAGTCATTAATAGTCTTCCAACCAAAAAATGCCCAGGACCAGATGAGTTTAATGCAGAGTTCCATCAGATCTTCAAAAAAGACCTATTTCCAATTTTCAAATTACTCCACACAATAGACTCAGAAGGTACTCTATCCAATTCATTCTATGAAGTCACAATTACTCTGATTCCTAAACCACATAAAGACCCAATAAAGTAAGAGAATTTCAGACCAATTTCCCTTGTGAATATCGATGTAAAAATACTCAATAAAATTATCACAAACTGAATCCAGGAACACATCAAAATGATCATCCATCATGATCAAGTTAGCTTCATCCCAGGGATGCAGGGATGGCTTAATGTATGAAAATCTATCAACATAATCCACAATATTATATATATATAAAAAAAAAACTCAAAGACAAAATCCACATGATCATCTCTTTTGATGCTGAGAAAGCATTTGACAAAATCTAACACCCATTCATAATAAAAGTCTTGGAAAGATCAGGAATTCAAGGCCTGTACCTAAATACAATAAAAAGCAATATACAGCAAACTAATAGCCAACATCAAAGTCAATGAAGAGAAATTTGAAGCAATCCCACTAAAACCAGGGACTAGGCAAGGCTACCCACTCTCTCTCTACCTATTCAATATAGTACTTGAAGTCCTAGCCAGAGCAATTAGACAACAAAAGAACATCAAGAGGATACAAACTGGAAAGGAAGAATTCAAAATATCACTATTTGCAGATGATATGATAGTATATATAAGTGACCCTAAAAATTCCACCAGAGAATTCATAAACCTGATAAAAATCTTCAGTGTAGTAGCTGGATATAAAATTAACTCAAACAAATCAGTGTTTATCAACACAAAGGATAAATGGACTGAGAAAGAAATTAGGGAAACAACACCCTACACAATACCCACAAATATTATAAAATACTTTGGTGTGACTCTAACTAATGAAGTGAAAGATCTGTATGATAAGTACTTCAAGTCTCCGAAGAAAAAAATTGAAGATCTCAGAAGATGAAAAGATCTCCCATGCTGATGGATTGACAGGATTAATATAGTAAAGATGGCTATCTTTCTGAAAACAATCTACATATTCAATGCAATCCCCATCAAAATTTCAACTTAGAAAGGTCAATTTGCAAATTCATGTGTAATAACAAAAAAAAATGGATAGTAAAAACTATTCTCAACAATTAAAGAACCTCTGATGAAATCACTATGCCTCAACTCAAGCTGTACCACAGAACAATTATCATAAAAACTGTATGGTACTGGTACAGCCACAGACAGGTAGATTAATGTAATAGACCCATAAATGAACCCATACACCTATGGTCACTTTATCTTTGAAAAAGGAGCTAAAACCATCCAATGGAAAAAAGATAGCATTTTCAACCAATGGTGCTGGCTTAACTGTAGGTTATTATGTAGAAGAATGTGAATTGATCCATTCTTATCTCCTTGTACAAAGGTCACAACTAAGTGGATCAATGTGGGAAGCCGCCCTCACATTCTGCAAGATGGCGCTGACATCCTGTGTTCTAAGTGGTAAACAAATAATCTGCGCATGTGCCAAGGGTAGTTCTCCACCCCATGTGCTCTGCCTTCCCCGTGACGACAACTGGGCCGATGGGCTGCAGCCAATCAGGGAGTGACACGTCCTAGGCGGAGGATAATTCTCCTTAAAAGGGACGGGGTTTCGCCATTCTTTCTCTTGCTCTCTGGCTCTCTTGCTCCTGAAGATGTAAGCAAAAAAGCTTTTGCCGCAGAAGATTCCGGTTTGTTGTGTTCTTCCTGGCTGGTTGCGAACTCGTGTAAGAGATCAAGGAACTCCACATAAAACCAGAGACATTGTAAATTTTAGAAGATAAAGTGGGGAAAAGCCTTGAAGATATGGGCACAGGGGGAAAATTCCTGAATAGAACACCAATGGCTGTGTTGTAAGGTCAAGAATTGACAAATGGGACCTCAAAAAATTGCAAATCTTCTGTAAGGCAAAAGACAGTGTCAATAAGACAGAAAGACCACCAACAAATTGTGAAAGGATCTTTACCAATCCTAAATCTGATAGGGGACTAATATCCAGTATATGTAAAGAACTCAAGAAGATGGACTCCAGAAAATTAAATAACCCTATTAAAAAAAGTTGTACAGAGCTAAACAAAGAATTCTCAACTAAGGAATACTGAATGACTGAGAAACACCTAAAGAAAATGTTCAATATCATTAATCATCAGGGAAATGCAAATCAAAACAACCCTGTGATTCCTCCTCACACCAGTCAGAATTGCTAAGATCAAAAATTCAGGTGACAGCAGAAGCTGGTGAGGATGTGGAGAAGGAGGAACACTCTTCCATTGCTGGTGGAATTGCAAGCTGGTACAACCACTCTGGAAATCAGTCTGGAGGATCCTCAGAAACTGGACATAGTACTACTGGAAGATCCAGCAATACCTCTCCTGGGCATATACCCAGAAGAATTTCCAACGTGTAATAAGGACACATGCTCCACTATGTTCATAGTAGCCTTATTTATAATGGCTAGAAGCTGGAAAGAACCCAGATGTCCCTCAACAGAGGAATGAATACAGAAAATGTGGTACATTTACACAGTGAAGTACTATTAAGCTATTAAAAACAATGAATTTTTTAAATTCTTAAGCAAATGGATGTATCTGGAGGATGTAATCCTGAGTGAGGTAACCCAATCACAAAGTAACACACATTATATGCACTCACTGATAAGTGGTTATTACCCCAGAAACTTAGAATATTCAAGATACAATTTGCAAAACACAAAGCAAGAAGAAGGAAGACCAAAGTGTGGATAATTTGTTCCTTCTTAGAATGGGGAACAAAATACCCATAAAAGGAGTTACAGAGACAAAGTTCAGAGCTAAGACTGAAGGAAGGACCATCCAGAGAGTGCCCCACCTGGGGATCTATCCCATAAACAACCACCAATCCCTGACTCTGTTTCTTATGAGAGCAAGATTTTGCTGACAGGACCCTGACTCTTGTGAGGCTATGCCAGTGCCTGGCAAATATAGAAGTAGAAGCTCACAGTCATCTATTGGATGGAACACAGGGCCCCCAATGGAGGAGCGAGAGAAAGAAGCTAAAGGGGTCTGCAACCCTATAGGAGGAACAACAATATGAAGTAACCAGTACCCCCACCCCCGAGCTTGTGTCTCTAGTTGCATATGTAGCAGAGGATGGCCTAGAAGGCCATCAATGGGAGGAGAGGCCCTTGGTCTTGTGAAGATTATATGCCCCAGTACAGGGGAATGCCAGGGCCAGAAAGGGGCAGTGGGTGGATTGGGGAGCAGGGTGGTGGGAGGGTTTAGGGGACTTTTTGGAAAGGAAACTATGAAAAGGGATAGCATTTTAAATGTAAATGAAGAAAATATTTAATAAAAAAAAATAAAGAAACCATTTGCACATTTGTGTCCATGCAGTTTATCACAGAAATAGTAAGAGTGGCCTATATTCAAGCTTCACTAATTCTTTATGGAAAATGTAATAAATAGTTGGATATAAAGTGTATTTGTTAAAACTACCCATCATGTTGGAAGAAAAAACCCTTCTGTTGGCCTTAAAAACTATAATTTTCAAGAGAAAAAAATTACAAAGGCCTTTATATGATGATTCCATAAGGAAGACACAGCCAATGATCTCTTTTCAGCATGATTTCTTCCTTGCTTCTCTAGAATTCAGTAGGACACTAGTGTTCTCTTCCCTAGTACCTGATACTAATGCAAACACACTGGATGTTGAATAACACTAACTGATTTTCACAAGTTCTATCAAGATGTTACCCAAATAAAATCATGGGATAGAAATGCAGAAAGCCAGTTCCAGAATTTTTTTCCTTTGTAATGTGTATATATGTGCGCACATGCATGCGTGTGCACACACACACACACACACACACACACACACACACACACACACATACACACACACACACATACACACACACGTACATGTGTAAGCACATTTATCACAGAGTTCATGTTGAGGAGTAAGAATAGTCTATTGGATGGACGAGCTAGAGAAAGTACCCAAGGAGCTAAAGGGGTCTGCAACCCTATAGGTGGAACAACAATATGAATTAACCAGTACCCCCACCCCCACCCCCGGAGCTCGTGTCTCTAGCTGCATATGTAGCAGAAGATGGCCCAGTTGGCCCTCATTGGAAAGAGAGGCCCATTGATCATGCAAACTTTATATGCCCCAGTACAGGGGAATACCAGGGCCAAGAAGTGGGAGTGGGTGGGTAGGGGAGTGGGTGGGGGGGCGGGTAGGGGACTTTTGGGATAGCATTGGAAATGTAAATGAAGAAAATACCTAATTAAAATAAAAAAGAATAGTCTATTGGAGCCTCTTCTATCCCTTAATCACTTGGGTCTTAGGTATTGACCATAAGTTGCCAAATTTAGTAGCAAGTACATCACCTACCACGGTGTGTTACTGGCTCCCATCTGTTGTTCATTTTTAGAAAATGCCCTGGCATTTTTTTTATTAATTTCTAATGTCTTCCAAATGCTAAGTAAGTTATTTAGTCTGATAAAACATTGGTAAGTGAATTTTATTCATGTCACATAATAAGGACTTCAGCTTTGTGCTGAAAAATATTACTATGTTATTTTTCCTAAAGCAATTCTAAAATAGTCTAAAATATTTAAAACAATATGACAGTGTTTGGAATCATTTTCTAAATTATATAAATGGGTAATGTATATATGTGAGAGATTTAACCATAGGTTATTATATATGAGTCACAAAGATTTCATGATAAGCTATTTCCTCTTATGCAAATTTTAAATGATTTGTAATAAGTTATTGAAAAAACAATTTTTGCTATAGAAACTGGTGGTTTCTTACATATAGTGCTTCATCACTGGGAAAGCTATAATAATCCAACACTCTAAATCATGTTTAAAGAAACAGAATCCATTGTAAGATGGATAGAATTCTGAATCACAGTGTATGGTATTCCTGATAATATGACATGCATTTGATCAGCGCTGGCTTACCCTGTCATTACTGAACATGTTTGGTTTTATTGATTCATAACTACTTAAAATGTTTAAATTAGAAAAAGGAAGGCACTTTGTTACTAGTAGGTGCTTCAACTTAGAATAAATATTCTGTACTAAGGAAAATTTGGACTCAATGTTGCCATCTTCTGATATTTTTTTAGAAAAAAAATAGAAACTGAGATTATATCAAAATTTGTAATTTATAAGTATTGCCAGAGTCAAATATTATTTATAAAATTAGGTACTAATCTTAAAGATGCCTATATGTGCAACACAAATCAGTTTAGGTGCTTCTTGGACATTCTAACATTCTATACATAGGGGAGAGTATCAAAGATATATTTTTAGTCCCAAAAGAAAAAGAAAAAGGCAAAATCTTCCTTTCTACTGTCCAGAGATAATACTTAGGACCTGAGAGCTTCTATGTCAGTCATTTGTCATTATATTTGTGATAATTTAGATGTATTATTCCTGAGCTCAAATTTTAATTTAAGCAGCTATTTTGAGTACAGAGACATGGTTAGACACATAAACAGGGCACTAATGCGTGTGCGCGCGCGCACACACACACACACAAACACACACACACCACCTTTATAAATATTAAAGTACTATTTTCAACATGGGAAATTGTAAATCAGATATATAAAAGTGAAAGGAGGATAAAATATACCAACACTTCAGTGAACATAAGAAAAATGAATTATGGATGCCATTATATATCATTCATGTTTAAAAGAACCTTTGTAACATGAATATTCAGTCTACAAAGCCTTGTTATAAATCAGCCATCATCAGTGAGAGATTTATCTTACTTTCCTGTGCTACAATAACTCAGTGTTTTATGGAAAGAAAAATAAAGAGTACATTTGTAAATTCATTAAAATTTAATATTATCTAGGAAAATACCAATTGACTGGAAACTGCCAAAATATCTAATGTTTAATTCTTCCACCATGAGATAATTTATTGGTTCTTTGTTAAAAAGAAATAAAGATGTAGTTTACAACAGATAAAACGGTGCTGTGCTAGGGTTACTGTTTTTACAGTTCAAAGAAAAAGATTTGTAGGGGCCAGGCAAGCTACATACAAATAATGTTTTCTGAACTTTGGTGGGGAATCTTTGAAAAGTAATACAGTTTACAACAAATCTAACGTAACACAGTCCATACATAAGAGTACCACATTTGTGTTTGATCTAATAGCCACGCATTTTAAGCCTTGTTTTCTTACCTTTTGAATTCAGAAAAGCTTATTAAAATATTGATACGCAGGGAGAGTGTAAACGCTATAGGCTAGGATTCTTTGAATACATTAAAAGAAATGAACGAGATGCTGACTTCAATTGCTATTTTAAATAGTACAAGCAACATTTATGTGGGGGTATGTAAGCCTTATCTAGATTGTCACTGATATTTTGGAGCAGGTTTTGTAAAATTTCACACCATGTAATCTCCATGTCTAGGACATTTTAAAATGCCACATCCTTCCAATGCAGACATCCAGAGAGCCCAGCACCATTTGTTGAACATACTGTCATTTTGCCTGTGTGTGTTATTAGATTCCTTATCAAAAAATCAAATGTCAATATGTAAATGGATTTTTTCTGCATCTTCTGTTGAATTATATTGATCACATTTCTAATTTTATGCCAATTCTATGTGGTTTTTATTACTAAAGCTCTGCAGTGAACTTGCAGTCAGAAATGGTGGTGCCTCCAGAACTTCTTTATGATTGAGAATTAATTTAGGTATCCAGGGTTTTGTTTGTTTGTTTCTTATAGGAAGTTGAGAACTGCCTACCAGCGTACCAGAGTATCATTAATAGTGTCAAAAATTAGCTACCTTACATGGAATGTGTTTCAAGTTGAGGCAGTCATTGGTTTGCTATTGCCTCAATTTCTTCTCCCACTTTATCCCTGTGTAACTTGTAGGCAGCACAAATTTTGGGTTGAAGGTTCTGTGGTTGGGTTGATTCATCCTCCCTCCACTGGAAATCCTGGCAACAGGAGGTGGCCAATTCAGTCTCCATATCACCTGCTGGGAGAATGCTTACCTAGGGTTACCCTCATAGACTACCCAGAAACTCCCTAATCTCAGAAATCCAGCTACTTCCGGAGAAGCCCCCATCATGTGCCATTCTAACTTCCAGTCCAGTCCTACACTCCCTTTCCCCATACCTGATTTCCATACCTGCTCCTTTCTGTACCCCTGCTTCCAAACAGTTTCCTCCCTCCCTCCACTTCAGATGAATATTTTATTTCCCCATTTGAGTAAGATTCACACATCCTTTCATGGGCCCTCCTTATTATTTAGTTTCTTTGGAAAGTAGATAAACAAGGATTCATCTCTGAATTGTAGTAGAGTTATCCTGTACTTTATGGTTAATGTCCACTTATTTTTTTTATTTAATTTTTTTTATTACGTATTTTCCTCAATTACATTTCCAATGCTATCCCAAAAGTCCCCCATACCCCCCCCCCACTCCCCTATGTCCACTTATAAGTGAAGACATATCATGTGTGTCTTTCTGTGTTTGGGTTACCTCACTCAGGATGACATTTTCTAATTCAATCCATTTTCCTTCATACTTCAGGATATCTTTGATCTAATGGCTGAATAGTATTCCAATGTGTAGCTGTACCACATTTTCATTTGCTATTCAGTGTTCTTTAAGCCATCTGAAGGATTCTGTTGGAATTTAGATGGGGATTGTACTGGATGTGTAGATTGCTTTTTGTAGGATGGCCACTTTTATTATGGTAATTCTACTGATCCATGAGCATCTTTTTGACATCTTCAATTTCTTTCTTCAAAGACTTCAAGTTTGAGTCATAGATTTTCACATGTTTGGTTAGTGTTACCCAAGATATTTTATATTATTTGAGGTTATTATTATTTTTTTGTTTTTATTTTTGTTTATTTTTTTCCAGACAGGGTTTCTCTGTATAGCCCTGGCTGACCTGGAACTCACTCTGTAGGCCAGGCTGGCCTCTAAACCAGAAATCTGCCTGCCTCTGCCTCCCAAGTGCTGAGATTAAAGGCATGTGTCACCACTGCCCAACTGAGGTTATTCTTAAAGGTGTTATTTCCACTTAACAGTGAGTGCATATCATGTGTGCTCTTTTGTGATTGGCTTACCTTACTCAGGATGATATCCTCCAGATCTCTCCATTTGTCTAAGAATTCCATTAAGTCATTGTTTTGAATAGCTGTGTAATATTCCATTGTGTAAATAGACAACATTTTCTGTATTCATTTCTCTGTTGAGGAACATCTGGGTTCTTTCCAGCTTCTTGATATTATAAATAAAGCTGCTATGAACATAGTGGAAAATGTGTCTTTATTAAATGTTCTGGGTATATGCCCAGGAGTGATATTGCTGGATCCTTTGGTAGTATTATGTCCAATTTTTTGAGGAACCTCCAAGCTTATTTCCAGAGTGGTTTTACCAGCTTGCAGTCCCACATTGCTGGTAAGCAATGGGATTCTTCTTCCTCCACATCCTAGCCAGCATCTGCTGTCACCTGAGTTTTTGATCTTAACCATTCTGACTGGTGTGAGGTGGAATCTCAGGGTTATTTTGATTTGCATTTCCCTGATGACTAAGGATGTTGAACATTTTTTTTTTAGGTGCTTCTCAGCCATTCGGTATTCCTTAGTTGAGAATTTGTTTATCTCTGCTTAGAATACCCAAGACACAATTCTCAAAATACATAAAACTCAAGAAGGAAGACCAAAGTGTGGATGCTTTGGTCTTTCTCAGAAAGGGGAACAAAATACCCATGGAAGGAGTTACAGAGACAAAGTGTGAAGCAGAGACCGAAGGAATGACCATACAGAGACTGCCCCACCTGGGGATCCATCCCATAAACTACCACCAAAACCAGACACTATTGTGGATGCCAACAAAAGCTTGCTGACAGTAACCTGATAAAGCTCTCGCCTGAGAGGCTATGCCAGTGCATGACAAATACAGAAGTGGATGCTCACAGCCATCCATTGGACAGAGCACAGGTTCCTAATGAAAGAGCTAGAGAAAGTACCCAAGGAGGCAAAGGGGTTTGCAGCCCCATAGCAGGAACAACAATATGAACTAACCAGTATCTCCAGAACTCCCTGGGTCTAAACCACCAATCAAAGAAAACACATGATGGAACTCATGGCTCTAGCTGCATATAAAGCAGAAGATAGCCTAATTTGTCATCAATGGGAATAGAGGCCCTTGGTCCTGTGAAGGTTATATACCCCAGTATAGGGGACTTCCAAGGCCAGAAGTAGAAGTGGTTGGGTTGGTGAGCATGGGGAGGGTGGGAAGGGATAGGAGGTTTTTGGAGGAAAAAGTAGGAAAGGGGATAACATTTGAAATGTAAATAAAACATCTAATTTAGAAAAAAAAGATAATGGGAAAAAATAGAAAAATGAAAAGAAGGAAAGAAAAGAAAAGAAAAGAAAAGAAAAGAAAAGAAAAGGAGAGAAGAGAAGAGAAGAGAAATGGAAAGAAAAGAAAAGAAAAGAAAAAAGAAAAGAAAAGAAAAGAAAAGAAAAGAAAAGAAAAGAAAAGAAAAGAAAAGGTATTAGGTATTATTTCCCTGATTTGTTTTTCAGTCCATTTGTCATTTGTAAGTAGGAGGACTATTGAGATTTTGGAGTTTATCTTGCATCCAGTCACTTTGCTGAAAGTGTTTATCAGCTGTAGGAGTTCCTTGGTGGAATTCTTAGAGTCAATTATATATACAATCATATCATCTTCAATTAAAGATTCTTTGCTTTTTTTCCCTTTTCAATTTTTATCCTCTTGATCTCCCTTGGTTGTCTTATTACTCTAGCTAAAACTTCAAGTTCTATATTGGACAGATTTGGAGAGAATGAAAAACCTTGTCTTGTTCCTGTTTTTATTGGAATTGCTTTGAGGTTTTCATTTAATTTGATTCTGGATATAGGCTTGGTGTGAATTGCTTTTTTTATGTTTTGGCATTTCCCTGGTTGCTTAAAATCTCCAGGATTTTTATCATAAAGGGGTGTTAGATTTTTTCAAGTGGGTTTCTATATCTAATTAAATGATTATATATTTTTCTTTTAGTTTGTCTATATAGTAAATTACATTTACTGATTTTTACTGATTTGCAAATATTGAACCATCCTAGCATCTCTGGGATAAAGTGTTCTTGATCAGGGTGGATGAAGTTTTGGTGTTTTCTTAGCTTGAGCTACACAAAACACAAGTACAAGTGAATCAAAGACCTCAACATAAAACAAGATAAACTGAATCTGATAGAATTGTAAGTGGTAAATAGCTTTGAGCTCACTGACCAAGAGACATCATCTTGAACAGAACAACAAATAGCACAGGTACTAAGACCAACAGTTAATGAATTGGACATGATTAAACTGAAATGCTTCTGTAAGACAAAGAGCACCATCAACTGGAAAAAAATCTAAAATAATCCATTAAATGTGGGGGTGCATATCTAAACAGATTATTACATAAAGTGTATGAGGAATTTTTCCTAGGCACTTAGATTGGAGGAACCAAATAAGTTGGATCTATGATATCTACGCTACTCAAATAATTATTATTTTGGGGAGGGCAGAAGTATTTTTATTGGATATTTTATTTATTTACATTTCAAATGTTCACCTTTCCTGTTTTCCCCTCTGGAAACCCCTTATCCATCCCCTCTACCCCTGCTTCTATGAGGGTGCTCTCCCATCTATCCACCCACTCTTGCCTCCCTGCCCTGGCATTCTCCTACACTGGGGCATTGAGCCTTCATAGGACCAAGGGTCTCTCCTCCCATTGATGCCTGACAAGGTGATCCTTTGCTACATATGCATGCAGCTGGACCCATAGACCACTCCATGTGTACTCTTTGGTTGGTGTTTTAGTCCCTGGGACCTTTGAGCCATATAAATGGCCTATATCTCTGGAACAATTCTACCTTTGATTATGACTTTTCTTTCTCTTTATTAATAAACTAGCTCTATTTCTACCACTATGCATATATTCCTATATGTTCTTGGACAGAAGAACATCAAAATTGAGTTTTGGGAATCTCTACAACTGTATTCTGGAGTCCAGTCTACATCATTATAGGAATGAATACATCCAAACCGATTATATGAGATACTATTCATGAAAATCTACAGCAAACTATGAAGATCACCTTCCATTTTTAAAGTGGATGGATCAAAAAAATATGCATGATACATCACAGTAACACATTTCAAGATAGACATTGTATAAACACTATGGTCTGAAACAAGTTTGTGCCCTTGAGCCACTTCTATGATGAACAGTGTATAAAAGCCCTAGACAGAGAAGTCTGGCAGTATTAATAACACTTCAAAATTAGAAATAAAATGATAAATGTTTGCAAGTGATGGTGTAATTATACATTTAGAAAATTATAAATATCATACTTCAAAACTCTTAGAACCAGTAAATTTATAAACTTGAGGAAATAAATTGTAATAAATAGATGGGCACTGATGGTAGTATACTAATCAAGGTAAGACAAGTACAGAAATTACGGTAATCTCACCGAAAAGTGGAATCTAATAAGGTTGATCTCACAGAAGTTGAGGAGTTTATCGTGGTTGCCAGGGACTAGTTAGACTTTGGAGGAAGAGAAAAAGAGTGAATAATGATTATGACATTACTGTCATAGTGAAGAGCATATATATGTGGTACAGTGACACAGCAAAGGATGTTAGCCAAAGGATGTATACATTAAGGTAAGGTAGTGGAATAACTGCAAGAGAACTAGTACAGTGTGGTGACTATAATTAATGATTGCAGTTGCATTAATAGACAATGTTAAGAGGGGTTATTAAATATTCTCATTAGAAAAGTACTCTGTTGTAGTAGAATCTGATGATTTTTTGAATTTCCCCAGTTTCTGTTGTTATATCTCTCTTTTAATTTCTGATTTTGTTAATTTGGATACTGTCTCTGGGCCCTCTCATTAGTCTGGTTAAGGGTTTATCTATCTTGTTGATTTTCTCAAAGAACCAGGTCCTGGTATTCTTGATTCTTTGTATACCTCTTTTTGTTTCTACTTGGTTGGTTTCAGCCCTGGGTTTGATTATTTCCTGCCATCTACTCCTCTTGGGTGTATTTGCTTCTTTTTGTTCTACAGCTTTCAGATTTGCTGTCAAGCTGCTAGTGTATGCTCTCCCCAGTTTCTTTTTGGAGGCACTCAGAGCTATGAGCTTTCCTCTTAGGACTGCTTTCATTGTGTCCCATAAGTTTGGGTATTTTGTGCCTTCATGTTCGTTAAATTCTAAAAAGTCTTTAATTTATTTATTTATTTCTTCTCTAAGTTATCATTGAGTAGAAAGTTATTCAGCTTTCATGTGTAAGTGGGCTTTCTGTTGAATTTTTTTCTGTTAAAGACCACCCTTAGTGATATTCTGATAGAATGCATGAGATTATTTCAATCTTCTTGTATTGATTAGGTTTGTTTTGTGTTCAACTATATGGTCAATATTGGAGACAGTGCTGTGAATTGCTGAGAAAAAAGTATATTCTTTTGTTTTATAGTGAAATGTTCTGTATATATCTGTTAAGTCTATTTGGTTCATAACTTCTGTTAGTTTCTCCTGTGTCCACTTTTATGTTATAAATTTGACTCATAAAAAACAATTCCAAATCACCTTTTTGTACTTCTGTAACATCTAATTTAATGTTTCCTTTCTTTTGTTTTTATTTGAATTCTTTTTCTTTCCCTTAGTCTAGCCAAAACCTTTTGTTTATTTGCTTTCCATATATTTCCCTTTAAAAAACAGATAATTGTTCTTTATTTTCAATTTAAACTATTGTAATCAGAAAAGATACAGAAAATATAATCAGAAAATATACAATCTTAAGTTTATTAAGACTTGCTTTTGTAGTCTAATTTGATCTATTGTGAGAGTTTTTCATGTACAATTGAGACAAATAAAAATTCTATAACTCCTCACTAAATATTCTATACATGTCC
This sequence comes from Mus musculus, assembly GCF_000001635.26. Taxonomy (NCBI): domain Eukaryota; kingdom Metazoa; phylum Chordata; class Mammalia; order Rodentia; family Muridae; genus Mus; species Mus musculus. The sequence continues at coordinate 55,392,125 of NC_000076.6, read as the reverse complement.
ATTGTGACAATTTATTATAAAGTAAACATTTCCCTGTTAGTTTTGTGTCTTAGTTAGCCCTCAGCAAGTGAAAGTAAAATGTGAGAAAGATACCTTTTATATTGTAGCCTATCTTTCCATCCCATTTTATTATTTATTTACATATGTATGTTCCATAACTGCATATATATATGATTGTTATGCATTCTACCTGAGATGACACCTTTATTATAATATAATGACTGTTTTGTGTAGTTTTAGTTGTAGTCCATTTAATCTGACATGGATAGAGCCATTTCTGAGTTCTAGTTTTTAGTTAATGTAATATTTTTTCATATTTTTCTATCTCTTTATTTGTGTTTCTACACATGATGTGAGTCTTCTTCAGGCTTGATATGGCTGAGTTTTAAAAACCCCATCGATTAGTATCTATTATATATATATATGTGTGTGTGTGTGTGTGTGTGTGTGTGTGTGTGTGTGTGTGTGTGTGTGTGTGTATACACATATACATATATATATATATTGAAGATAAATGTTGAAAGGAATATTTGTAATGAGGTGGGGTGGGGTGGGAAATTGTTCAGCAGTTAAGTGTACTTATTATTGTAGAGGACTAGAGTTTGGTTCACAGCAAAACCATGGTGGCTCATAACTATCTCTATCCAGTTCCATATGATCAGTTGCCCTCTTCTGATGTCTGAGGTCACCAGGAATACACATAGTACACATATACACCTAAGTCAAAGCACTCATACATGAAATAAATGAATCTAAAAGGAGAGATTTATAATAACTTTATAAAATTGACTTCTAGTCCCTCTCTTTCATCTTTCCTCCTTCTGTTTTTCTTCTTCCCTCCCTCACTTCCATCCTTCCTATCTGCCTATGAAGAATTAAGGAATAGACCTCTCACTTAGAAAACAAGTTGATGAAAGTTTAGAGCTCAACATGGGTCCTCCAAATTCACATTGTTCCTATTTTCATGTGAAATTATTTCCTTTTCTCAGAGTACATGGCCCAGACAAACTATAGTGGGACATGAGGATATTGTGTCCTTACTTCTTTCTTATCTTAGGCTAACCAGCATCTTGGTTAAAAGAAATTAGATTTAAGTTTATTTTTGCACAACACAAGGAACTCATTATTTTCCAACATGTCTTGACTGTTTCATGTTTCTCTGTCTCTAGTCACCAGCATAGTCATTGCTGTTCTGAACTTTGACTTAGCTTGCATTCTTTTACACCTGCTACTTTACCACTCACCCCCCTCCACCACAATTCCATTGAGCTTGTACATGGAAGCCAGAGCTATTCATATAATCCTAAATCTGATCATATGTAATTCATGGTTAAAATTTTCTCATCCATGTGACTTGATTCTTATTTAATAGTGGGACATTTCTAGGAGCAAGACGTAGTTTAAATTTACAATATTGTGCACTGAAAAGGTTGACTTATGTATTACAGAGAAAATTTATTAATAAAGGGCATTAAAACCCACTTCAAGGAAATTAAATATAAAAATTTTAACTACTAGGCTAACATATATAAAGACACTTTTAAGACTTTGTCACACTCAAGGAAATGATTTAGATATAGTTTCTTAGTGCTTTTTCTGGTCAATCCTAAAATAAATTACATTTAATTTAACAATCAGAATGTTTTCATTACTAGGCACAGATCCCAAACCTACAAGTTGATAAAGTCTCAGTGTAAAAGCTCATGATCTAATGTAAAAGCATGTCTCTCTTAGACTGGAGAGATGGCTCAGGGGTTAAAAGCACTGACTGTCCTTCCAGATGTCCTGAGTTCAATTTCCAGCAACCACATGGTGTCTCACAACCATCTGTAACAGTGATTCAATACCTTGTTCTGGTGTGTCTGTAGACAGCTACAGTGTACTCATATAAATAAAGTAAATAAATCTTTATAAGTACAGTACATTTGCTTTTGACAGACAGTTTTCAAAGCAATAGTAATGCATATTTGACTATCTTTCAGTTTGAAAAATATCAGAGTTGCTAATTACCTATGGTGTTGAGTCTGTGCTCTCTGCCTTAGCAGAACTTTAAAACAGAGAAAGCTCTGCTGTTGCTCTGGAGTTTCTCCAGTTTGTTTACTTTGAGTAATGCCTCTTTTAGTTAATGTCATTAGTGAGACTTGGATTATATTGTCAGCATTAACAATAACAATCAAGAAACATCTGGGAAAAGTTAGTATCACTCTAAAACACTTTATTTTTGTATAGTTTTTGTTCCTTTTCGCTTAGATTTGAGATAGAGTCTTGTTAGTGCATTCATTGTTGTTATATTTTGGATAAATTATTTCTCTTGTACTGGGTATTGAATCTGAGGTCGCCCAAACACGAGGCAATTATTTTATGACTGAGCTATATCCTCAGTCCTTGGTTTATCTTTTCTTTTCATTCAGAGCTTCATGGATTTACCCAGACTGACCTTGAACATACTCTTTAGCTGAGCAAGTGTTGACCTAGTAATACTGCTGGATCAGACTCTTGACTGGTGTAAGGTAGAATCCCAGGGTCCTTTTGATTTGTATTTCCCTGATGACTGGGATTACAGAAGTTGAAGATTTGAGCCCACATACCCAACATATTATGAACTCCTTTACCTCGTTTTTGTTTGTTGACAAAAATGCTAGCCTCCTGCATGTTTAGCCTCGGCTGGCTTGGTTTCCTGATGCTTCTGCTTCTGCCTTCTCAGTCTGTGTACATTAATCAGACTCTTTCTGTTGAGTAAATGAGATCATAAGGCATTTTCTGGCCTTTCAATTTTCAGCTATTATCTTTGGTGGTAAATATTTGTGATTATTTCAAGGATGCTAAAGAAAAAGTTACATTTTTAATGCCTCGTTTCTGTCAAGAGCATTAATTATTGGATTGACCATAACATTTTTACTTTTCTTTATATTTTATGCATACGTATCAGAAATGGAAAATGTACAGGTGCGCTGACTGAATGAATTAGTTTCTTTGGGAACCATGAAGTTCAGGCCTGCCACTTCTTATTATGTAAGTACTTTTGCATTACTGTGGTATGTGAGCAGATTACCATGCTCGGGATTAACATTCACCACTTAAAAACAAAGTTGGGAGCTTTTCCACTCAACAGACCCGCCTTCTAAAACCGATTAGAAGTTCCACTTAATCCTGTGAGATTTACCCACTTTCCAATTCTTAAGCCGTTTCCTATCGCTATCAGTGCTTGAGCAATTTAATTAGAGTATTTAAAAAGAATCTCAATTCTAATGCCAGAAAACATTCTCTGGTATAAAGAAGTTGGGCCAAGATAGAAAACTTACTGCAGTGTTGGGTATTGATACATGATTGTCTGCCTATACAGTTCATTTCTTGACTTTTATTTTCCCCTAGTTTAAATGAATTTAGATTTATTTAATTCAAAGACTTACAGTGAAGATATTGGAATTTACATAAATCAATATCATTAAAGAATGGTTATCTTTAGTCCTAATCAGGTGGTATTTCCTCATTCAGTGAACATATTTATATAATACAAACTGTGGACACAGCGTGATGGTTAGTGTCTGTTTTTATCTAGAACCCTTACCACCTGTTTATGAATGTATGGATTTTGAAATTAAGCTTAACCATAATTTCCACTTTTTTATGAGAAAAAAAGATATATAGGATTACAAATATACCAGCAATATTTTCAAGGAAATTTAGTGGGACAGTAGGTATTAAATACTTCGATTCATATTTAATAGTAAGTAGGATCTTAGGAAATGAACAGGACAGAGTAGCAGGGAGTGACCTTTAAAAGCCTTGTTCCTTGGCTAAGTTCAGAAAAGTTGACTTTGAATATGCTTTCCTACCCTGCCTAGACTTTTCATGCTGAAAACATGTTTTATACTGAGCATTGATTTCTCTCTAGATATCTTGACTTTAATTGCAATGCTTGTGTGGCACCCCCTAATAGGAGCATTGGATTCTGGGTCTCAGATAAACTTTCTGCATAGAAGTAGTATCCATTGCATTGGTGGAAAAAAACAACACTGTGTTTTTCTTGCAATGAGAGCTTATGTAGCACAGCTTATACACTGTCATCTACCTTGATCCATGGACATCTGTATTGTAAATCCATTCTTTGTTTGGAATCTATGGTTTTGAATCCCACATATCCAATGGAAAATCACACAGATTGTCTTGGTCCTACAGTCTATGTAATGACAATGCTAGAATTGTCTAAAATACTTCTACTCACTAGAACATGATAAGAATGTTATGTACCTTATAACCTTTCAGTTTCTCTGCTTGGTTTCTGACACCATAACATAGAAGATAAATTGTTACAAAATAATGTGTTATTCTTTTCAAAGCTATAAAGTCTGAAATTTTAAAAAAGTACATTTGCTTTAAAAAGAAGAAGAAGGAGGAGGAGGAGGAGGAAGAGGAGTCATTGTGTGTGGTGGTGCACGCCTTTAATCCCAGCACTTGGGAGGCAGAGAGGCAGGTGGATTTCTGAGTTCAAGGCCAGTCTGGTCTACAGAGTGAGTTCCAGGAGAGCCAAGGCTGCACAGAGAAACCCTGTGTCAAAAAGCCAAAAAAAAAAGAAAAGAAGAAGAAGAAGAACAAGAAGAAGAAGAACAAGAAGAAGAAGAACAAGAAGAAGAAGAACAAGAACAAGAAGAAGAAGAACAAGAAGAACAAGAACAAGAAGAACAAGAACAAGAAGAACAAGAACAAGAACAAGAAGAACAAGAACAAGAACAAGAACAAGAACAAGAACAAGAAGAACAAGAACAAGAAGAACAAGAACAAGAAGAACAAGAACAAGAAGAACAAGAACAAGAAGAACAAGAACAAGAAGAAGAAGAACAAGAAGAACAAGAACAAGAAGAACAAGAAGAAGAAGAACAAGAAGAAGAACAAGAAGAACAAGAACAAGAAGAAGAACAAGAAGAAGAACAAGAAGAAGAAGAACAAGAAGAAGAAGAAGAGGAGGAGGAGGAGGAGAAGGAAGAAGAGGAAGAAGAAGAGGAAGAAGAAGAGGAAGAAGAAGAGGAAGAAGAAGAGGAAGAAGAAGAAAAGAGGAATGTTACTTGAGAAAGACTAAGCAGGAGGAATGTGGAAGGCTCAATGCTTGGGTTAAAAGTTTATTTATATATATGCGTATGTCTATGTGGGGGTATGTACAATTGTGGATAGGTCTATGGAGGTCAGATGTTAGATACATCAGAGTTTGCCTGGAGCTGAAGGTACAGATTTGATTTAGGTCTCATGAAAAAATCACTACATGTCCTTCGCTTGTGAGTGATCTCTCCAGTCCTAATAATAATAATAATAATAATAAATAATAATAATAATAATAATTTAAATGTGAGGAAAATGAAGCATTAAAACTGAATCATCTTCCAACCCTACCCAGGTAAAAGTATCTATCATCCAAAAAAATATGACTATACATATTTCTAAGATTTGAAAATCATGAAAATGTTAATATAAAACTAAATTATGAAGCGAGCATAAATCAAACATTTAACAACATATCATGTAAAATTTAATCATCAGTTTTTATAAAATTTATATTTGCATCAAATAAGACACAAATTTATATCTAACTGTTATGTGTATTGAATTAGACAGCTTGAAATTATTATGTAAAGAATTGAATTCTAATGATATATGAGCAAGGTAACATGTTCATCATTTGTAGATGAAGTCTGGCAGAGATCATCAGAGCATTGATAATTTGCCTAAAACCAATTTGTCCCATTCCACTGATTTCTCATGAAAAGAAGAAAACTTCTTGTTTTACAATAAACAAGCCTATTAAAATGTGTGGATAGAAATATTATTTTAGAAACCATTTAATGCTACCATGAAGTTGGTATTTCAGCAGTAAGATTCTTCTTGCCTTAGCTCTTTTCCAGGTGTTTAACTATGTGAGAACATATTTACTACAAAAGATTTCCATTTGTTTCAAAACATATGAAGATGATTTTATATTTAAAATAATAAAACTTTAATATTCTTGTTTTCCTAATTTTACAATTTTATGAATCAAATTGGAAAAATCTATAGTGATCAGGATGCAAATGCTTAATCTTGGCTACAACTCTCAGGCAGTTTTTGTAAATAATATTGTTCTAGAATGAATCAAATTACCTTCAAAAATTTATAGCATTCTCACTTTTATAGTTTTTAGGGAACTTTAACTAAACATATGTCGCCGATTTGAGTTAGATCTGCATGAACTTTCCTGATTGAACTCCAAAAGGCCAATTAATATGAAGTTGGTTTGTCAAGAAATACACCAGCTTAGAATCAGAATGAAACACCATGCAGAATGCCTAACAAATAGTGCAACTTCCGGTGTCATTCTTCACATGGATGACACTGCTCAGCTAGATTATCCATCACTGGCTTTCTGCCAAAGTAAGATTAATTCTTGAGACTTGTAGTCAGTAGGCTGAACGAAATATAAAGGGTGAACAGTGGAGAAGGGAAAAGATTTAGAGTGCTTGAGAAGGCTTCTCCAGGCTGCATGTGTGTAAACAGGCTGAGAAGCATTTTTTCTGTGACTTGAGATCAGAGAGCTATTTTCCTGAAAATTGCTGCAAGAAATACTCCTGAGTTGGGAGATCACCTAGTGATGACCAAGTCTTTAATTCTTTAACTTGTCTAACACTAAAATTCAATTCAAACATTAAAAAAGGATTCTTGAAGCATAAGTGCATTAATACAGGTTATGGAGTACAATCTATCTTTGTGATCTTTATATACTTGAAAGATGGGGGGAGACATCTTGGGTCCCAGAACCCTCAGAAATTAGTCTGCACAGGTGAGAGTGTGGACTACAGAAGCGACACACCTTCTGGGACAGACCCCGTTTCAGGCTCCAGACATCTAGGCAAGTTTACCACCAGAGGAGAGGTATCCACCCGGGACGGCTATGCTGGAGCACCAGGGGTAGCGATATTGTGTCTCAGATCCCTCAGAGACTAGTCTGAGCAGGTGAGAGTGAGGACTAGAGAAGCTACACAGCTTCTGGGACAAGCAGAAGCAACACAGCTTCTGGGACAGGCCCTATTTCGGGGCTTCATCTTCAGCCAGGAGATAGGTCCGAACGCCAGATATCTGTGCTCCTTCCTTGCAAGAGGAGAGCTTGCCTGCAGAAAATACTCTAAGCACTGGGACTCAGGAGAAAGCTAGACTCAGATGTCTGCAGACAGAGGCTAAAAGAATCACAGGAGGAATAAGCTCCAACCAGAGACAAGTATAACAACTAACTCCAGAGATTACCAGATGGGGAAAGGCAAACATAAGAATCTTACTAACAGAAACCAAGACAACTCACCATCATAAGAACCCAGCACTCCCAACTCAGCCAGTCCTGGATACCCCAGCACACCCGAAAAGCAAACTTGAATTTAAAATCATATCTCATGAAGCTGGTAGAGGACATCAAGATGGGTTTTAATAACTCACTTAAAGAAATACAGGAGAACATTGCTAAAGAGGTAGAAGTCCTTAAAAAATACAGGAAAACACAACCAAACAGGTGATGGAATTGAACAAAACCATCCAAGACCTAAAAAGGGAAGTAGAAACAATAAAGAAAACCCAAAGTGAGACAATGCTGGAGATAGAAAACCTAGGAAAGAAATCTGAAACCATAGATGTGAGCATCAGCAACAGAATACATGAGATGGAGGAGAGAATCTCAGGTACAGAAGATTCCATAGAGAACTTTGGCACAACAGTTAAAGAAAATACAAAATGCAAAAAGATCCTAACTCAAAACATTCAGGAAATCTAGGACACAATGAGAAGACCAAACCTACAGATAATAGGAGTAAATGAGAATGAAGATTTTCAACTTAATGGGACAGCAAATATCTTCAACAAAAATATAGAAGAAAACTTCTCAAACCTAAGGAAAGAGATGCCCATGAACATACAAGAAGCCCATAGAACTCCAAATAGACTGGACCAGAAAAGAAATTCCACCCAAAACATAATAATCAGAACAACAAATGCAAAAATAAAGATAGGATATTAAAAGCAGTAAGAGAAAAAGGTCAAGTAACATATAAAGGCAGGCCTATTAGAATTACACCAGACTTCTCACCAGAGACTATGAAAGCCAGAAGATCCTGGACAGATGTTATGAAGACTGTAAGAGAACACAAATGCCAGCCCAGACTACTATACCCAGCAAAACTCTCAATTACCAGAGATGGATATACCAAAGTATTCCATGGTAAAACCAAATTCACACAATATCTTTCCACAAATCCAGACCTTCAAAGGATAATAAAGGGAAAACACCAACACAAGGACAGAAACTACACCCTAGAAAAAGCAAGAGAGTAATCCTTCAACAAACCTAAAAGAAGACAGCCTCAAGAACAGAATTCCAACTTTAACAACAAAAATAACAGGAAGCAACAATTACTTTTCTTTAATTTCTCTTGACATCAATGGACTCAATTCCCCAATAAAAAGACATAGACTAATAGAATGGTTAAACAAACAGGAACCAACATTTTGTTGTTTACAGGAAACCCACCTCAGGGAAAAGGACAGTCTCTACGGCAGAGTAAAAGGCTGGAAAACAATTTTCCAAGCAAATGGTCTGAAGAAACAAGCTGGAGTAGCCATTCTAATATTGAAAAAAATTGACTTGAAACCCAAAGTTATAAAAAAGACAAGGAGGGGCACTCATACTCATCAAAGTTAAAATCTACCAAGATGAACTCTCAATTCTGAATTTCTATGCTCCAAATATAATGGCAGACACATTCATTAAAGAAACTTTAGTGAAGCTCAAAGCACATATTGCACCTCACACAATAATAGTGGGAGACTTCAACCCCCCCACTCTCACCAATGGACAGATCCTGGAAACAGAAACTAAACAGACACATGGACACTAACAGAACTTATGAAACGAATGGATTTAATTGATATGTATAGAGCATTTTATCCTAAAATAAAAGGATATATCTTTTTCTCAGAACCTCATGGTACCTTCTCCAAAATTGACCATATAATTGGTCACAAAACAGGCCTCAACAAATGCAAAAATATTGAAATTGTCCCATGCATCCTATCTTATCACCATGGACTAAGGCTGATCTTCAATAACAACATAAATAATAGAAATCCAAAATTCACGTGGAAACTGAACAACACTGTACTGGCCAGTTTTGTGTCAACTTGACACAGCTGGAGTTATCACAGAGAAAGGAGCTTCAGTTGAGGAAATGCCTCCGTGAGATCAAACTGTAAGGCATTTTCTCAATTAGTGATCAAGGGGGAAAGGCCCCTTGTGGGTGGGACCATCTCAGGGCTGGTAGTCTTGGTTCTATAAGAAAGCAGGCTGAGCAAGCCAGGTGAGGCAAGCCAGTAAAGAACATCCCTCCATGGCCTCTGCATCAGCTCCTGCTTCCTGACCTGCTTGAGTTGCAGTCCTGACTTCCTTGGTGATGAACAGCAGTATGGAAGTGTAAGCCAAATAAACCCTTTCCTCCCCAACTTGATTCTTGGTCATGATGTTTGTGCAGGAATAGAAACCCTGACTAAGACAAACACTCTACTCAATGATTCCTTGGTTAAGGATGAAATAAAGAAAGAAATTAAAGACTTTTTGAGTTTAATGAAAATGAAGCCACGACATACCCAAACTTATGGGACACAATGAAGGCAGTCCTAAGAAGGAAACTCATAACCCTGAGTGCCTTCAAAAAGAAACTAGAGAGAGCATACACTAGCAGCTTGAAAACACACCTAGAAGCTCTAGAACTAAAGGAAAAAAATTCATCCAAGAGGAGTAGATGGCAGGAAATAATCAAACTCGGGGCTGAAATCAACCAAGTGAAAACAAAAAGAACTATTCAAAGAATCAACCAAACCAGGAGCTGGTTATTTGAGAAAATCAACAAGATAGATAAAACCTTAGCCAGACTAACTAGATGGCACAGGGAAAGTATCCTAATTAACAAAATCAGAAATGAAAAGGGAGACATAACAACAGATCCTGAAGTAATCCAAAACACCATCAGATCCTACTACAAAAGGCTATACTCAACAAAACTAGAAAACCTTGATGAAATGTACAACTTCATAGACAGATACCAGGTACCAATGTTAAATCAGGATAAGATTACCGATGTAAACCATCCCATTTCCCCTAAAGAAATAGAAGCAGTCATCAATACTCTCCCAACCAAAAAAGCCCAGGACCAGATAGGTTGCGTGCAGAGTTCTATCAGACCTTCAAAGAAGATCTAATTCCACTACTCCTAAAACTATTCCACAAAATAAAAACAGAAGGTACTCTACCCAATTCATTCTATGAAGCCACAATTACTCTGATACCTAAACATACAAAGATCCAACAAAGAAAGGGAACTTCAGACAAATTTCCCTTATGAATATCGATGTAAAAGTAGTCAATAAAATCCTCACAAACCAAATCCAAGAACACATCAAAATGATCATTCATCATGACTAAGTAGGCTTCATCCCAGGGATGAAGGTATGGTTTAATATATGGAAATCCATCAACGTAATCCACTTTATAAACTAACTCAAAGACAAATACCACATGATCATCTCGTTAGATGCTGAGAAAGCATTTGACAAAATCCAACACCCACTCATGATAAAAGTCTTGGAAATATCAGGAATTCAAGGCCCATACCTAAACATAATAAAAGCAATATACAGCAAACCAGTAGCCAACATCAAAGTCAATGGAGAGAAACTCAAAGCAATTCCACTAAAGTCAGGGACTAGACAAGGCTGCCCACTTTATCCCTACTTATTTCATATAGTACTTGAAGTTCTAGCCAGAGAAATTCGACAACAAAAGGATATCAACGGGATACAAATTGTAAAAGAAGAAGTCAAAATATCACTATTTGCAGATGATATGATAGTATATAAAAGTGACACGAAAAACTCAACCAGAGAACTACTAAACCTGATAAACAGCTTCAGTGAAGTAGCTGGATATAAAATTAACTCAAATAAATCAATGGCATTTCTCTACACAAATGATAAATGGACTGAGAAAGAAATTAGGGAAACAACACCCTTCACAATAGTTACAAATAATATAAAATACCTTGGTGTGACTCTAACTAAGGAAGTGAAAGATCTGTATGATAAGAACTACATGTCTCTGAAGAAAGACATTGAAGAAGATCTCAGAAGAATGAAAGATCTCCCATGTTCATGGATTGGCAGGAATAATATAGTAAAAATGGTTATCCTATCGAAAGCAATCTATAGATTCAATGGAATCCCCATCAAAATTCCAACTCAATTTTTCACTGAGATAGAATGGGCAATTTCTAAATTCATCTGGAAAAATAAAAAACCTAGGAAAGCAAAAACTATTCTCAACAATAAAAGAATCTCTGTTGGAATCCCCTTGCCTGACATTAAGCTGTACTACAGAACAATTATGATAAAAATTTCATGGTACTGGTACAATGACAGACAGGTAGATCAAAGGAATACAATTGAAGAACCAGAAATGAACCCACACACGTATGGACACTTGATCTTTGACAAGGGAGCTAAAACCATCCAGTGGAAAAAAGGACAGCATTTTCAACAAATGGTGTTGGTACAACTGTAGGTTCTCATGTAGAAGAATGCAAATTGATCCATTCTTACCTCCCTGTACAGAGCTCACATCTAAGTGGATCAAAGACCTCCACATAAGACCAGAGACACTGAAATTAATTGAGGAGAAAGTGGGGAAAAGCCTTGAAGATATGGGCACAGGGGAAAAATTCCTAAACAGAACAGCAATGGCTTGTGCTGTAAGATAAAGAATTGACAAGTGGAAACTCATAAAATTGCAAAGGTTCTGTAAGGCAAAAGACACTACCCATAAGACAAAAGGCCACCAACAGATTGGGAAAGGATTTTTACCAATCCTAAATATGATAGGGGACTAATATCCAATATATAAAAAAGCTCAAGAAACTGGACTCCAGAAATTCAAACAACCACATTAAAAATGGGGTTCAGAGCTAAACAAAGAATTCTCAACTGAGGAATACCGAATGGCTGAGAAGCAACTGAAAAAATGTTCAACATCCTTAATCATCAGGGAAATGCAAATCAAAACAACCCTGAGATTCCACCTCACACCAGTCAGAATGGCTAAGATCAAAAATTCAGATGACAGCAGATGCTGGCGAGGATGTGGAGGAAGGGGAACATTCCTCCACTGCTGGTGGAGCTTGTACAACCACTCTGGAAGTTAGTCTGGAGGTTCCTCAGAAAATTTGACATAAACTACCGGAAGATCCAGCAATACCACTCCTGGGCATATACCCAGAAGAAGTTCCAACTGGTAATAAGAACACATGCTCAACTATGTTCATAGCAGCCTTATTTATAATAGCCAGAAGCTGGAAAGAACCCAGATGTCCCTCAACAGAAGAATGGATGCAGAAAATGTGGTACATTTACACAATGGTGTACTACTCAGCTATTAAAAACAATGGCTTTATGAAATTCTTGGACAAATGGAAGTGTCTGGAGGATATCATCCTTGGTGAGGTAACCCAATCACAAAAGAAATCATTAGATATGCACTCATTGATAAGTGGATATTAGCCCAGAAACAGAACACCCAAAATATAATTTGCAAAACACAAGAAAATCAAGAAGAGAGAAGACCAATGGATGAATATTTCATTCCTCCTTAGAATAGAGAACAAAATACCCATGGAAGGAGTTACAGAGACAAAGTTTGGAGCTAAGATGAAAGGATGGACTATCCAGAGACCACCCCACCCAGGGATCCACCCTATAATCAGCAACCAAACCCAGACACTATTGCATATGCTAGAAAGATTTTGCTGAAGGGACCCTGTTATAGTTGTCTCATATGAGGCTATGCCAGTGCCTGGCAAATACAGAAATGGATGCTCACAGTCATCTATAAGATGGAACACAGATCCCCCAATTGAGAAGCTAGAGAAAGCACCCAAGGAGCTGAAGGGGTCTGCAACGCTATAGGTGGAACAACAATATGAACTAATCAGTACCCTGAGAGCTCATATCTCTAGCTGCATATGTACAGAAGATGGCCTAGTCGACCATCACTGGGAAGAGAGGCCCCTTGGTATTGCAAACTTTATATGCCCCAGTACAGGGGAATGCTAGGGCCAAGAAGCTGGAATGGGTAGGTAGGGGAGCAGGGCGGGGGGGGGTGGTGGGTGATATAGGGAACTTTCGGGATAGCATTTTAAATGTATATAAAGAAAATATCTAATTAAAAAGGGGGGTGAAATGGAAGAGAGGCCCCTTGGTCTTGCAAACTTTATATGCCCCAGTACAGGAGAACACCAGGCCCAAGAAGTGGGAGTGGGTGGGTAGGGTAGCAGGGGTGGGTGTATAAGGGACTTTCGTTATAGCATTTGAAATGTAAATGAAGAAAATGCCTAATAGAAAATTGGAAAAAGAAAAAAAAAGAAATAAAGCTAAAAAAATTTTAAAAATAAAAATTATACTTGAAAGATTTTATAATTCCAGCTTAAAAACAATTTTTGAGGATACCCCTACCTAGAAGGGGATTTAATTTATAATTTTGAAGATTGACATGTTCGAACACTTGCTTTAATACTTTCTTTTTGAAAACAAAAGATAAAAAGCATGGCAATATTGAGAAAGACATTAGATACCATCTAGTATTTAGCATTTATTTATTAGATGATGGAGAGAGAGAGAGAGAGAGAGAGAGAGAGAGAGAGAGAGAGAGAGAGAGGTTTACTGAATTGCACAGTTAAAATTTTAGATTAGTAATAGACATTTATGCTTGTTGGTTGACAATAGAATAATAAAGCATGACACATATTTCCATTAAACCATTTCTTAAATCTATTCTAAATAAAAAAGAAAACCAAAGTGAAATTGACAGAGTATTATAAGAGATTTTTTTCATGCTTTCTCCTTTTTTTTTTTTTTTTTTTTCCGTATGTTCTTGAATCCAAAGGTTTTACTCAGTAATTTCCAAAGGCAAATAACATTGCCAAGATGGACAGCATTATCATACATAAGTATAATATCTATCATTACAATTATTGCTGGGACTACTATATACTATAACTAATGTGACTCACAGAGTAGCTATTTCGAACTTTGTCAATAACCAAATCTAAAACTTCTGGACAATACTGAGAAATTAATACCATGTATCTCATTTACTGTTCCCCTGCCTTATTTCTTCTGCTCCTCTCATTTTCTCCCTCTCCTCTGTTCTTTCTACCCTCCACTGCTCTGTTCCATTACTGCCTCCTCTCACTTCTTTCCACTTCTTTCTTGCTTCCCTCTTCCTTCCTTTGCTCTTCATTCCTTCACTCTTTCCACTTCCCTGGCTTCTTCTCTTCCTTTCCTATCTTTCCTCCTTTGTATTTTTTGAGTATAGTTGACAAGTGAAAACTCAAGACAGTCAAGGTATATATATTCATGTTTGGATATATGTGTGCCTCCTAATATGATTTTTTGTAATCAAGGTAATAAATATATCCATCTCATCCACTTGAGTATATGCTAAGAACACTTAAGATCCACTAATTTATAAAAACTCAAATATATAGAATATTATTACTAATGCCACTATACCATGCCTTAGAACCCCAGATTTATCATCTTGTAACTGAAATGCTCTATTCTTTGACCAACACCCTATCTTAGATATAACTCTATTACTATAATTAAGGATACCAAGACCAAAAGAAGTTTGGGAGTTTATTTGACATATACATTCCTATCACAAGTCATCATTGAAGGAAGCCAAAGTGGGAACTGAAACATGGCTAGGATGTGAAACTAGGAACTTATTTTATTTATTTGTTTATTTATTTTGGTTTTTTGAGACAGGATTTCTCTGTATAGCCCTGCCTGTCCTGGAACTCACTTTGTAGATCAGGCTGACGTCGAACTCAGAAATCTGCCTGCCTCTGCCTCCTGAGTGCTGGGATTAAAGGCCTGCACCACCATGCCCAGTTTGTTTGTTTGTTTGTTTGTTTGTTTTGTTTAATGTATGAGTGCTCTGCTGCATATACATCCTCCTGCCTGAAGAGGGCACCAGATCCCCCTTTAGATGTGAACCATTATGTGGTTGCTGGGAATTGAACTCAGGACCTCTGGAAGAGCAGTCAACACTCTTAACTGCTGAGTCATCTCTCCAGCCCACACTAGGAACTTAAGTAAAGGTCATCGAGGAAAGCACGTGCTTACTGGATTGATCCACATGGCTTGTTCAGCTTCCAATTAAGTCACCTAAGACTACTGGCACTGAGATGACACCACCTTCAGTGAGGCAGGCTCTCCCACAGCAATCACTAATCACATAATGTCCTACAAAGTTGTCTACAGAAACATTGATAGGGACATTTTCTCAGTTGATTTTTCTCTTCCTGGATAACTGTAGCAGTGTAAAGAAAAAGTTAACCAGGACACAATCCACTTCTTCTTACTGACTCATGATAACCTCTCCCTTGTCTCAGATTTGACATTTTAAGATTCTACATATGTAAGAGAATACATTTTTTCCTGCCTATATCTGACTTATATCATTTAACATAATCCTCCAGATTTGTGCATGTTATAAGTTACAGAATAGCTTTCTCTCTTAAAACTGAATAGTGTGTGTGTTTCCATACTCATTCACTCACTTGCACACAAATATCTATGTGAAGTGTTAAATTATCTCATGCATACACTGATTACACTTGTTAAAATGGCTATATAATTGTGTCTCATTTTGCTAATATTGTATATCATACAAACATCCTTGTACCCCAGAGAAAAACTTACCTTCTTTATGATATTGGTAATTCCAAAGAACAACTAAATTTGGTTTGTCAGTACATGGTTTAGAAGTTTTTATCTGTGCTCATCAGTAACATTCAACTTTGGTTTTATTTTGCCTTGGCACCTTGAATTGCTCTAAATATAAAGAACACCATAGTCTGATGAAGTAATTCTGCATGTTGTATGTGGTAGCACCCACTTGGAAACCCCACATTATGAAGGAAGATTATCCTTGGGTCAAGGCAGCCTGGGTTAAATAATGAGTCCTTTACTGAGGCAACAATAAAGTCCAGAAGTGTTCTCTCTTTAATTTCTTGGAATTTTAGGAAAGTATTACAATTAATTATTAATAAAATCCTGGATAAGTTAGCAATAAGACTAAGGTAATAGAGTTTTCTGGCTGAATGTAATGACTTGTAGGAAAACCTTTCAGAATACATTAAACTTGGCAGTACTCTGTTCTACTAATTCTAATTAATTTAATACTAAAGCTTTGTATGCTAGGACATATAAAATCCATTGAAAACAATGCTTTACTTCACTACAGCTTGAATATCTAAAAACCCCACTAATACATTGGTTAGCTGTATTACTTAAATTCTTTCTCCTCTGGAGCCTATAAAAACTCATGTAGGGCTCCAGGGTGTAACACATATTCCAATGTTACTTGAATTTGTGCTTCTGGTCTTTGTGCTCTCATATTTGGATAAAAGTAAAACCCTGTTTCTTACTTCCTTTGAAGAAAGGCTGCTTTGTGTTACTGATTCCATGTAGTACTCATAAGTAAGCTCCATGAATTATCTGGAGCCACATATTAAATTTCATTCAAAAAATGAGACTTTTTGAACTAAGAAAGAATAAAGATGATAAATACTTTGTATACCTGCATTTCTTATTAACTACAGATAATGCAGCCCCTATAAATCTGCTAAAAAATACATAAGCAAAATTGAAATTGCATTACATGAATGTAGGTAAGTTTTGAAATTGATTTTTAACATCAATAAAATCTAAACATATTATGCTTATGATGTGAACATAGCAAAATCAATAAGTAAAACATGAAAAGCCATAAATATTAATCATTCTAGAAATTTTCATCAAAATCAAAGACAGAATAAATTTATTTCATATTTCATTTTATAGTGATTTTATAAGTCCACATGTCTTAGTACTTTGCCTCAATATTGTTTTGCTTCCACTGTCTTTATGAAGTAGAACTGGGATAGACAATGGAAAAACATTAATAATACAGCATAACTAAATATTTTATTGACAAAGGAATGGCTTAGAGGACATTTTTATATTAGAATGATATAATTTCATCAACCATTATTTATGGGCTGCCTGGCTGATTACTGCTGGTCTAGGCAAAACATCAAATTATAAGACAAGTTGTGAAACTGTAGATGGACATCTTTAAGATTTTTTTCAAGTGAAAAGTCAATGGCTTGTGCTGTAAGATAGAGAATCGACAAATGGGACCTCATAAAATTAGCAAGCTTCTGCAAGGCAAAAGACATCATCAATAAGACAAAAAGGTCACCAACAGATTGGGAAAGGATCTTTACCTATCCCAAATCAGATAGGGGACTAATATCCAATATATATATATATAAAGAACTCAAGAAGGTGGACTCCAGAAAATCAAATAACTCCATTAAAAAATGGGGCTGAGAGCTAAAAAAGAATTCTCACCTGAGGAATACCAAATGGCTGAGAAGCACCTGAAAACATGTTCAACATCCTTAATCATCAGGGAAATGCAAATCAAAACAACCCTGAGATTCCACCTCACACCAGTCAGAATGGCTGAGATCAAAAATTCAGGTGACAGCAGATGCTGCCGAGGATGTGGAGAAAGAGGAACACTCCTCCATTGTTGGTCGGATTGCAAGCTTGTACAACCACTCTGGAAATCAGTCTGGTGGTTCCTCAGAAAATTGGACATTATTACTACCGGAGGATCCCGCAATACGGCTTCTGGGCATATATCCAGAAGATGTTCCAACTGTTAGGAAGGACACAAGCTCCACTATGATCATAGCAGCCTTATTTATAATAGCCAGAAGCTGGAAAGAACCCAGATTCCCCTCAACAGAGGAATGGGTACAAAAAATGTGGTACATTTACACAATGGAGTACTATCAGTTATTAAAAAGAATGAATTTATGAAATTCCTAGGCAAATGGATGGACCTGGAGGGCATCATCCTGAGTGAGGAAACCCTATCACAAAAGAACTCACATGATATGTACTCACTGATAAGTGGATATTAGCCCAGACTTAGAATACCCAAAATATAAGATACAATTTGCAAAACACAGGAAACTCAGGAAGAAGGAAGACCAAAGTGTGGACACAGTGCCCATTCTTAAAATTAGGAACAAAACACCCATGGAAGGAGTTACAGAGACAAAGTTTGGAGCTGAGATGAAAGGATGGATCATCTAGAGACTGCCATACCTGGTGATCCATCCCATAATCAGATTCCAATCGCTGACACCATTGCATACACTAGTAAGATTTTGCTGAAAGGACTCAGATCTAGCTGTCTCTTGTGAGACTATGCTGGGGCCTAGCAAACACAGAAGTGGATGCTCACAGTCAGCTATTGGATGGATCACAGGGCCCCCAATGGAGGAGCTAGAGAAAGTACCCAAGGAGCTAAAGGGATCTACAACCCTATAGGTGGAACAATAATATGAACTAACCATTACCTTCCGGAGCTCCTGTCTCTAGCTGCATATGTATCAGAAGTTGGCCTAGTCGGTCATCAGTGGAAAGAGAGGCCCATTGGTCGTGCAAACTTTATATGCCTCTGTACAGGGGAATGCCAGGGCCAAAAAGTGGGAGTGGGTAGGTAGGGGAGTGGGGTGGGGAGGGTATGGGGGACTTTGGGATAGTATTGGAAATGTAAATGAAGAAAACACCTAATTAAAATAAAATAAAATAAAATAAAAAATTTAAAAGAAAGGAAAAAAAGAAAGAAGAAAATACCATCAGAAGTGAGGTAACACAATCACAAAAAAACACACAAAGTATGTACTCACTGATAAATGGATATGAGCCCAAAAGCTTGGAACACCCATGATACAATTCACAGGCCATATGAATCTCAAGAAGAAGGAAGACCAAAGAGTGGATGCTTCAGTGCTTCTTAAACGGAACAAATATTCACAGGAGGAAAAATGGAGACAAAGTGTGGAGCAGAGAGTGAAGCAAGGCCCCACCTGGGGATCCATCCCTTATACAGACACCAAACTAAGACACTGTTGTGAATGCCAAGAAGTGTTTGCTGACAGGAGCCTGATATGACTCTCTCCTGAGAGGCTCTGCCAGTGCCTTACAAATACATAGGTGAATGCTTAGAGCCAACCATCCAACTGAGCACAGGGACCCCAATGGAATAGTTAGGGGAAGAACTGCAGGAGCTGAAGGGTTTTGCAACCCCCTAGAAGAACAACAATATTAACTAACCATACCCCCCAGAGTTCCCAAGTCTAAACCATCAACCAGAGAGTACACATGGAGGGACCCATGGCTCCAGTTCCATATGTAGCACAGAATGGCCTTGACAGACATCAATGGGAGGAGAGGCCCTTGATCTTGGGAAGGCTTGATGCCCCAGTGTAGGGGAATGAGGAGGCGGGGAGGTGAGAGTGGGTGGGTGGGTGAGCATCCTCATAGAAGCAGGTGGAGGAAAGTTGGAATATGAGATTCCCGGAAGGGAAACCGGGAAAGGGAATAACATTTGAAATGTAAGAAAAATATCCAATAAAAAAAGAAAAGAAAAGAACAACAAAATCAAAACCAAACAAACAAAAAGATATGAGTTACGCTACTATTCCAGTACCATGCTTACTACTCCAGTACCAAGTTCAACTCCTGTCATGTTCCTTGCTATGATGTAATTGACTCTAACCCTCTGCATCCATACACTCCTAATAAAATCTTGCTTCTATACATTGCCTTGATTAGTGTATTTTTTTCATAGCAATAAAAAAGTAACTAAGTTGTGAACTTCACTTGAAATATTTATCTTTAACTAAACGTTAGGACACATATTCAGGCTTCTTTTTAGAGCATATAAATGTTTGATTTTGAAAACAATGGAAATCATGCCTTTTCCACAAAGAAACATAAAGTGAACATTCATTTATTTTTCAGGACAATAGTTTTGACATTGGTTTTATCATTCTTGGTTTATAATTGGAAGAATGTCAACATTGAGTTACCTAATTACTTCATAGCAATTACTGATGTAGGATTTTAAAAACTAGTTTTGAAGGCATATTTTCTAAAAATAAAATGTTTATAAAATATCTAATCTCTTACAACTAATCTTTAAAAAGGTAGCTGTCAGCTGACAACTTCCTGATGACTCAGATTATCCATTTCAATTCAATGGTAGGATTCTGAACACCATAATCATCTAAATGTAACTATAACTTATTTTTCTAAAAGTTAATCACTGGCAAACCAATGCTACATTAATTACGCTTTCCGATCCAATAGTGGAAACAGTCGGGGTTAATTGTATAGATTAGAACATCACTTTATTCCCACACTCTGTTGTCATTTGGAAACAAATGTTTTATGTGTTGTAAAGGAACATATTTTCTTAAATACTTGTGCAGTGGTTTCTCTGGGAATAATGTATATCCTACTACTTTCTCTTGTGCTGATTTCATCTTTTGTAAAGAGTGAAGTCTGTGGCAGCAAGAATAAACTTGATGAAGTTGATAACGTTCATTCCTCACTTACAGAAAGTCATAGAATGAAGGCAGACAGAAGCCTTTTCAAAGGTAAGTTCTAAAAACCAAAGTGAAAACTTTCCTTATTAGAAGAAACTTTATGCCATTTGTTATTAGAGATTTATGGTTTTTATTGGGAAATTATTGAGGAAAGTACAATTATTCAAGTGCAATTTAAAACCAACTTTTAGAGATGAACTGCTGTCTTCCCATTATTTGTTTTTTTGTTTGGAAGGAGAAGGGTAAACTTTAATTTTGTTTGTTTTGTTAATTGTAAAAGGAAACCCTCATTTCGCCCTTTGTCTTTTGCCTTCCTCTGACTTAATTTGTATTTGTCCATAGGCAATGTAGAGAAATGCAAAGAACTGGCAGGAAATTGATGCTTGAATTGCAAATAGAGGTTGTTTAGGGGCAAAAATGGGACAATCATGCTATTATGTATTCTTTAATCTTGTAGAAAATATTATTGTGAAAATTGCTACTTTTATAGTTAGTGTTTTCACCCTTTGCAATTCAAGATATACAATTTACAGATATAAATAATTGACTAAATAGGCTCTCGTGCCTGAGTGTAAGCACCAGCAGTATTTGGGTAGAAAACAAAACAAAACTCCAGTCCAAGAGACCAGAAGAGTGGAGACCGTCCAATTGAAGTGCTTCAATTTCTTTGGCTAAGGGACTTCTTATAGAAAGGTGGGATCATCTTAAACCATGCAAAAAGATGGATGAATTGATTTGTTCTTTAATGAAATGTTGTAGTTTTCCTTCCGAGACTCCCTGCCCCTCTGACAGGAGCTTATAATCCATAACCATGCAAGAGTCTTAGGTCTATACAATTTTCAGAATTATCCTGAAAAGTGTAACTTTTATTTTTCTTTCTTTTATATCTTTCCTAAGCATGCCTTTCTCTTTAAAAATTTGTAAACCACAGCCTTCATCGCCATGACATTTAGGACTTAACTATTCTTTCTATCAGGTGTCCCTCCCAGTCACATGTCTGAAGTCCATGCCAGTTTAAGGGCATGGCATTTGCACTTCTTGCCTCCTCTTCCTGGCAGCATCTAAAGTTCACATCTTCCCTGTCTTGTAACGTTACATTTCTACTTTAATAATATTGTCTTGAGCTTACATTGAGTCCACTCTTAAATTTTTTATTACTAAAACTAAGAGCCTCCTAAGATGATTCTGATGTCCCTTTTGTTAGCAATTTGCCTCCCAGACATAGGGACTTTTGTCCTACCCAATCCACAAAATTTTTCTCAGTTCCTGCACAAAAGTGACATATGGTAGCTATCATTCTATCTTTTAACAATCATATTATTATTGTTGTAAACAGCATTTAGCTTAAAATTTCTTTTATAATAAATATTCAAATCAATACTAACTTTTCCTATACTTCTTGAAGGATGATTGCTTATTTTACTACCAATCTACTTTCACCTTATCTGGGTACTTTGCATAAAATGTTTATATAAGTATGTACATATATCATATATGTTTGTACATGTGCTGGAGCATTTATTATGTTGTGCTGATCATATGATTTCTAAGTATGTAGCATAATTTTCTCATTAAGCTATATTCACTGAGCAAGACCACAATTGGGTCTTCTGAAGTTTTGCTTAACTCCCATATCTTTCTTGCTTCTCAGTCAACAGTGTCACTCATTTCTAAGTTTCTCACAGGACTTAATACTCACAATTACAATGAAAAATGCCAACTGCCACCACAAATGTTTTCCTAAAGAAAAGAAATATAAAGACTTCCTATGAGTAGATCATGTGCTTCAGACCCCCCACACCCATACCCAGAGACAGCTTGATCTTCCAGGAATTCTGATACCATAAGGCTCACAGGTGAGTCCCACCCCCCCACTCCAATATTTGATCTAACCTACCCAGGGCCTAGAGGACACAGTACCTTCTGACCTGCCAGAGGTATATCTTCCTTTTGGTCCAGTCTGCAGCTGTGCCCAAGGGCAAATCATATGTTCTAGCAATCACCACCCAACCCATATCCAGAGTCATCATGATTCCCAGGAGGTATGGCCCAGACACTCCAGACGTTTTCTCACACCCAGAGTCAGACTGACCCAAGAAGGTCCAGCATAACCAGGCTCACAAGTGATATAGGCTCCAATCAGATACAACAAGGCCAGTAAATACTATAGATAATGATATGCTGAGAGGCAATTACAAGAACATAAACAACAAAGACCAATGCCATTTGCCAACATCAGAACCCAGTTCTCCTACTACAGCAAGCCCTGAATACCTAAACACACCTGAAAAAAAAAGATTCTGGTGTAAAATCCCATCTCATGAAGATGACAAAAGACTTTAAGGAGGACATAAATAACTCCCTTAAAGAAATACAGGAGCCACTCCGGTCAGCTCCAGCTCCTGGTCACCTTGGGCAAGAACTCAGGTGACGGTCCCTAGGTTCCCAGGGGACTCTCCACATGATCTTAGGATCACTGATGAGTGGATCACAACATCTGTTCCAAATCAATAGTGACAGGCCTATGACAGCAGAAGCAAGGACACAGGAGCCCTGCCTGACAAGCAGTTTGGGTTCCTTCTGATCAGTGTTTGGTTTCAAACACACCAGACAGACCTAAGGTCCCCAGAGGAGACATCACTTCCAGGCACTGTAACACAGTCAGGATCTTAGGATTCCAGGATCCCAGTATAACAGGATCTTGGTCACACCAGGATCTCAGGGTCTCAGAGGAAGCTTGACTGCCAAGAACTCTGACACATCCAGAATCTCAGGTTCACAGAAGCCCTGAAACACTGGATCACAGAGAAAGCTGGACTCTGAGGAGTCCTGAATCAACTGGGATTGTAGGAAGGACAGGCTCCAATCAGATATATTGAGGGCAGCAAGCACTTGAGATAATCAGATGGCGGGAGGCAAGCATAAGAACAGAACCAACAGAAACCAAGGTTACTTGGCATCATGAGAACCAAACTCTCCCACCATAGCAAGTCCTGGATACACCATTACATGAGAAAAGCAAGACATGGATCTAAGCTCACGTCTGATGATGATGATAGAGGAATTTAAAAAGGAAATAAATAACACCCTTAAAGAAATACAGGAAAACAACTAGAATCCCTTAAAAAGGAGAAACACAAAAACCCCTTAAAGAGTTACAGGAAAAGAGCTGGCCAGTGGTGGCTCATGCCTTTAATCCCAGCACTTGGGAGGCAGAGGCAGGCGGATTTCTGAGTTCAAGGCCAGCCTGGTCTACAGAGTGAGTTATTTAACTAAACCATCCAGGATCTAAAAATGGAAGTACAAACAATAAAGAAATCACAAAGGAAGACAACTTTCAAGATAGAAATCCTAGGAAAGATATCAGAAAAGATAGATACGAGCATCAGCAACAGAATACAAGAGATAGAAGAGAGAATCTCAGATGCAGAAGATTCCATAGAAAATAGGGACACAACAATCAAAGAAAATGCAAAAAGATCCTAACTCAAAACATCCAAGAAATCCAGGACACAAGGAGAAGACCAAACCTACAGATAATAGACATAGATGACAATGAAGACTTTCATCTTAAAGGGCTAGGAAATATCTTCAACAATATTATAGATGAAAACTTCCCTAACCTAAAGAAAGAGATGCCCATGAACATACAAAAAGCCTACAGAACACCAAATTGACTGGAGCAGAAAAGAAATTCCTCCTGCCACATAATCAGAACAACAAATACATTAAATAAGGATAGAATATTAAAAGCAGTAAGGGAAAAATGTCAAGTAACATATAAAGGCAGAGTTATAAGAATTACAGAAGACTTCTCAGCAGAGACTATGAAAGCCAGAAGATCCTGGAGAGATGTTATATGGGCCCTAAGAGAACACAAATGCCAACCCAGGCTCCTATACCCAGCAAAACTCTCAATTACCAGAGATCGTGAAACCAAAGTATTCCATGACAAAACCAAATTCACACAAAATTTTTCCACAAATCCAGCCCTTCAAAGGGGGAAAAAGGGGGGGGGAACTTCAATACAAGGAGGGAAATGATACCCTAGAAAAAGCAAGAAAGTAATCCTTCAACAAACCTAAAAGAAGATAGCCACAAGAACAGAATTCCAACTCTAACAACAAAAATAACAGGAAATAACAATTACTTTTCCTTAATATCTCTTAATATCAATGGACTCAATAAAAAGACATATACTAACAAGACTGGCTGCATAAACAGGACTCAACAATTTGCTGCATTCAGGAAACTCACCTCAGGGACAAAGACACACACTACCTCAGAGTGAAAGGCTAGAAAACAATTTTCCAAGCAAATGGTCTGAAGAAACAAGCTGGGGTAGCCATTCTAATATTGAATAAAATCCACTTACAACCCAAAGTTAAAAAAACAAACAAACAAACAAACAAAAACAAGGAGCGGCACTTCATACTCATCAAAGGTGAAATCTTCCAAGATGAACTCTGAATTCTGAATATCTATGCACCAAACACAAGGGCATCCACATTCACTAAGAAAACTTTAGTAAAGCTCAAAGCACACATTGCACCACACACAATAATAGTGGGAGATTATAACACCCCACTCTCATCAAAGGACAGATCCTGGAAACAGAAACTAAACAGAGACACAGTGAAACTAACAGAAGTTATGAAACAAATAGGTTTAACAGATATCTACAGAACATTCTACCCTGCCCCCCCCCCTCCAAAAGGATATCCCTTCTTCTCAGCACGTCATGGTAACTTCTCCAAAATTGAACGTATATTTGGTCACAAAACAGGCCTCAACAGATATAAAAATATTGAAATTATCCCATGCATCCTACAAGATCACCACTGACTACGGCTGATCTTCAATAAAAACATAAATAATGGAAAGCAAATGTTGATGTGGAAGCTAAACAACACTCTACTCAATGATAACTTGGTCAAGGAAGAAATAAGGAAAGAAATTAAAAACTTTCTAGAGTTTAATGAAAATAAAGCCACAATATACCCAAACTTATGACACAAAAGAAAACTCATAGTTCTGAGTGGAACCAAAAAGAAACTAGAGACAGCACACACCAGCAGCTTGATAGCACACCTAAAATTTCTAGAACAAAAGGAAGCAAATTCACCCAAGAAGAGTCGATGGCAGGAAATAATCAAACTCAGGGTTGAAGTCAACTAAGTTGAAACAAAGAGTATACAAAGAATCATCCAAACCAGGAGCTGATTCTTTGAGAAAATCAACAAAATAGATAAACTCTTAGCCAGACTGACTAGACGGAATAGGGAAAGCATCCTAATTAATAAAATCAGAAATGAAAAGGGAGACATAGCAACAGAATCTGAGGAAAACCAAAGCATCATTAGATCCTACTACAAAAAGCTATACTCAACGAAACTGGAATACCTGGATGAACTGGACAATTTTCTAGACAGAAACCAGGTACCAAGATTAATTCAGGATCCAATTAATGATCTAAATAGCCGATATCCCCTATAGAAATAGAAGCAGTCATTAATAGTCTCCCAATCAAAAAAAGCCAGGACCAGATGGGTTTAGTGCAGAGCTCTCTCAGACCTTAAAAGAAGACCTAATTCTAATTCTCCTCAAACTATTTCACAAAATAGAAACAGAAGGTACTCTACCCAATTCATTCTATGAAGCCACAATTACTCTGATACCTAAATCACACAAAGACCCAACAAAGAAAGAGAACTTCAGACCAATTTCCCTTATGAATATTGATGCAAAAAAAAAACCAATACAATTCTCACAAACCAAATCCAAGAGCACATCAAAAAAGATCATTCATCATGATCAAGTAGGCTTCATCCCAGGGATGCAGGGATGGTTTAATATACCGAAATCCATCAACGTAATCTGCTATATAAACAAACTCAAAGACAAAAACCACACGATCATCTCTTAGATGCTGAGAAAGCATTTGACAAAATCCAACACCCATTCATGATAAAAGTCTTGGAAAGATCAGGAATTCAAGGCCCATACCTAAACATAAGAAAAGCAATATACAGCAAACCATTAGCCAATATCAAACAAAATGGAGAGAAACTTGAAGCAATCCCACTAAAAACAGGGACTAAACAAGGCTACCCACTTTCTCCCTACCTATTCAACATTGTACTTGAAGTCCTAGCCAGAGCATTTAGACAACAAAGAAGATCAAGGGGATACAAATTAGAAAGGATGAAGTCAAAATATCACTATTTGCATATCATATAATAGTATATATAAATGACCCTAAAAATTCCACCAGAGAACTCCTAAACCTGATAAACAGCTTCAGTGCAGTAGCTGGATATAAAATTAACTCAAACAATTCAGTGGTCTTTCTTTACAAAAAGGATAAACAGACTGAGAAAGAAATTAGGGAAACAGCACCTTCACAATAGTCACAAATAATGCAAAATACCTTAGTGTGACTCTAACTAAGGAAGTGAAAGATCTATGTGATAAGAGCTTCAAGTCTCTGAAGAAAAAAATCTAAGAAAATCTCAGAAGATGGAAAGATCTCCCATGCTCATGGATTGGCAGGACTAACATAGTAAAAATGACTATCTTTTAGAAAGCAATCTACAGATTCAGTGCAGTCCCCATCAAAATCACAACTCAATTCTTCACAGAGTTAGAAAGGTCAAGTTGAAAATTCATCTGGAATAACAAAATACCTAGGATAGCAAAAACTCTTCTCAAAGATAAAAGAACCTCTGGTGGAATCACCATTCCTGACCTCAAGCTGTACTACAGAGCAATTGTGGTAAAAAAACTGCATGGTACTGTTACAGGGACAGACCGGTAGACCAATGGAATAGAATTGTTCTCAGACAATTGCCTAGTATGTCTGTCCTGTGAGAGGATCTGCCAGCATCTCACTAAGACATATGCATATACTCACAGCCAACCATCGGATTGAGCACGGGGACACTAAAGGAAGAGTTAAGGGAAAGACTGAAAGAGCTGAAGAGGATTGCAACACCAATGGAAATACAACAATATCAAATAACTGGAATCTCCAAAGCTCTGAGCGACTAAACCACTGACCAAAGAGTATACATGGATGAGACCATGGCTCCAACTATGGAGGTAGCACAGGATTGCCTCATCTGGCATCAATGGGAAGTGAGGCACTTGTTCCTGTGTAACCTTGTTGCCCCAGATTAGGGGGATTTTAGAGAGGTGAGGCAGGATTGGGTGGGTGGGTGTTGGAGAAATTTCAGAGAAGCAAATGTGAGTTGGGATGGGGTGGGAGGTTTCTGAAGGGGAGACCAGGAAGGAGGACAACATTTGAAATGTAAATAAATAAAAAACCAATTAACTAAAAAATACTCCTATAATATCCAGTTACTACTTAGATATTTAGAAGATAGCTGGATGCTATAAAAGCATGTTACGCATTATGAGCAAAACTGGAGATTTCAGATTGAATTTTCTGTTAAATATATTACTTGGGATCCTCACTCTCAAGACATTTACGTTAGAGGCAAAAAAATCTGTTAGTATCATGGAGGAATGAACTAATTGTCATGTAATGGCTCCAACAAATGATATTAATATTATTATCTAGTGTCTTGTTTGAAATGGAAAATATTTCCACTTTATGTATAAATTATCTTTGAAAGTAAAAATTCAAATATTTGGATCTCATTCATATATTTCTAGAAAGTTTGTTTGGCTTTTATATAATATCATGACAAATACATATTAGAATAATTCTTAGCTATACTTAGTTGTTATGATATAATTGATCTACCAAATATTGTTTGTATTATTTACTTAAAAACAAAACATTCCCTGTAGATTTTAAAAACAATTCTGAAAACTAGAGCACTTTTTATTTTTTACAACATTCTGACTCTCATATAGGCGTTAGGGGACAAAATATTTACATAAATGCCTATGTATAGCCATCTCCCATTCATCATAGTTTTGCCTTTTCTCTAGTTTTTACTTTTCTACTTTTATGTTAATTTTAAGAAATATTCACTGATACGCAGTTATGAAGGGGATAAAATGTCTCAGTAAAAGATGATTCTCAGTGTGGTGGTAAATATTAGCCCAGAATGGCAGTAGGGAATGAAAAAAAAATGCCCCCATTGTAACAAATGAATTGAGAGAGGTTTTACATTTTTGAAATAAAATTATAGATTACCTGTGACTCTCAGAAAAACCCACCTAGGACTTTAGACACTTAATCTTGACACAGTTCAAGGG
This sequence comes from Mus musculus, assembly GCF_000001635.26. Taxonomy (NCBI): domain Eukaryota; kingdom Metazoa; phylum Chordata; class Mammalia; order Rodentia; family Muridae; genus Mus; species Mus musculus. The sequence continues at coordinate 55,363,326 of NC_000076.6, read as the reverse complement.
AGGTGATTTTCAGTTTCTTTCCATATATTTATTAAAAACTGGAGGTTATGTGCATAAATGAGTAGTCCATTTCTTTGTGTAAATTCACAATATAAGAACTCTCTTGGCGGTCCATCCTTTCGTCTTATCTCCAAACTTTGTCTCTTCAACTCCTTCCATGGGTATTGTGTTCCCTATTCTAAGGAGGAATGAAGTATCCACACTTTGGTCTTCCCTTTTTTTTGATTTTCTAGTGTTTTGCAGATTGTATCTTGGGTATTCTAAGTTTCTGGGTTAATATCCACTTATCAGTGAGTGCACATCTAGTGACTTCTTTTGTGATTGGGTTACCGTACTAAGGATGATATCCTCCAGATCCATCCATTTGCCCAAGAATTTCATAAATTCATTTTTTAATAGCTGAGTAATACTCCATTGTGTAAATGTACCACATTTTTGTATCCATCCCTCTCAGACACTATTGCATATGCCAGCAAGATTTTGCTGAAGCGACCCTGTTATAGCTCTCATATGAGTCTATGACAGTGCCTGGCAAATACAGAAGTGGATGCTCACAGTCATCTATAGGATGGAACACAGGGGCCCCAGTGGAGGAGCTAGAGAAAGTACCCAAGGAGCAGAAGTGGTCTGCAACCCTATAGGCAGAACAACAATATGAACTTACCAGTACCCGCAGAGCTTGTATCTCTAGCTGCATATGTAGCAGAAGATGGCCTAGTCAGCCATCGTTGGGAGGAGAGGCCCCTTGGTTTTGCAAACTTTATATCCCCCAGTACGGGGGGATGCCAGGGCAAAGAGGTGGGAATGGGTGAGTGGGGGAGCAGCATGGGGGGAGGATATAGGGAACTTTCAGGATAGCATTTGAAATGTAAATGGGGGAAATATCTAATAAAAAAGGCAAAAAAAATTTTAAAAAAGAACTTTCTTAAAAGAATATAATTGAAAGTAATCACGAAGAAGAAAGCAGTCCCAACGGAGCACAAAGCTTAAATCTACCAACACTAATGACTGACTGGTTTTTGAGTTGAAGGTTATCAGGAATATAGCTCATAAGAAGGGAACCTAATTGGCTTGGCTTCTACATACACAGTTCAGGGTCTCAATCAAGTATGATTTTTCTAAATGTGAATATGTTTTATTTAATTAATCATTGGGCTTGATAAAATTTTCAACATAAATACTTATCCTTTTCTTCAATTCTAAAAATTAAAAGCTTGGGCCAGCCAGATGGCTCAAGGTTTGTCAAACTAAATTTAATTCAAGATGCAACTACACCTGTTTGGTTTTATAGAATTCTATCACATCCCTAGTTTGTAAGATTGCTATACATTTTTGCCCTGTCTTCCCTTCTGTTTTCCACCAAGCAATTTCTACATTTGTTCCTCTCCTACATTAAGAAGCAAAGTTCTTTGCTTCTTTTTATGGGAAACATAACAACATGCAATATGATAATTATGTAAGTTATTCTTCATGTCCCAATAATGTTGCAGCTGACAGCTTAATAGGCACCATGTCCATGGATCTTTATTAACTTTATGAACAAAATTAAATGAGAAGTAAAAAAAAAAAATCCAGATGTTGTAGCAGACATTTCTAATTTTCCTACTGCACTAAAAATATAATTTGACAGACACTGAACTTACAGAATTTAATAAAATAACATTAGGTGAAAAAAGACTTTGATATGGTCACACATAGTGAAGGTGAATATTCACCCTATGCCATATAACCTCTACTTGCAGAAACAAGACCTAGAAAAGTCACTGTAAAATTAAGTGATGTTGATTTTCTTTGAATTATGCTATAATTTTACAAGATCTCTAAGAAACCACATTGAGGAAGATAGGCCTCTGTAACTAATGTTCTTTTCACTTTGAGGCTAAGAAGGCGGTTGTCAGAACTCAGAATCTGGCTGTGCTCCTCCCACTCATCCTAAGGATGACCTAGAAGAAGTCCCCCGAGTTCTCCTACTCTTAGAATTGATTCTATTTACATAGTTCATTTTCCAGGGGAAAGCATCACTGAAAACGATAATGGAAGCAAAGACTTCCTAAAGGAAGGATGCAGCTGGGGAGGGGAGGGGAGCTTTGAGGGCTTCTAGCTGGGTCCCACTTCCTCTTCCCTCTCTCCACTTCCTCTGTGAGGATGAAGTGTGGTAAGTCAAGTTTCCCCTCCTGTGCCGTGCCTCCCTACCTGTTATGTCTTCATCACATAAAATGAAACACAATGAAACTGTATTTCCTGGGTTTTACTTATATAACTTAACAGTGACTTGAAATAGGTAACCATAATAAAAGATATATGCACACTGTTATTCCTTAAAAATGAACATTTAGCAGAAATTATAACAAAGATTGACGTCTCTAAGGTGTAAAGAAAATTTTAAAATTTGTAACACGTATTAATGTAATTATTTAATCTTTATATGTTCAGTCTTAATGTTTGTTCAGTGAATCAATTATTCACAGATGGTCCCATTTCTATTTGTAAACATTGTAGAGAAAAATTATTTGAGACAATGATAATTTTCAAAGAATTATTCCAAAGGCCTTATCACAAAAGCTCTTATCTTGTGAGTTGACAGGACATATTTTGAGCAGAGTTTTTCATCCTATCAAAGGTTATTCATGTTATTTGACACCTCAGGCTTTTATCAAGCTTCAAATATAAAACTGTTAAAAACTTCCTTTTTTTTTTTTACATAATGATCTTATATATTTTGTATTCCTAGAACAGGACAGTAAAGCTGGTTCAAAATGAATGCTCTGTGATGAATTTAACAAAGGAGGAAAAAGCCTCCACTCTATTCTTCTATTCAACCTTAGCAAAAGATATCCTATAATAATGTGGTAACGTAAGGAAAGATAAAAGAAAATGTCTCTATCATTTTAATTGAGAATTAACCATTCAGTAATAAAATAATTGCCACTCAACAGGTTACAGGTGAGCCTTCCAGAAGGAATAATTAGTTCAGAGAAAGCTTTTGGACATTTTAAAAGAGCACGCCAGTAAGATGGCATGTAATAAGATTACACAAAGGTAATACCAGCTTTTAATAGACTGATGAGACTATAAGAAATAGGATATCATCTGGTCCCCCTTCAGGCACCTGGAAGATTTATCTTTAATTTAAACTAGCACATAATGTGAACATTTCTGAGAGGTCAAATTATCCTTCTGTGAAGATGGGCAGAGCAATGAGTAATAATCCGATCACACTTTACATTTGCAGAGCATTATATGCCATTTAATCTACTTTTATATCCATGGCTCTAGAACAGGATGAAAGGATTTCACAATCTCAAAACTATGATCAGACTTTATCTTCTTCATGCCAAATCGTGCAGCTTACGTGCCTACTGCACTGCCTTCCTCTCCTAAAAATTCCAGAAGCTCACACCCCGCCTATTAGTGCACCATTCACCAGTGAGCATAGTTTCTGTGAGAAAATACAATTCTTTGATATAACAAGTAGTATCATCCTGGAATAAATAGACATATTTTTTTATTGTTTTCTATGGTAAAAAAACAAAGTGAGAAGCAGTCAAACAAAATTCTACATTAAAAGAATTGTGTAAGGCAGCACAAATACTTAGATGATAAAGTGATGACAACATTGTCTTTCTTTAAACCTAGAAATAAGTGATTATCTCGATACTGCTTTGCTTTGCTAACTGCCAACACACAAGCAATGCCTACATTACCAGGACCCTGGGAATGAAGATAAAAATCCACAAGCAGAAATGATATGAGGTGAAAATAATGACAGCTTCATAGTAGTCTCTGAGTAGTGCACTTTGTGAATGCCTTCACTATGTCTAAGAGTGATGGTGACTACTGGTTTGGATTCAGGATCCCTTGATTACAATAGCATAGTGCACTAGCATATATTTATATACATATTCTAAAACCTCATGAATATATCCAATATTATCATTGCAAATAATCTTACTATAAAAAATGTGTTTAAAATACATCCTCCCTTAAGGGTCAGGTTATTCAGTGATCTGAAATATTTCTATTTAGTATATTGTGGTTAAAATAAAAGTCTCTTTAAAAATAAGATTATTTTTGTGTGTGGCCAATGTAGAACTAGTGTTATAAATGTGACTGAATTGTGTAATCTATTTCTTGAAAATATACAACTTTAGATGCCACATTAGCTAATTTCCTTTGCTTGTTTGTTTGTTTGTTTAGTTGGTTTTTTAATGTACCTTACAAAATTTGCCTTGGAGATAGAAGTCCAGATGTGGTTAGAGAAATGACTTCAACTACCTGAGAATAATGCTGATGAGCAGGACTCCTTTTATATGCCCTCTGCTCAACAGTGAGCACCATTAAATAGCCCCAAACACAGACTCTTGGTCTGGGAGAAAAGAATGACATCTAAAATTGTAAATCAAACATGTGCACCTTAAAAAGCTTTTACTTGCTGTGAGGTTAATTACTGACTGCTTCTTTGCACTCATGTTGGAGTCTTGGGCTGATATTCTTTCACAATAGTACTTCAAAGGTTGCTTATATTTATGAAATTATCCATTTTTCTAGACTATGTAATCTGATGTTAACTTCTTCTTTATAGTCTCTTTTGATCCTTTGCATTTCTTTGCCATTAGCGGTAATGTCTCATTTCCATTATAGATTTTAAAAATGGTGTGTGTGAGTGTGTGTGTGTGAGTGTGTGTGTGTGTGTGTGTGTGTGTGTGTGTTTGTGTGTGTGTTTGTGTGTGTGTGTGTGTGTGTGTGTGTGTGTGTGTGTATGTGTTTTTGTTTGTGCTTCTGTAGCTAAAGATCATCAGTTTGATGTGTTGGGTTTCACATTAGTTTCAATGGACTTTTATTTGTTTCAGGATATTTTCTAATTGCTCATGTGATTTATTCTTTCAACCACTGTCTTTTTAGATGTATGCTATTTAGTTTCTCCATATTGGTTAGCTTTCCAAATTACTTTAGTAATTAATTTATAATTTATCTTCTGTGGCCATAGGAAATTCTTGTAATTTCAGTCTGAAATTTGATGACATGATTTATGTTCTAATATGTGATAAATCCTAGAAATAGATCATGTTTGACTGAGAAGGAAATGTAATATTATTTAAACCTTAATACGACATAAAAGAATCTACAGATTTAATTTAGTATGTTCTCAAACCCTGGCATGTGTTGCAGAAATACAAAAATACATATAAAATTTACATGGAATCTCAGAGGAGAGCCAATAATTAAAACAACCTGGAAAAAGAATAAAACTGAAGTATTTATGTTTTTAAATGTTAGTAGGCTTTTAGAATGAAGCTATCTGGCACTAAGCTTTCATTTGGTATATAACTATGGACTGATGATTCTTCCTATTAAGTCAATCACAGAAATGAGGTGGAATTATTGTGATACTAGCACTGTCTTAGTTAGGGTTTTACTGACGTGAACAGACACCATGACCAAGGCAAGTCTTATAAAAAGTAATATTTAATTTGGGCTGGCTTACAGGTTCAGAGGTTCAGTCCATTATCATCAAGGGATGGCAATATCCAGGCTGGCATGGTGCAGGTAGAGCTGAGATTTCTATGTCTTCATCCAAAGGCTGCTAGTGGAAGAACTGACTTCCAGGCAACTAGGGTGAGGATCTTATGCCCACACCCACAGTGACACACCTACTCCAACCAGGTCACACCTATTCCAACAAGGCCACACCTCCAAATGGTGCCACTCCCTGGTTCAAGAATATACAAACCATCACAAGCGAGAGAGAGAGAGAGAGAGAGAGAGAGAGAGAAAAGAGACTTAGCTAGAATAGAATATGGAGACAGATATTAGCTCTCATGGATATGGTCATATACTAAAGATGGGCATCAAAGACTACATAACAGGGGCCTGAGTCGGGCAGTGCTTTCAACAATTTCTTCAGAAAATGGCACATGAAAACTGGCTTTACATCTGCCATGAATTAAAGCCATATCCTCATAGCTAAAGACCTATACCTGAAAATGAATTGAGACTGTATTATTGCTCTACTTATAAAAAGAAAAAAATCTCTTAGATGAAAATATAGATCATAATCATCCCTGTACTGAGTCTGGAAATGGTCTCAAAAACAACACCAACATTAAAGGCTTCAAAAAGAAAACTGCATTTTTCATCTTTAAAACAAAAATCTTTCGTACATCAAAGGACTCTTTCAATAGATTGAAAAGACAATGGTAATTTTTCAGACTTACAATGCTTCCTAAGACCGGATATTACAGGTTTCTTCCCTAGGTGTGATCAGTGGAGTATTGGAACCTTTTGTGGAGGTGTAACTGGGAAGTGGGATACCATGGGATGGGGAGTTGGTGGAGAAGGTAACTGGAAAATCGGATATCATTTGAGATGTAAACAAATGGAATTATTAATAATAATAACAATAAAAAGCGGGGAATCTAGTTAAAAGAAGTCAGATTGTTAGAGGTATGCTCTTAAAAGTGGTATTAGGACTCCAGTCCCTATCTCTCTCCTCCCTTCTCTCATTACTTTCCCTACTTCCTCCTTTGCATGTTTTTTCCTGGTGGCCATGAAATAGATTTCCTTCACCACATTCTGTTTGCATAACTCTTATTGTACAAGAGTCTGAAGAGCAGTTGAGCCAAGCCAACATAGATTAAAATCTTTGAATTTATATACTAAAATTAAAAAAAAAACTTTCTCTCTTGGGAATTTTTCATGTACTTTTTTTTCTTACAGTAGAATAATGAATGCAATGGTCTACAAAGTAAGAAATAGTATTTGCAAATCCAGAATCTGATAAAGACTTGTTTTACAGGATATTTACAGTACTCCTAAAATCAAGAACAAGAAAAACACAGCCTCCCCTAGTCAAGACTCAAAGAACACTGGAGAAAGGGGGATCACACAGAGTGTAGTAACCAGAATATGAGGAAGAAATCTGTGACATGTTGTCTTTGGGACATGACAGGGATAATATGCAGACCAGTCCTCAGTAGTTGTGGTGTCCTGCACAAGACCAAACCAGTTGCATAAGATCAAACAAGTTAAAATTGTATGATGGATTACCCAAGGATCCCCAGGGCCCACACCTAGATGAAGAGTTATTGACAGTTGACAGAAGTGCCGTGTTTGATTGGCAATATGCCCACTGGTAGGTTGCCAATGCCCCAGAGTGGCCCCACACTTATTCATAGGTATTTAATACTAACTGAACTCAAAGATAATGATGGTAGTCATCATTATCATCATCATCATCATCAAACAACAATGATAAAGAAGGCATGAAATTTGGATGCAGAAATGAGCCTTTGTGTCTTAAAGCAATTGACAGGAAGTAGTATGAGGGTGTATATGGACTGAAACATATTGCATACAAATGAAAAAATTTAAAGGAAAAATAAAAATATTATTTAAAAAGCTAAAATCAATAAAAAAAAGAAACAAAGAAAAAACCAAATGCTCATATTATCCAACAATTCCACTTCTTGGTACAGATGTTGGTAATTAGAATGCACCATTTTTTAAGAGATTCAAATACTTATGTTCATAGTATCATTATTCACAATCTAAAATGTAGAAGTAACACAAACACGCACAAAGAGATGAATAGTAAGCAAATGTGATTGACATATGAAATAGAATCAGTTTTAAAGAGGAAAAATAGAGCACTAAAGTAGTTGTCTCTTTATGGTATTATAGTAAGCAGAAAAACTAAGTAATGAAGAAAAAAGGGCTTCACTTGTATGAGACCTACAAATACGGGCTCATAAAGAGAGCCCACAAGAAAGATGTTGGGTGCCAGATGTTGGAAAGAAGTTCTTGTTTAGTAGATTTATTGCACTTTCTGAAACTAATAGAATTGTGAAATGCTTGGTGACAGTTTTATGAAAACAGTATAAAAGACCTTAATTATTACTGAACATAATTCATAAAAGTGATAGGGTGGCAATGATTGTGCTATGTGAGCTTTGTCATAGTAACCTATTTTAATGTATCCTGGGACATAGGAGCACATCCAAAACATATTGAAATAGGTTAAAAAAATCAGAGTGAAATACACAACTGAAAAATTATCATATAATTGAAGTCATGGAGAAAACTGCTCTGTTGAAATCTTTAGAGATAGATGAACACAGAGAATGATGGCCAAAGCAGAACACACTCAAGTCCGATGCTAGTAGGAACACATATACACTAGTGTGCATTTGCTGTTGAGACTGTGTCATAAGCAAGGAGATAGAGAAATCTCTGTGTCTGCAGTTTTAGTGGACTTTCTACACACTTGTAGATTATTATCAGAAACATGAGCAGACTCTTAAGGTTAAAGGTGAAGACAATATCTCCTGGAGGTTCCTATATTCCTTGTGTTTTTCAGAACAAGTGACTAATTTCCAGTGAGAATGACAAGAGCTCATCTCACTGACAGAAGGACATTTACCCATGTTCTTAATCCCCTAACTGCCCTCAGATACTCTCTCTACACAAGAGGAGGAAAATACAAAGACATACTTGTGATTCTCATAATTAGAATCACATGTCACTTATATATATTAAGATGTAATTATCAGACTGTAGAATGGTACACTACCCGAGTTTAACAGCCACAAAAAAAAAAAGTACACATGTAATTGTTTCAGCTTTTGGTTACACATTGTATAATCTATCTTTGGCCAGGAGGAAACTACAGTGTGTGTGTGTGTGTGTGTGTGTGTGTGTGTGTGTGTGTGTGTGTGTGTATGTGTGTGGTGTTTGTAGGGTATGTAGGAGTCATGTGTGTATATTGTTGAATATGTACATACATGTGTGTGATGTTATTCGTGCTTGTGTATATGTGTGCAATGTTAAGAATACAAACATTGTGCTTGTGAATATTGGCATAAAAAAGTTAAGTTCTAGAATAGTTCTTCATGTGGCTTCCACTTTGCTTTTGGAAGCAGGATTTCTTACTAGCCAGGAATGCATTGACTAGATAAAGTTGCCTTGTCAATGAACCAAGTATCACCACGTGTGATGATTTTATTTGAGTACTGAGGATAAAACTTAAGCCCCTATAATTGTATGGCAATCACTTCACATACTAAACTATTCCCAGTTCCTGTAATGATTGCTTACATCTGTACAAGTGGAGATATTCATATCAAAGTATAGGTATCTACAGATATATTTTTCTTGTGTTCTCTGTGGAATCTTCAGAAGTATGTAAACTTGACTCTTCAAATTTATTCTTTAAAAACATGAAAATAATTGACTACTTATGGAGAGGAAGCTGGAATTTTGCAAATGCTAAAATATCGATAAGTAGCTTTTTTCTCTTGAAAATGTTTGTAAATCAAAATATACACATATATGAATATGCATTTATACACTACATACCTAATACCTGATAATCTTTGCTCCCAAGTACCCTGAAGTATAATAAATAGATGCTTAAAAACAGGGAAAAACATCTGTTGGCTTATGAATTTCTGATATCAGTTTATGAAATTACACTCTGCACAAACGAAGCACATTTAATGAGTTCATTAGCATGAACTTCACTGAACAAATTCTCTGTTATTAAAACAACTAAGTAATAGATCCCATGATTATGTTATACAGTATAAACATAACTGTGTATTGGAAAACAATATGATTCCTTAATATGTTACCAAGTTATCCAGAAATATAAACATGTTTCAGAGATACTCCAAAATTTGGATGAACTTAATTAGAACCTGAGCACCACTCGAGGAAACTCTTGCTCAAGAGAGTCCTTTTTTATATTACAGCTCTGAGAATTGTAGCACATAAGGAGGAACGCTGTGCCTATGTTGCTTAAACGTAGATCTGTTTCCAGATAAAAGACCCAGATTCTCACTGAGAAGAAATGACCTCTGAATTTTCACAAAGTACGCTTGCCATATACAAGTCATTTTCTTCAAAGAATCTTCAAATAGATGGGGTGTATTATTTGATTATTCCTTCATAGAATATGCAGATGATAATACTGTGAAATATATGTGAGTAAATAAACTATAGTTTATCTTGAAAAATTTATCCTTCAGTAAAATTAGAATTTTTCTTTAAAAAAGTTTTCTGTTCACTCTCATGTATAAGCTAAGTATAGTGTGGGAGCAAGACTTCCTTTAATCTTCAGCTTCACTTTCTTTTTCTTTATTTTCCCTAGCCCACAATTTCTTATCCTATTCCTCCCCCTCTTTGCCTCAGAAAGAGTGCTCTTTCTTCCCTACCCCAGGCATTCCTCTTCCTTGGGGCCTTAAGACTCTACAGGACTCGGTTCATCCTCTCATCCTCTCCCACTGAGGCCAGACAAGGCAGTCCTCTGCTATATATGTGCAGTATTTGTGGAGGAGAGGGGACTTGGTTATTTGAGAATGCTAATCTTCTTTTGGGGTTGCCATCCCCTTCAGCTCCTTTAATCCTTTCCCTAATTCCTCCATAGTGGTCCCAGATTTTAGTCCAATGATTGGATCTAAGTATCTGCATCTGTCTCAGTCAGCTGCTGGTAGGACCTCTCAGAGAACAGCCATGCTAGGTAGAACAGTCTGTAGCCACATCATAGCATCAGTAATATTGCAAGGCCTTGGTGCCCTCCCTGCCTCCCGAGATGGATCCCAAATTGAGCTGGTCATTGGACCATCTTTCCTTCAAACTCTTCTCCATTTTTGTCCCTGCTGTTCTTCTAGACAGGAACAATTCTGAGTCAGAAATTTTGACTGTGATGGTAACCCAATCCTTCCATTGAATAGGAAGAAATGGCAACATACAGATTAGAAAAAAATCTTCAATAACCCTACATCCAATAGAGGGATAATATACAAAATATATAAAGAGGTAAAGAAGTTAACCTTTCAAAAAAACCCAAATAACCCAATTTAAAAATGATGTATGGAATTAAACAGAGAATTCTCAACAGAAGGATCTCAAATGGCCAAGAAGCACTTAAAGAAATGCTCAACATCTTTAGTCATCTGAGAAATGCAAATCAAAACAACACTAAGATTCCACCTTATACCAATCAGCATAGCTAGTATCAAAAACTCAAGTGATAGCACATGCTGGTGAGGATGTGGAGAAAGAAGAACACCCCTCCATTGCTAGTGGGATTACAAGTTAGTACAATGTAGAGTTTCCTCAGAAAATTGGAAATAGTTCTATTTGAACACCTAGCTATACCACTCCTGCACATTTACCCAAAAGATGCTCCACCATACCACAAGGATACATGCTCTTGTATATTCATAGCAGCCTTATTCATAATAGCCAGAGCTGGAAACAACCCAGATATCCCTCAACCGAAGAATGGATACAGAAAATGTGGTTCATTTACACAACGGAATTCTATTCAGCTATTAAAAAGGGGACAGCATGAATTTTGCAGGTAAATAGATAAACCTAAAAAATAATCATCCTGAGTGAGGCAATCCAGACCCTAGAAGACAGGCATGGTATGTACTCACTGATAAGTGCATATTAGCCAAAAGGTACAAAATACCCAGAATTTGAACCCCAGACTCAAAGAAATTTAACAAGAAGGAGGGTCAAAGTGAGGATGCTTCAATGCCACTTAGAAGGGGGAAAAATAATTATGGGAGGCAGAGGGAGGGAGGGACCTGGCTGGAAGTGGTGAAGGGGAGGACAAAGGGGAAGCAGAGTGACAAGGAACAGGAGAGAAATCCAGAGGGCCAGGAGAATGAATGGAAATATGCAGCTTCTGTGGGGTGAGAGGTGGGGGGGGGGGGGTCCTTCTGTAATGTCGCAGAGACCTGGGCTGTGAGAGACTCCTAGGACTCAATGGGGATGACCTTAGCCAAAATGCCCAACAGTGAAGAGAGGAAGCTCTAAGACTCTGCCTGTACTTCCTTTGTTTATGAATAGTATTTTCATATTTGTAGATACAGGTGTGTGTGTGTGTGTGTGTGTGTGTGTGTGTGTGTGTGTGTATGTGTGTGTGTGTGTAAATCCTGTTTGTCAGCATCATACTGTTGCTGATACAACGAAACATGATTTTTTCTAGTTTACTGGAAATAATTTTTTTCAGAAAACATATTCTTAATAAAGTTCCCCTCTCAAAACGTCTTCTAGTTCTTTTTCACAACCCCTTCCAACTGGATCCACACCGTTTTATCTCCCATTATAAAATTAGCAGGTATCTGTATAGTAATATTAAAATAAAACAATAATAACAAAACCAAACAACCAACAAATCAGAATAAGAGTAAACAAACAAAACAAAACAAGCCAAAGAAAAACACAAGAAACATGCATCTTAAGGTGATATTTGTATTCTGTAATCTCAATCAAAATAGTATTTGGAAAAGAATATGAATAAGATTTCTTTGGGAAAATCTTTAATGAGTTTGCTTAGTAGCAATCTTCAGTATGTTCTTAGCACATTATGGTATGAAGAAAACCTCTCCTATATGCACTGATTCATAGAGTATTGTTACTTGTGAGTTCATTTGTACCATGCAAGTGACTAAGGATCTAGAAAGATTTGTCTTTTAATATTATTTCCGCTCTACTAACATTGACCTTAAGGGTCTCAATGAACTATTTTGTGTTTATTTTCTTTTTAATTATCTGTTACAGGGGACAATTATATTTGCAAGATAGCTATAATAACTAAGAAAATACTTCCAAAATTAATTTAGGATGGCTAGAATACCATTTAGTGTATGCTGGTAATAATTTTATAATTTACCGATGAATATTTCAGCTATAATAAAAATAAAACTAAATAATTTTAAGTAAATATGCATAGCAATGCCTTCATTCTTATAAGTTCAGACTGTGACTCATTACTCTTAAATGAAATACTATCTTTATTAGCACTCATTATTAATTTCTCTCTACTTTTATTACAACACTAGATAAACTCTTAATAAATAAACACATATAACACATGTACTAAATACATACATACATACATACATATATATGTATATATACATGTGTATGTGATTTTTAGACATTTAATATAAATAGAATAATAAAACTGTGGAATTTGTGAATAGCTTCATCAGTGTAGATTTCTTACGCACATTTTGAGGGCTATGCTTCATTCACTTTTATTGCCAAATCACGTTTGATTATGAGAGCACACCATAGCTTACTTTTTCAATTGAAAGGTATTTATGTTTGCAATTGGACTTATGAATATTGTTAATGAGATTTATGTGAATGTATTTTTATTGCTCTGAGGCAGATGACTAAGAATAAAATTGCTGAGAAACATATCAACTCTGTATTAACATATTAAGAACTGCTATTTATTTTCTGAAGATCCTGAACTGTTAAACACTTTAGTCGATGTCTAAGTGTTTTAATTTATGTATAACCTATTCAAAGACATTATTTTCTTCATTTTGTTATAGTGACCACACTTATTTGATTCATTATTTTTAATCATGTATTTGAATAATGTTTTGATTTCTATTTTCTTAGTGAATAATGATGTGTTTATTTCTATTGTATTAACCTTGAAAATTGGCTACTTGGAAGTATTTGACCATTGCACTAGCTATTCCTCTAGTGGCCATGATAGAATATCTGACACAGGGAGAAAAGAGATAGAGACAGAGACAGACAGAGAGACAGAGAGACAGATAGGGAGGCAGTTTTTCCAGGCAGTTTTAAAGACAGGTTACAAGTGAAGACAGACCAAGCCAGGAATTATGGAGGATATCCAGGAGGACAGGTTTGCTATGCCTCAGAGTTTTAGGTCACTAGCCTTAATATTGCAGAAGCATTGATTTTGGATGAGGGAACTTGGAGCAGGTACTGAACTTGGAGGAGAAACAGAGTTTGCCTGGAAGCTGACAACACTTCCTTAAAGACCTGATCCTGGGCAGGTTACCAGAGTTGCATTTCCTAAAAACTTGCACCCTTCCATACTAACTCCACCACATTGAGACTATGTGTCCAAACACATAAGCCTCTGGGGGTCAATTCCATATTTAAGCCATAGTGACCAAGTTTATTTGGGCTTCTTGTCTTTCTGTTACAGTTTTAGGTGTTCTTTTTTCTATACATAATCTGTAAAAACATTTGAGTAACAAACATTACTAGTTAGTTGATAGTTTATCATTCTAACTTCTTTATCATTCTCAACATAAATTATTTTAATGTTGATGAAATTTAAATCAGTGTTTTCTTTTTTAATTCGACATTTTCTTTATTTACATTTCAAATGTTTTCCACTTTCCAGGTTTCCCCTTCAGAAACCCCCTATCATATCCCACTTTCCCCTACCTCTGTGAGGGTGCTCCCCCACCCACCTACCCACTCCCATCTTCCCACCCTGTCATTCCCCTACACTGGGGCATTGAACACTCTCGGGCTCAAGGGTGTCTCCTCCCACTGATGTCCAACAAACCCATCTTCTGCCATATATGTGGCCAGGGCCATGGGTCCCTCCATGTGTATTCTTTGATTTGTGGTTCAGTCCTCAGGAGCTCTGGGTGGGTCTGGCCTGTTGACACAAATCAATATTTTCTTATATGTACTTTTGATATAGTATATGAAAACTATTGCTTAACTCAAGGGAAGTATAGTTTAATCATATTTTCTTCTAGGATATATAGATTTTGAGCTAATTTTAAACTTTAAACTTTTTTCCAGGGTGAGATAATTTTTGCAAATTTCAGGTACAAGTGAGCATTGTTCTGGAATTTTGAAGTATAAATGTAACTTTTATTCACTAGATGTAATTGTTGTCTCAGAGGCTTAGTGCTGAATAGACTCATATTTTCTAGCTCTTTCTGAACTCTAGGTGGCTGGTTTAACTCAGCTGTTCTGTTATAAACTTCTCTCCAAGTTAATTGATTCAAACTGGCATTCTTGGTTTCTGACTGAGTTACTTTGCTTTGTGGCAAACTAAGTCTGGCAATCTGTTCTAATCTTCTGGCTCCTTCTGATTCTCTGGCTTTGCCTGTCTTTACTTGTAACATGTCTTTAAAACTGACCTGGAAAAACTGACTCTCCCCATCTGACTCTCTCTCTGTCCATCTCTTCTACCACTGCTCTTTCAAGTCACTCTTCTTTCCTTTGCTATTTTCTTAAATTGCTCTTCTTTTCTGTGTTGTTCTTGTGAGAGTTGAGCATATCCCATCTCTGACTCACTCTATCAAATCCTTCTCTGACTCATCACTTCGTCTGGCCCTCAATTAGATGTCATTTTCAAAATTGGCTGTTTCCTTCTACTAAATAACTTTGCCTTCATTGTTTAGGACTAAAGGTATGGAGTGGGGTTGTGACTATATTCCATCCAGAACATACAGACCTAGCAGATCTTTGGATGTGATCCTTGTTAGAGCTGGATTAAAGGTCCTCTACACTGAAGAGACCTTTTCTCCTCATTAAGTGACTCTGGATCCCTTGAAATTATAAAATAAGAATATTGTGTACCCTCAGTTGTTTTCCACTCTCATATAAATGTACATTTAAACCAAAAGTGTGTTGTCATGGTTTCTTATTTTGGTTACTTTTCTATTATTGTGACAAAACACCATGTTCAAAGAAACTTATAAAAAAGAAAGTGTTTATTAGAGTTTACAGTTTCAGAAGGTGAGTCCATGACAATCAGAGCAGAGAGCAGGACAATGGATCACCTGGCATGGCACTGGAGCTTACAAATGTATCCATAAGTAAGAGACAAAGAGGCCTAACTGGGAATGTCACCTTGGCTTTTGAAATCTCAAAGCCCACACCTAATGACAAATCTTCAACAATTGCACACCATCTAATCCTTCTCAAACAGTTCTACCAACTGGGGACTAAAAATTCAAACATGAGCCTAAAGAATTGTTCCCATTTAAACCACCACATTACCTTTGTTGGAAGTTTTGAACTGAGAGTGGAGAAATTTCCTTATTTATTCTTCTTTTCTAAGTTTTTGAATGTTCTGTTTTGTTTTGTTTTTCAGTATAGGGGTAGGGGAGGCAATCTGAGATTTTCCACAGGGCTTTTACTGAATGTTTAAGTAAATTGGTGAATATTGCTATATTAATGATTAATTGATATATTAAATGTAATTTTATATATTAATTATTTATTAACATAACATATTAAATTACTCATAAAAATTATAGAATGATTATTTATTTCAATTTTCTTTATCTTCAATAATATTTATAGTTTTCAAAAAGTGTTTTTATCTATTTAATGAAATGTCTTTTAAATAATTCTTATTTGTTGATGTGATGATGCCTGCACATAATTTCTTTTTAAAATAATTTTTCCTTACACTGTATATAAATAAAGACCAACCTATTATTATCCCTCTCACTCCCTCCATGTCCAATCATGTCTCTTTCCAAACTATGTGGCTTTTTAAGTGTGTTTTCAAATAACCTATTAAATCAAATTAAGGCTTTCCTTATATGCATGCATATGGGGTAATCCCTTGTTGGCATTTAAAATGTACGAAAGTTAAGAATGGGAAACTCCATAAAAAAGGAACAATTCTTTATCTAGCAATGATCAGCTGTGGATAGTTCCTTGGTGTGACATTGGAGCTGGACTTAATTTCCTAATTCATTTTTTAAAATGTATTGGTCATACTTGTGATCTTTGGCTTTATTAAATCTGCTCATTATGTTATGTAGTTTTTTGTGTATTCTTTAGGATTTTATGTGTATGAGACTACACAAAACATAAATAATAGTGGTTTAATCTCTTATTTTTACTGAGTATGGCTTGAGAAACTTATGATTGGCTTCAGATTTAAGGATATTTGATATCTTTGTCCTTTATTGTTTATACGTCAAGACCTGCCCTTTTCTGTTGCATCGTTTTCGGTGAGAGACACCTATTAAATGCTTGAGAATCTTTTGCATGAAATGTTTTCTCTTGATGTTGTCAGATGTGTTATTTGCTTTCATCTTTTGAAACTTTCACCCTAATAATATCTAGCTATGATTCTTCTGCCTGGTTTACATTGAGTTTCTATATTGTGTATTTTAAATTTTATCTTTGGCTTTTTATTTTCTCTTTGGGGATTTCACATAATGCATACCATTCCCCCCTCCCCTCCCCCTCCCCATGTACCTGCCCTCTATCCACTCAACCTTTTGTGGTAATCTTTTTGTGCACTGTGAAAAGGTTTTCTTTGTATTATTAAAATTTCCAATTCCGAACCAGCTCAGAATTGAGTGCTGGATGGTCTTGTTATTATTTTTATGGATCATCACCTCTCTCAGTATTTTGTAAACATACACTTTCCTCACCTTCTGATTTATTTAATAATGATATTATGGCCAATAGCCGAGGCAAGAGAGAAAAATTGAAACTTCCAGACAGAGATAAGCTTTGGGAGATGAATCAGGCTAGGGGAATTTGCCAGCAGGATACTTAGGTGGAAAGACCAGGTGTTGGGACACATTGAATGGTAGCATGCCTTTAGGCAGGGCCTGCTCACCCACACCCCCACAGTAGAGTCAGATCTACTGTGTTGCCTAGACTAGTGCTGCAGGAGGTGAGAGGAAGGGACAGTGCTCCTGTTTCCATGACTGCTACAGGGATAGCTCTCCTACCCACTACTGCTAGGGGAATAAATGTCTCCCTTGCCAAGGATACCACACAGCAGACAAGATGCTCTCCCACAAGTGTGGGCTGGCTTTCCCACACTTATGCCTTCAGGGCCATGTCACCTACAACCCCCACATCTTGGGCCAAATCTACTGCTCTGTTGCCCAGGCTATGTGCCGGGCCCACTTTTCTGAGTACTGCAGTGGGTGAGAGGCAAGGACTGCTCTCCTGCACTCATGTCCCTATGACCAGCTCCCTAGGATGCCCAGGCAAGAGGTGGGGTCAATTCTGCACAACCCTCACATATCTACATGTCCCCAGGTAGCAGCCCAAACCAGGGATGTCAGACTGGCTTCTAGTGATAACAGATTGCAGCTGCCCAAAGGTCCCAGACTTAGATGTGGCCTCCAGTTGTAGCATAGGCCAGGACTCCTCTATAGTCCTAGGTGTGATTGCTGGCTACTCATTTAAGCTGCTCCTCCTTCGATTCTCCATTCTGCCTCTTTTCGTTATCCCACATCCTTCTGTTTCTCTTTCATTTTCATTTCCCACCACTTATGGTCTCTGGGTTTCTGGAGTCATCTCAGGAATAACGTCAGGAATGCTACGCCTAAGCATTATGGCACCAGGCAGCAGACATCTTGGTTATGGTCTGCCCTCTCAGGTCTGCACGGTGGAGTACTAGTGGTCATCTCAGTACAGCTTCCTGTCCAGGCTCCATGGCAACTGACTTATTTGCCTTATTCTATAAGTGTATCCCCATGTAGGGGCCAAGGGGGGTTGTCATGGTTGGTCTCATCTCTACCTCATTCCCTGACTCAGGATCCTGCCTAGCCCTACATGGCACTGGACTCTATTGGTCCTCTTAGCCTAGCTCTCTGTCCTGGCCTCTTGGTGCCTGACTGGTGGTTAACTCAGGCTTGCTTTGTGGTTAACAGGTCAGAACACTAAGAATAGGCATAGCATTTCTCCTCTCTGTTACATCTACAATGTCTCTAGGAGAAGGTAAATTTAAAAAAAAATCAATATTCACACATATCTGCTTTTCAAGGATTCTGCATTTTTGTGTCCCTCTCTGCATTGTTGAGTTTCATTTGGTCCTCTTAGTGTTGTCTCACAAGTCACTGAGACTCAGCTTACACTCTAACTTTTTTTTTTTTTGTCCCTCACACTGAATAACCTCAAATTCTTATCCTGTTTGCTGCCGGTTGAGTTTTATTTTTGAGTCTACCAAAAAGCATATCTGATTTCAGATATTATAACTTTAACCATAGAAATTCTGTTTGGTTCATTTGAAGAAATTCTTATCATTTTAGTATTGTTCTTTATATTGTAGAATTCTATTCTCATGATTTTCTTGATTTTGAGTATTTGCATCTCCAAAGATATTATAGTACATAATGATGGTTTTACAGTATTCATCCAGCAGGTCGAATCATCAGGCTGCTAGCTATGAGTTTCTGTTGATAGTTCCCCTGGGAAGACCAGATCATCATGTTTATTATGTCTCATTTGTTTTTACAATTGCTATAAATGTTTTAAAAAGTAATTATAAACTGGGCAGTGGTGGTACATGCCTTTAATCCCAGCACTTAAGAGGCAGAGACAGGCAGATTTCTGAGTTTGAAGCCAGCCTGGTCAATAGAGTGAGTTCCAGGAAAGCCAGAGCGACACAGAGAAATCCTGACTTGAAAAAAACAAAAAAGGAAAAAAATTATAAATGACAATTCTCTAAGTCAAGTTATTTCCCTCCTTTAAGATTTTTTTGTCAATAAAACATACTGACATTTTTATTTTATTAGGGTATTTTATTTCATATCCTTGTGCTTTTTCATATATACTAGTTTATACTTACTAATTCTCCTAAATTAATTTTAAAAGCTGTTTATTACCCATAGCATACAACCACTGAAACATATATTGGAAAGCCAGTTATCACCCAATTTTTGACAGTTCTTTCCTTAGATAGCATGAATTGGTAACTGTCTACATGGCAAGGGACTATGTATATGTCATGAGGGACATATGTGTACTGCTCTGAGTATCTCATTGGTGCTTAAACATTTTATAAATTGGTTTCATTTTTCATTTCCTTCTATCATTAGAGCTCAACTATACTGATGTCTGGGACAGCAGTATTTCCAGTTCACTTTTAGACAATATGTAGCCCTCTTCCCCAGGAGTATGTCAAGTGCTTGCAAATTGCTGAGAAATCTCATTCTTAAGGTGTACATTAATGAATATTGTACTCTTAGGAATAGATCTCTTCTTAGAACTTTAATGTGTGCCATTATTAGAAGTAGAACACATGTAGATAGATATCACTGAATATTAAGTGAGACTGTGCTAGGTTGCCATTGACTCCTGATCCAAGTGTGATTATGAGAATGATTTAGGGGACACAGACATAAAGAGTGGGACATAGGCAAAACAGCAGACAGTAAATGGAGTGATACAATCAGAAGCTAAGAAATATTCTGGAGGGTTCAAAATCATGAGGGGGCAAACTCCAATAGAAAGGCTCTAACTTGGTTTTGGCCTTACCGCCAGAATTATCAGTAAATAGATAAAAGTTTTTTTTTCCTACAAACTACAAAGTTTGTGGTATTTTGTTACACAGGCCTTAAGAAACTATAAAAGAATTGTACATAGTTATTTTAAAAGAATCCTTGGGTAAAGGCCTTTTCATGCCAAGAATTGTCCTCAACTATCAAAACCAAGCAAATTTGTCCCTCAGTCGATCCCATTGTCACAGCCATCAACACCAGAGGCATCCTCCCTCTGGGAACCCATTCCCAACACAGGCCAGTAGCAGGTAGGCAATCTTCACTCTCCTTCCTGTCCTCTGGTTCCAAATCTTCCATAGTATCCTTAGCCATATAGCTGACCACCTACAGGGACTGGTTTTACTTCCCTTCACCCATTTCTTCGGAATTCTATACATTCTCATACCTGACCTATATTTCCTTACTCCTGTGGACAACCTCTCTAGCCTCCAGCCTGTTTCCTATTTTAGCCCATCTCCATTATTTATGACAGCTCCAAATACCTAGAGACACATTGTACACAGAATGTTCACAGACCACACTTGGCAGGGAACAAAAGTACTCCATGAAGGGCAACCCAGAGTCACTATATTCTCCTAAATCCAGAGATGGCAAGAGAACCAATAAACAAACAAGCAAACAACAAACAACAACAACAACAACAACCACAAAAACTCATTCAACAAGACTAGATCAAATATAAACTCCTAGAATTATAATCATTCTAAACCCAGATGTTCATATACCAACAATATATCAAAATCAATAAAAGCCACAACAACATATCTACTCTAAAGCCCAGCAAGCACATAGCTTTAAGCTCTGAGAAATGCAATATGATGGACACACAAGATAGCTATTATGAATATGATCAAGTATGTAAAAGAATAAATGAATAAATTCATTAATAAAATCTATGAAAATATGAATAATGAAATGAAATGAAGAAATATTTTAAGACAGAAAAGTGGAAATAGAATCCATAACAATAATCCAAACTGAGAAAGAAATGGAAATTAAAAATTTAGAATCTTGAACAGGAACCTTTGAGGCAAGCCTCACTGACAGAATACAAGAGATGGAAGAGGTAATGTCAGGACGTGAAGACACAATAGAAGGAATAGATATCTCAGTTAAAGAAACTGTTTGTTAAATCTAAAATAAAAAGAAAGAAAGAAAAACAAACAAACACAGACACAAATATTCAGGAAATCTAGGACACTATGAAAAGAGCAAATCTAAAAGTAATAGAAATCCAAGAAGAAACCCAGATCAAAGAAACTATTTCCAACAAACGCGTAGGAGAAAATTTCCCTAAAGAATGAAGTGACTGTCAAAGTATATGAAGTATAAAGACTCCCAAATAGGCAGGAGCATAAAAAAGTACTTCATGGCACATAGTAATCAAAATGCTAAATGTATAAAACAAAGAAAGAATACTGCAAGTTGTGAGGTAAAAAAGAGAAGATAACATAGAAAGACAGATTTATCGGAATAACAAATCACTTTTTAATAGAGATTCTAAGAGCCACAAGAGCTTGTATGGATATGCTACCACTTCTGAGAGACTATAGATGCTATCTCAGACTATTATACATAGCAAAACTTACAATAACAATAAATGAGATGGACATTCAAAGATAAAACAAAATTAAATGATATCTATAAATCAAGTTTCACAGAAAGTAGTAGAAGGAAAACTTTAACCTGAATAGGTTAACCACACCCCAAAACAACAAATTAATTATATCACATGGCAAATCAGAGGGATGAGAATCACACATAACCAATGCAAAATAATAGGAAGATAGAAACAATACTCGCTGGTAACTCTCAACATCAATAGTTTCAGTTCCTCCATAAAAAGACACATTCTAAAACATTGGTCTCTAAATCCAGATGTATCCCTCTATTGGAGACAAGACAGGCACCTTAACAGCAAAGATAAACATCATTTTTGGGTAAAAGATGGAAAAATACATTCCAAGCAAATGGATGGGGATTGCATTGAATCTGTATATTGCTTTCAGTGAGATGGCCATGTTTACTATATTAATTCTGCCAATCCATGAGCATGGGAAATCTTTCCATCTTCTGAGATCTACTTCAATTTCTTTCTTCAAAGATTTGAAGTTCTTATCATACAGATCTTTCACTTCCTTAGTTAGAGTCAATTGTGCAGGGTGTTTTTTCCCTAATTTCTTTCTCAGCCTGTTTATCCTTTGTGTAGAGAAAGGGCACTTATTTGTTTGAGTTAATTTTATATCCATTTACTTCACTGAAGTTGTTTATCAGGTTTAGGGGTTCTCTAGTGGAATTTTAGGGTCAGTTACATATACTATCATAATATCTGAAAATAGTGATATTTTGACTTCTTCCTTTCCAATTTGTATTCCTTTGATCTCCTTTTGTTGTCTAAATGCTCTGACTAGGACTCCAAGTACTATATTGAATAGATAGGGGAGAGAGTGGGCAGCCTTGTTTAGTCCCTGGTTTTAGTGGAATTACTTCAAGTTTCTCTCCATTTAGTTATATGTTGGCTACTGGTTTACTGTATACTGCTTTTATTATGTTTAGGTATGGGCCTTAAATTTCTTAAATCTTTCCAAGACTTTTATCATGAATGGGTGTTGGATTTTCTCAAATGCTTTATCAGCATCTAATGAGATCATCATGTGGGTTTTGTCTTTCAGTTTGTTTATATAGTGGACTTCGTTGATGGATTTCTGTATATTGAACCATCCATGCAGAAGCCTACTTGGTCAGGATGGATGATTGTTTTGATGTGTTCTTGAATTCAGTTTGCAAGAATTTTATTGAGTATTTTTACATCAATATTCATAAGGAAAATTGGTCTGAAGTTCTCTTTCTTTGTTGGATCTTTCTGTGGTTTAGGTATCAAAGTAATTGGAGCTTCATAGAATGAATTGGGTAGGGTACCTTCTGTTTCTATTTTGTGGAATAGTTTGAGGAGTGTTGAAATTACGTCTTCTTTGAAGGTCTGATAGAACTCTGCACTAAACCCATCTGGTCTTGGCTTTTTTTGGTTCAGAGACTATTAATGACTCTTTCTATTTCTTTAGGGGATATGGGACTGTTTGCAAGCTGGTACAACCACTCTGGAAATTAGTTTGTCTGTTCCTCAGAAAATTGGACAGAATTCTATCGGAAGATCCAGCAATGCCACTTCTGGGCATATACCCAGAAGATGTTCTAACTTGTAATAAGGACACATGCTACACTATGTTCATAGCAGCCTTATTTATAATAGCAAGAACCTGGAAATAACCCAGACAGATGTCTCTGAACAGAGGAATGGATACAGAAAATGTAGTATATTTACACAGTGGAGTACTACTCAGCTCTTAAAAACAATGAATCCATAAAATTCTTAGACAAACGGATAGATCTGGAGGATATCATCTCAAGTGAGGAAACATAATCACAAAAGAACACACATGCTATGCACTCACTGATAAGTGGATATTAGCTCAGAAGCTTGGAATACCCAAGATACAATTTGCAAAACACATGTAACTCAAGAAGATGGGAGACAAAGATACTTCGTTCCTTCTTAGAAGGGGGGACAAAATTCCTATGGAAGGAGTTACAGAGACAAAGTGTGAAGCAGAGACTGAAGGAATGACCATCTAGAAACTGCCCCACCTGGGTATCCATCCCATAAACAACCACCAAATCCAGACACTATTTCAGATGCCAACAAGAGCTTGCTGACAGGAGCTTGATATAGCTGTCTCCTGAGAGGCTCTGCCAGTGCCTGGCAAATACACAAGTGGATGCTCACAGACATCCATTAGATGGAGCACAGGGTCCCCAATATAGGAGCTAGAGAAAGTACCCAAGGAGCTGAAGGTGTTTGAAGCTCCCTAGGAGGAATAACAATATGAACTAACCAGTAACCCCAGAGCTCCCTGGGACTAAACCACCAAAAAAAGAAAACTCACACAGGGACTTGTGGCTCTAGCTGCATATGTAGCAGAGAATGGCCTACTTGTTCATCAATGGGAAGAGAGGCCCTTGGTCCTATGAAGCTTCTATGCCTCAGTATAGGGGAATGCCTGAGCCAGGAAGTGGGAGTGGGTGGGTTAGGGACCAGGGGAAGTCTGGGAGAGGATAGATTTTCAGAGTGGAAACTAGAAAAGGTGATAGCATTTGAAATGTAAATAAAGAAATATCTAATAAAAAAATTCAGCTATATGACCTTTGGGCAAAAAGTGCTTCAGCCTGCTACATTAACGGTTGCTCAAAAACGTGTTCATTGCTACACTATTTCACAATAGCTAGAAGTTGGAAAGAACCTTGATTGCCATTAGTGGATAAAAAGATAAAGAAACTGTAGTATATTAACATAATGGGATTCAATAAGATGTTAAAAATAATGAAATTATCAGGTAAATGGATGGAGCTGGAAAATAATACTGTATATGAGGCAAATATAGAAATACTAAATTTCTAAAAAGATAAATGCTGTTTGTACTTGCTTATATGTTAATGTTGGATGTTAAATTTTTAATTAGCAGAGTACAATCCATATACTTAAAAAAGTTGGGAATAGACTAAGAGATGAGGGGTAACGGACATAGACTAGGTAGGTATTAATGAATGACAGGCAGGACTATAAATAGATCAAATGCAGAGGAGAGGAAAGACAGGAGTGAGAGAATTCTTACAAGGAGGGCTAGCTAAAACTAAGGGCCAGTTGAGGGATATTATATAAGCCTAATACAATAGAAGCTTGCAAAATACATGAATATATGAAGGTGATCTGCTGGGTCAGGCATGGCCTTGGTTGGGACGGAATGACATTGTTCTTACCCCTGGGACAGGACCAGGCTTGCATGAGTGTTGATAGCTGCTGTGGGCATAGTGCTTGTTGGTATAAGGCACATATTTTATGTCCCTCTTTCAAGGGATGTCCTCCCAGTTAATATTAATGACTGCATGATAACCAAAGACAGCAGGAGTCTGGGAGGGGAAGGGTAGGCTAATGTCTCAACAAAATGGTAAATGCTAGGACCTTCAGGATAACCTTTAAGGATATGAAAAAGACCTCTAAAAACATAGGTTCAAAAATATATAATTTTTCAAAAAATAAGAAAGCAATAAGAATTACATGAGGGGCTTCATGAATCTAAAGGAACGAGTGTTGCAGAAGTTTTTAATCCAGATGCAGAGTTTTTACCATGCCTTTGATCATTTAGTTCCTTGATAAAAGAAAGACACATTTATATTTACAATAAGCCTCATACAGCACAAGAGTTGTGTAGATATCTACCCTCTATGCTATTAGAATCTATTTTACTATCAATAACCCAGAGTTATTTCTTACTATATTTCATCTGGGCTCTAAACTCCAATTGGCTAGCCCTCAGGACCATGTTCTCTTGAACTCACCTAACCCATGGCACTTCTCCTCCATTTACCATCTTCTTCTCTTAGTTCTCCATCGTCAAAGCCTGGAAAACTAAACCCCACCTATGTCTCTTCTACCTAGCTATTAGCTGCTGGCATCTTTATTTAACACTAAGAAATAACTTGGAGGCAGAGTCAATTGGGTCTATGTGCAGACTCCACATCTTGGGGGCCCTCACTTACCAAGAACAAACCACAACACAAAAGTAACTGTGCCATGATCCATCTTGTCAGAAAGAAACAAAAGAAAGATTTAAAGAGATTTAGGGAGTAGTGATCATAATTCCACCAAGCTAAGATTATTTTGTCTATGGATTCAAAAGCAGACAGATTTATTAATTCAGGGTCAGCCTGTAACAGAGCACAGTTAGGCACAGAGGTGATAGAAATGGTAATTTCAGGAATGGGTCCCACCCAGCTACCTTATTGTCTATGCTTGTCAGAGGCAGGCAGACCTCTGAATTCTTCTGCAATGTTAAAAGAAAATGTGTGCTTATGGTCTCCGAGGAATTAAGGAGCTGGAGTCACAGGATGATGATTCATAGGATAATCAAAAGGGAACCTGGAATAAATGACTGGATTGATATGTAAAATACTAGACTGGACTTATGATCTACAAGAAATGAGCTATCCAGAGAATATTTTGTTTAGAGTATCACGAGAGAACTGCTTGGAGAACTATCTCAAGCAGAAAAATAGAGAAAGAGCTGTCTGGAGATCTCTAGAAAGAGCAGAAATTAGAGAAGCATGCTGGAAAGTTGTCTCCAGCAGAACATAGATTACCAGCTTGGACCCACGATTTGACTTCAAGTGGCTTGTTTTTGTCACGTCCAGATACTCCTTCTCTCAGAACCCCTTTCCAAGTCAAGGCTGGTCCTTGGCAGTGATCTAAATGAAATCATCAAATAATAGGGGAGAGGGAGCCCAAAATAGATCCCTTTCATCATCAAATGAAAGTTAAACTTAAAGAATTTGTTAGCCAAAAGGGCCCATGAAAACCTCTAAAGAACCCTGGACATTGTCAAGTCTATTGGTTGTTCTTTGTAAACTGATGGTAAGGTCCCATTTCTGAAGACAACACCTACACATCTCACTGATCACATATAAGTCAAGCTTGTGCCTACCTACAGCTCTCACTCTTAATGACTAGTGTTTGTGATACCAGAAGGTACTCTATATACTACCAAAGAACAAAGGTAATTGCTGACTCAAGTACAAACTATGTGATTTACAAGGTAGACCTGTTTGAAATTTGCTCTTGTATACGAGTGGCACAAGTTTTGTAGGAGTAACCAACCTGGTTGAATGCAAGGCACACTCCATGAGATGGAACTCATCCCTGAGATTATTAGGGTTGCCAAGAACCTGAGACTCAATAGGCCAGGAACCTATTCTTGGAAAACTAAAGGCTTCTATTCTGCTTAAGGAACATGGTGATAAAATGACTCCTAGGAACTTTCAGCTATGCCCATAGATTGGTGGCTTGGTCAGTCATCACTGAGAAGCTTTCTGAAACTAAAATGGGAACTGACACAGAGACATAGAGCAGGCCGTATGCAAATGAGACGGTCAGCTCATGGAACACTGGCCTCCCTGGAAGGGAGAGGCTAATTAACATTCCTCAGACCACAGAACAGGAACAACATGTGGGTCCACATTCCAGATACATTCCGCAGAATGGACCATTGCCCACCTTCAGACAAGGGAAGTCCTTGCCACCTCATTCCCTAAAGACCAATCAGTTTAACAAACCACACTGTTCTGCCAATCACATTGTGCCTCATGACTGCTGCCCTGAAAACTGTAATAAAAGCTCACTGAATGAGTTACAGAGAGTTGCCACTTCACCTTAGGTGCAAGATGACCTCAACACATTGGACCAATAAATTTCTCTTGCTTTTTGCATCGATTCCAGATCCACATGGTTCACTCAGGGGGTCCCTACTAAGCTAAGGCTTGTCGGAATCTTACACATAGAGTGTGAGACTTAAATAGCGAGTCCTAAATGGGATATTTCCTTCTGGGCTTAGGCCACCCTGAAGAAAGGAGGCAAAAAGATAGGTAAGGGCCTGAGGTTATAGTGCACACCAAAAATACAAATACAGTGTGACTAACATACATGAACTCATATAGACTGTGCAGCATGTATTGGGCCTGCACAGGTCCAGGTCAGATGGAATAATAGTGCTAATAAGGTAGGTAGATGACAGCTCCTATCTCTAACTCAGAAGCAGTTTGAATTAATAACTGCTTGCAAATAAAAACATTTTTTTCCAGTGGAATCTCCCTTAGAATAAAAACTACTCCTAGGGCCAACCACCATGACCAGCAGAAAATGGCCAACTCAAGACAAATGAAATGGCATTTTGGGGGCTTCTTTGTCTCATAATAATCTGTAGGGCTCTGGGTTTGTTTGTTTGTTTGTTTGTTTGTTTGTTTGTTTGTTTGTTTTCCTTACAGGTCCCTTGCTTATAATTATAGTTTGTGGGTTTTGTGTTTTTATAGTATTTCTGCATGTGTGAATGTATATTTCTCTGTACCTATTTAGTGTCTTGTTCTTTCTTTTTTGCTTGTTGATTTCTTTTGTCTTATTTTAATTTATTATTATTATTATTATTATTATTATTATTATTATTATTATTACTATTATTGGTGGTAAAATGGAGAGGAGCTGGGAGTAGTTGAAGAAGGAGGAGAAATCATAATTAGAAGATAGTGTATGAAAAAAATCCATTTTCAATAAAAAAGCAAAACCCACTACAACAACAACAAAAATTAAATAGAAATGAAACAAACTATTACCTTGAAAACAGGCCTTTTCCAGTGAGTAAGGAGACATAGAAAATGATAAAATCATGATGGGGCTCTCTGAGGATATCCGTATCTGACCTGTCTTCACTGTTGGCTGCATTGCTGCCAATTTTCGAGCAATTGTTCATCAGCCAGGCTCTTTATGAGGCTATTGTGGAGCTACAGGAAGCAGGAGTTTGTGTCATCCTCATTGCAGTAAATGTCATGGCACCTACTGTTCTTGCCAAGGTTTGGCTGTTTTATTGTATTATTTTATTTTATTTTATACTGGAAGGTTTAGAAGCGTTTTTCACATGGGCATACTTCTTAAAAAGCTGATGATGACCAATTCTTTGTCACTGTTCTCTTTGTTTTTATGCAGGGAGATTTGCAAAGTTTTTCTTCACAATCACATACATCCCTTTTGAATTTCCTAAGCTCAAATTGTGTCTTTGTGTATGTGTGTGTGAGTGTGAGTGTGTGTGTGAGTGTGAGTGTGAGTGTGTATGTGTGTGAGTGTCTGAGAGAGAGCTCTACCTATCAATAGCACCATCATACTAGCAATCCAAGAAAGGGATTAATTCATTGATGAACTCAGTGGCCTCAGAACCAAATCACTTTTCCTAAAATAAACTAGCTACACACCAAGACTTCAGCAAGACATTTCATGTACAAAATTCACTTTCTTTTGTAAGGGTCCATGATTTGCTGAAGAATGATACCCCAGACTCAAATAGTATGGAAAAGCAAAGGGCATTTTATTCTACAGAAATCCTGCATGTGGAAATCTACCATTTACTAAGATGGAGATACCCAGGTGAATCAACAGGGCCAATTTAAAGCGCATTAGGGGAATTCCATGAAGGGGTAAGTGACCTTTATCTTAATTTGTTGACTTGATCTCT
The DNA here is from genome assembly GCF_000001635.26 of Mus musculus. Classification (NCBI taxonomy): domain Eukaryota; kingdom Metazoa; phylum Chordata; class Mammalia; order Rodentia; family Muridae; genus Mus; species Mus musculus. Next base: position 55,334,141 of record NC_000076.6, on the reverse strand, counting down.
AGGGCTATGGGGGTGTTTGGGATTGGCTAGGGTTCTGCAGACATTCCAGAATGATTGCTGGCAGGTGGAGGGCTGGAGATTGTTGCTGGGAAAGCCTGGAAACTATTGATGACTCATCGTTCTTGCCTCAAGCCAGGTAGCTTCTTATGGAGGGGAAGTTTCTGATTAGGTGCCTGAGGGCTGGGATTTTTCCAGAAACTGACTTGCCTAGACTTGCCCAGTTCTGGGAAACAGAGATCTAGGCCTAGTCTTCTGAACTGCCAGTTTGAAGGCTGTCATGGAGTCAACCTGTCTCAGTTCTCTCACTTCCAGAATAGGTATTCTTGGTACCTACACTGGATTATAGTGTCAAATCACCTTTATTAATATCAACACATTGTAATTTTAATGATGACTAATTTTGCTTTCTTTTAACATTTTGCATCACCTGATGGTTAAGTATAGTCAATAGATAGAAACTAGGCAAGTGAGGTGAGCTGTATGAATGTGAATGAAACCTATGCTAGAAAAGAAAATAAGCTAAACATGGGGACACAAGAATAAAGCCCAGCACTGGTAAGGCAGAGGGACATGGATATTTCGGATATTGAAGCCAGCGTGGTTTACACAGTGAGTTCTAGGTTGCCCAGCAAATCATAGACTTTGTCTCAAAAGGAAGTTTTCTGAAAAAAAAAAACAAAAAAACAAAAAAAACAAAAAAAAACATTTATCAAACACAATATTAGTGAGAATGGGATACAGAAAACACAACAAAATTAAAGTTTCAATTAAAACTATTTTTTTTATTACTTGAGACATTGTTCGTGTATACAGTATCTTTTTGTCTTGTCCTTCTCCAATCTCCTCTTCTAATTCTTCCCGTACTGAGTCCCCTTTCCAAGGTACATGTTCCTTAAAAAAGTACATATATAGCCCACTGAGTTCAGTTTGTGCTTCCAGTATGCACATGGATGTGTGGCCATCCACATGAGCATGAACAACCTGTCAGTGGCACACCTCTAACAAGAACTAACTCTCTTCCAGCAGCCATCAAGGCCAATAGCTTTTCAGATAAGTATGAAGGCTATCACTGTGCACAAAACTCAAGGACAACTAATCAACAACATTGGCACAGACTTAACATAATGAATCTGATAGAGGAGAAAATAAGGAATTTGCTTGAATTCAAGGCACAGGTAAAAACTTTCCTGGCCTATCTATTCTTTGAGTAGTGATATTGATTGATAATGAAAGAACCTAGTGGAGAAACCCCCACTCAACTCCCGATTCAGTGTGCACCCAAGAATCACAAACAGAACAGAATGCTTTGATGTTAAAACATGAGGTAGTTTAATGGCGGAGCTCTGAGTCTAAAGGAAACGTATCTCGCGCAGGACACAGTGGATTCCACCACGATGCTTGGAAGCTAGGGGGGTTTATAGAAAAGGGGCTGGAACTGGGGGAGGAATTGGTGTGGTTTCACATGATTGGTCCATTTCAGCAGACTGTACATGCAGATAACATTTAACTTAGGTCAGAAGGGCAGGAGATAGGGAGGCACCGGGACAGTCCCGCATGTCATTCTCTTTATCTTTATGGCCAAGCAGCCTCAGGAATGTCTTAACAATGGACCTGCCGGGCATGTCCTGGCCTATTCTGCTATGTTCTCAGCCCCAGGTTTCAAAGCTCACAAACAACTCTTTGGGCTATTTGACATAAATTACATGAATTACAGGTCTGAAGTTTTATTTTCTTTCAATAACTGTGGTAGTTATAAATTCTTTAATTCATTTAGGTTTTTTCTATGGAAACAATTAGCTGACTTATTTAGTTCTATTTAACTTATTTTAAATTTCCAGTACAAGTTTTCATGTATTTTTTATGTCATTATCATTACTTTCCTTGTATCTTTGATTTTTTCAAATAGTTTATTTTTTTATATTCTTTGTATATCCTGATCACAGCCTCTTCCCTCTTCTCCTTCCAATCCTGCTCTTATAAACCTCTCCCCTTGTTACCTTCACCCCTTTTCCACAGAGAGGGGGAAGAACCCCTTGGCAACTATTCTACCCTGTGACATCTAGTTCTGGAAGAACTAGGTACATTTTATTCCTCTGAGGTTCTACCAGTCTGTTCAGGTAGGGGAAGGGCAGGCAATAGAGTCAGGAACAGCCCCTACTATATGAAAACCAAGCTGCACATGATCTGCTATAAATGTGTAGGGGGCCTAGGTCCAGCCCCCACGTTATCTTTGGTTGTTGTTTCAGTCTCCATGAGTTGACTCTGTAGATCTTCTTGTAGTGTCCTTGACCCCTGTGGCTCCCTGAATTCTACCCTCTGGTCTTTCATAAGACTTGCCAAGCTCTGCCTGATATTTGGTTGTGGGGCTCTGCATCTGTTTTCATCATCTGCTGGGTGAAGTCTCTCAGGAGACAGTTATGCTAAGATCCTGTTTACAAACATAGCAGAGTATTATTAATAGGGCCTGGGGGGTGGCTCTCTGACATGGGATGGATCTCAAGTTGGGGATGTCATTGATTGCTTCTTTTCTCAGTCTCCATCTTTTTAAAAATTAAATATTTCATGTATTTACATCTCAAATGTTGTCCTCCTTCAGGTCCTGGCTCGCAGAGGCTTTCCCCCATCACCCATCCCTTTCCCCCCTGAGAGGTACTCGTAAAAGGCAGATATCCCCTTTTCCTTCAGTATCAAGTCTCCATAGGATTAGGCACATCCTCTCCAACTGAGGCCAGACAAAGCAGGCCTCTGCTACATATGTGCCCAGGGATTGAGACCAGCCCGTGTATGCTCTTTGGTTCCTGAATCAGTCTGTGGGAGCTCCCAGGTGTCCAGGTTAGTTGATACTGTTGTTCTTCCTACAGGGTTGCTATCCCCCTCAGTACTTTCAGTCCTTCTCTTACCTCTTCCATAGGGGTCCAGAGCTTAGCTGTTAGTATCTGCATCTGTCTCAGTCAGATGCTGTTAGATCCTCTCTACGCTTCTGTCTGCAAGCATATCATAGGATCATAAAGTCAGGCTTTGGTACCTATCCATTGGATGGATCCCAAGTTGGATCTGTAACTGGAAGGCCATTTTTCAGTCTCTGCTCCATTTTTGTTCCTAAATTTCATTTCTATAGGAACAATCTTGTGTTACAATTTTTGAAGATGGGTTAGTAGCGGCATCTAAAGTCCTGCCGAACTACTGGAGGTGGTCCCTTCAGGTTCCATATTCCCACTGTTGAGCATTTTGGCTAACTTTACCCACATTGAGTTCTGGAAATAATAAAAACAAATGGCATTTTCCTGCACTTTACCCTGCTACTCTCTTCCCCTCTGGCCTGGCTAGCCATGCACTGGTGGGCAATGGTGACCTGTTTTTATCTTGTGGAGCCTCTTATTCAGAGCTCCAAAATCTTTCCACCCAGCTCTCTAGGTTCCCACTGGTGTAAGATTTGTGGTAGCTCAAAATGACCACGGTTGTAAAAAGTTAAGTAAATGTGTTCTTTCCCCCAGAATTTGCCTCACTGTAAGGTGTGCCAAGAGATAGTCCTCTGATTGTATAGAAAAGCCCACACAATGACTCCGGTCCTTAAGTCTGACGCTTAATGTCACTAAAGTTTAACCAATGATAAACTGACCCGACCCTCCCCACCCCAAAAAAGTGTATAAAAGATGTGTGCTTTAGCTGCTTGGGTCGCTTCTATCCCGATTTCCGAACGACCCCAGCGTGCTGGATTATAAACTTCTTGCTTTTTGCATTGATCTCAGTCTCTGCGTCTCTGTTAGTGGGACATCCCACACATAAGGCTTTTCATGTCTTACACTGGCAGGGGGCCGCTATCACGCCAGCCCCATTCTTCAAAACCCCCACGATCCTTCTGTTGCACATCAGGCAAACCCATGCTTTGCTGCCGCAACACAAACTTAGTTCAGAAACATTGGTAACTCAATCGCTGGGTGCAACAACTGAAATCTAGTCTTGTAAACCTTATTAAATCTAAATCCTCCAATGGCAAATCCTGAAGGATCCACCATTGAAACCGGGAGACAATAGTAATTATGTCTTGTCCTCATGTTGTCCCCATCAAAAAAGGCTCTAACTTTCTCTTCCTCCTTCTCTTCCTCCACCCAATCCAGAAGTCCTGCCTACTTGCCCAGTGATTGGCTCCTTTATTTATGAGGGGATTGGTTTGCAAAAAGTCACCAGGGTATGTAACTCACTCCTTGTCTACAACCCTTCCCAGAAGAGTAGAATTAGCATCAAAACACAAACAGCACCAGGACCATCCACAACACTCCCTTACCCCAGGTCTCTGGAATTTTATAGAGGCTGCCCCTATCTCCCAACTCCTATAGCTGCATATTTCTATTAACTCTTCTTAGTCCTCTGGGCTTTTCTTCTGTCTTCTATCACGTTTAATCATGCCTCCTTTTTCCCTTCCCCTCCCCTCTCTCACCCAGGTTCTTTCCTGACTCTGCCTCCCATTATTATTTTGCTCTTCCCTTTACCTGGGATTGAAGCACCCTCACTTGAACCTTCCTTTTTCTTTAACTTCTTAGGGTCTGTGGGGTGTATCATGGGTATTCTGTACTTTTGGGCTAATAACCACTTATCAGTGACTACCTACCATTCATGTTCTTTTGGGACTGACTTACCTCACTCAAGATGATATTCTCAAGTTCCATCCATTTGCCTGAAAAATTCATAATAGCTTTGTTTAATAGCTTAATAGTATTCCATTGTGTAGATATACCACATTTTCTTTATGCATTCTTCAGTTGAGGGACATCTAGATTTTTTTCCATTTTCTTGCTGTTACATATAAAGTGTCTCTTTTGGAATGGTGGAGCATGTTTTCAGAAAACATTTAGAATTCAATAGTTATTGAGTTATAATTTGTACTTTATATCTATTGGTAAAATTTAATTAAATGTGACTTAAAAAATAAAACAATCTTGCTTTTCTTTCTCTAATTTTATTTTATCTTTCATTCATAATTTCCAATAAAACTTAAAATTTACCTACTAATAATATGTTTTAATTATTCAATCTAGTTCAAGAGCAACATTAATAAAATTGAAGTCATTTTACATGAAGGTAATTTTATATTATCGGCACCTTTTCTTCTTGGGAATTCTGGGAATGTAGTTCAATAGTGTGTTGGAAATTTCTCATTACTCTTCCTGGCAATCATTTCTGATGATTCTTTCATATTTGCTGACTTAATTTTTTTATTGTTTTCATTGAGTTTATGACTTTGGCTTCTTGATAGGAGGCAAGAGGAATAGGCAAGAACTCAAGAAAGAGATTTTACAAAGATTAAAGGAGTCCAACATTTATTTCAACTTCCAGTAATGTACTGTTCTTTGTTGGAATGCTAATTAAGAAATCTGTATCATAGTGCCAGATAGTGAAATGAATGCACTAGCATGCATATTCATGATTGTATTGAGAAGAAAAGTTATAAAACACTCAACTTTTTTCAAATATCTTTCTGAAAGTTTTACTTATATGACCCTCCTTATGTGTCATGAACTTTAAATGAAATATTCTAGCACTTCATGTCTGTTTGTTTGTGTATGTGTATGCACATGCATATGCATGTATATTCCAGTATATGTGTGTTTTTTATATATCTGTATGTGCACATGTGTATACTTCTACATGCATTCATATTTTGGAGGCCAGAGGCAAATATCAGCTATATTCCTTGACTGCTGCCCACCGTATGTTTACCTGAAAGTCACTATGTAACCTGGACTGCCTGGCTATTGGGTGCAGAGATCCTCTTGTTTCTCTCGCTCCAGTTTTGGTATTGCAAGAATGCTTATAGCTTCTGTGTGTTTGAACACAGGTCTTAATGATTTCTTGGCAAGCACTTTATTAACTAGCCCATTTACCTGGCCCTGCATGTGTTTTAGAAATGTTATTTGCTCATTTGAAGAAAATGTAGATGACTTGATATTCAATAAGTTCTGTGAATTACAGAGATTTCTTCTGGTGTAAAGACAAAGCACTCTTCACATTCAATAAACATGTGAAAGTTTATAGATGACATTCAGTTGTCTATTTCCTTCAGCTTATAAAATGTTTAAACCTGGGAAAGGAAAAATAAAACACTGGTTTTGAGAGGTTAATGAAAATGGGGAAAGTTAATATTTCCTTACAGATACTTTTTAACCAGTGGTTGTCAACAATGTTAATCAAATCAATATTGTTAAATACAAGAAGGCTAACAAAATGAGTCTGCAAAAGCATGTTATTCATTTGTTTTCTTCTGACTTGGTTAGATTTTGGACAGCTGTTTTTGGCCTAGAGTTTTGTTAGAATTTTTGCATCTCATGTGGCTACATAAAGACAAACCATGACTTCTGTCAAGGCTTTATTTTCAGACATTATTAAGCTTATGAACAAATGAACTAGTATGTGTTGATATATGTAAATGTGTAACAATAATAATTAAAGGGCTAACTAGGAATCTGAGAAGGAACTGAATGCATGAGTTAGAGGGACATGAAAAGGAAACAAGTAGAAATGACGAAATTGTCAGAGGATATATAAGAAATACTCAAGATGCAATTATTTAAATTATAAAAGATAATTTCTAACTTATATATGTATATATATGAACTATATATATTTTATATATTATACAGATTATAAACTTGTGTGCATTATATTATAAAGTATACATATTATAAACTTATATATTACATGTCAGTTATACATTTTACGTTATATATTATGTTATATGTTATTAGTTTTTACATTATTACGTGTTTCATGTTGTATGTTACATGTTATAAATGTATGTATATGTTATATATTGTGTTATATATTATATATCATATATAGTATCTAATATCTCACATTTTGTATTTCACATATTGCATATCATATACCACATATCTCATGTCACATATATATCATAATTTATATATTATATACATATTGTGTTATGTGTTATATGCTGTATGTTATATGTTATATGCTATGTTTTATTTATATATATTATATTGTATGCTATTTGTTATATCCTACATATATATACATATATATATATATATATATATATATATATATATATATATATATATATGCCAATTCAGATTTTCAAAGAAGCCTACAAAAAAAGCTTTAAGTAATTCATATGAGGAAACCTGAATGAGGATATATGAGGAAACCTGAATGAGGATACTTATTACATATTCCAAGAAATCTGAAAAAACTATCCTGTCCAAATGACTATTTCATCTGATAGCTATAAAATAATCTATTTGAGGGGAAGTATTAGGAAAAATGCAAAGATAAACTGGAATAAATAGTTAACAACTGATATCTTTAAAGTAACTTGTTACTACTAAGCAATTTTAGATTTCATCAACATTTTAAAAGTTGAATTTCTTCTGAACTCCAATTATGAAGTATATAATTTTCAGAAAGAAAATATAAAAGATATAATTGAATTTGGCAACTAATGTAGACTTCTATCTTAAAAAAATTGAATCAGCAAGACTTCTATCTTGGAGTTGTACTTATTATTAAACATATTTGATTCGAAGTTAGGAAATTAACTTTGTCAATAAACTGCTTTTTGCACAAACATGAGAACTTGAGTTTGATCTTCATAATCCACATGAAAATGTCAGACATGGTAGTTCATTGCTATATTCTCAGAACTAGAGAAAGGGAATCATAAATTTCTAGGCTTGTAGCCAGAAGCCTACCTACAAAATATCAACCCAAGGGTCTCAAACAACATGGCCAGCTGTGGGGGGATGGAACAAACTCAAGATTTCCTCTATCATCTACAGGTATGCACGCACGCACGCACACACACACACACACACACACACACACACCAACACACACACACACACACACACACACACACACACACACACACACACACACACAAGTGCATACCTGTAGGAGCTTTGCTGAGATGCAACTAGCACACCATGGAATTCATAACCATTAGCAGTCTGTCACCTTCCCTTCTTGTGCTACTCTGACTTTGTGCAAAGACAAAAACTTGTTCATCTTCATTTCTGGCAAAATATCCTCATGATATCATAGCTCAAGGAATACTATGGAGAGAAAGAAGATAGACACTTGACACTAATCTCTGTGTAGATGAATGTACCTGTACACTCACAAACACATGTACGCGCACGCATGTGTGTGCGCGCACACACACACACACACACACACACACGCACAAAACATAAAACTAGGAACCATTGAAAAACTTATTGCCTGTATCAGATAAATAGTATACACTAACTTATCAACTATTTTGTTATTGAAAAATAATACCATTAGCATACAATGGCACTGGCGACTGACGGGTTTTCTTTCTTATATGACTTAATCTCATGGGCTATAAGAGTACTGTTCTAATATTTCTATGTGTCTACATAGTGTTTTAAATTAAACAAAGCTTCTACAGATATGCACAAACACACAAAAGTTATATCAATTTCTAAAGTTAGGCTTTTACATATGTAGTTTACATGCAGATAGAAAGATGGTTCATTGGTTAAGTGTTCTTACTGCTTTTGCACAGAATCTGGGTTCAGTTTCCAGTTTCCATCACATTTTCACGAATGCCTTTTACTCCAGCTCCAATGATTCTAATACCCTGTCCCTTCATTGCAGAAACTAGTAGTGTAACTAGACCTTCATTTACCTACTTAGGAGTCTCATTTACATACTTACATACTACCAATAACCAGCCCTTGTCGACAAGCAACTAAACAAGTAACATGCATTGTGTGCATGTGTGTGTGCGCATGTGTAGGTGTGTGTGTGTGTATGTGTGTGTGTGTGTGTTTGTGTGTATGCACTGATGCACACATAGGTGGACACACACATATATAGACTTATAAACACCTGACCTCATTTAATGCTGAGAGAAATAACTCAACCATTGTCTCATCTTTTGCTCTAGAAATAGTATGTTTAATTAATGAGTTACATGAGATATGGCACAAAAGAGGCACAGTGATGCTTGTGGTAAAAATAATTCATCTAAATAGGGATCCAACAGAGGGAGAATTCATTGAAATTCACTAAAAGAGAACATCAGACAAGATCTCAGGAAGAGACACCACTGGAGAAAACGTGGAAGTTTGTTATATCTGTTAAGGAGAGAGCTGGTCTTATCATTGTAGAACTCCTACCTGTTCTGATACCTAATACAACAGTAATAAATTTTAGACCATGTTCTTTTTCTAGTGGCATACCATTCATGAAAAGTGATATGAAACAAAATCTTAGGCTTCAAATGTCTTTGTCAAAAGACTGTGCCATCACATGGTTGTGGCTGCATTGGTGGTAGGCCTTTAGGCTTTAGAAGGTTTAACAGGATATGGCATTAATGTGGCATAAAATGGGAGCAAAGGCTACACAGGAGGTTTTAGGAGTTAGTTTAGAGGGGAAGTTGTAGGGAAAAGATGGCCCATTTTATAGGAGAGAAAGCTAGGAGCTCCAGAATGGAGAGAGCAGGCAGAAGAGGATACAGCCCAGAAGCAGGCTGGAGACAAGAATGCTATAAGACTAGGTATTAACAAGCTATACTCACAACACAAAAAGCTACGTTAGAGGGCAGCAGACCTCCCATTTGCTTCAAGGAATCAGACATAAACTCTCTTTTCTGGGTATGTCAGATGATCAAGGCTCTCTGACTTTTTATTTAAAGGAAAACTAAGTTTTACTTCAAAGGCAAATTTAATACTGGGGCCAAGGTATCCCATTTGTCAGGCCAAACTGAATGAAAGTACGGAGACTCTACTTGAAACCAGCTGGAGATGGAAAGTGAGAGTAAGGGAAGACTCTCTGCCTTGGTGAAGGGAAATATAAATACCCCGCAGGACTCAAGAAATTTGGTCTGCTGGTCAATAGGAGAGTACATACACTCTGCTTCCCTCTATGCTAAAGAGTGGAAATGTCAGCTGCTGTAAACACTGGAAATCAGAAATCCTGGCCAGAAAGGAGTGAAGTGGCAGGAAAGCATATCCATTGAGCAAACATGTGTGCCCTTCTTACTCTGGGAAGCAGCAAACACAAATATTAGAATGAAGAAAGAGGAGTTAGTAAATGAGAAAGCGCTCAGAATCCATGCAGGTTTGCACTGGATGAATTGCCAACAACTGTTCCTATCTACATGATGAAAGAGAGGGCTTTCCTTCACTTTGAAGGAGGAAGTTTGACCCTCACCTGCAGGGTCACCATCTCCTTTCTTCATAACTTCTATATACCACAAAAGAATCAACTTAGACAAGTACATGCAGCACAGAATGGAAAGGAAGACTTCCTGAAGGGCTGAAGGTAATTTCTCAGCTTGTACACTGATGGGTATCAGCAGGATGGGATCACTGACCAGAAGCCTTCCCTTGTCTATCAACCTCATCAGTGACCTTCAAAAGTACCCAGACTGCAACTACAGGTGTAAGCGTAAATGGCCAAGGATAGTTCCAGAGGAGGTTGACCCACAAAGGCCACAAAAAACAAACAAACAAACAAACAAACAAAACAAAAAACAACAACAAAAAAAAACATATAAAAAAGCCCAAGGAAGAACATTAATCAGACAAAGCAAGAGTTTATTAAAATATATCATAAGCGTTCAAGATCCTAGAAAGGTTCTGAAAGGGGTTGAAGTTACTTAGCAGTTAATTCTTAAAATACTTGGTCTTCCTGTTTGTGATATTCCCGTGATGGCCTGTATCTAAGAGAAAGGACCTAGCACCTCGTCTTCGTGTAGAGCAATGTCAATGTCCAGGGCTATGGCTATAGGTATCAATGTTCGCTGTCACATGGTTGTGGGTTGATCATCACTGCGTAGGAATTTTCCTTTTGCTTTTGGCCTTTTGCTTCTCCAAGAGTTATATAAAATATATAAGCAGAACACAGTGATCATTTTGTCTTCTATTTTGTATGACACAGTTGAAAATTAGCTTATTTTGTATGATATAGTTGAAGCATCGATTAGCATAAAACCATATGTTTCTCAAAACCTTCTAGTGCTTTATACTATTGACAAAATTAGGTTTTTGTTTCATTTTAAATTAAGCTGAAATCGGATTAACCTCTTTCAACCTATCAGCGTGATATTTTGTTACACAAAGTACAACATTATTGATGCCCAGAAAACTTCTAATGTAATAGCAGTATATTTAATCTGAAAGACAAATAACATAATTAAATAGTATACATAGTTTTAAACACTTTGGTTTATTAATTACAGTCATTTTTTTCTTACTGTCTAAGAGGTTAAGAAAAAATACTTTTCATGTAAGCTAAAGCTTAGCAACAAACATGAGTACTGCTTCAGTATATCAGAGTTATAGCTTATAGATTTCTCTGGCAACAAAAGGAATTTTAATATATCTTACTCAAAAATATAGCACATTTTGCTATTAGTTATAATCAAATATTTATTTTAATTGGAAAGTATTATATATCACAGAGTATTGAAAAGTTATTTTCAGTTAAGTGATATACTCTAAGATACTGTATTAATCTGATCTTGTCCACAAAACAGGAAGAGTAAATGCCTATTAAAGTCTATTAATGTAACATATATAATGTTTATACTTAGAAAATTCACTACTTTAAGCATGTGTATTAGAGTAGATAAATAAATTCCCAATTCCTAATTTTAATAGTTTTAAAAATTATCTTTGTGAATACAGCAAATGGTCTAGTTTGTGTTTATAGAAAAATACACTATACTTTGTTTAAAAAGGATAGAACAAAAATGAAGTAAACCATGGTTTGTTTTCATGTGTTTAGTATTTATACACTGGAGAGAAATATTAGGCTTCCCTAACCTTATATTTTCTTGATTAAATATTTATACATGTAAGAAACTACATAGACTATAGTATTACAGAGCTTAAATATTTAAGAACTTTAAAATTCTGTTTGTAGCCTAAATTTTTGAAATCTACCTATATCTTAAAGGCATCAGAGGCTATTGTGCCATGAAGTCAGTATGTGTAACTTACAAATATTGCTGTATGTAATAATTAATGATTCAGTTTAAGAGGTAGATTTCCTTACTAAAAATTCATTTGAGATATGTGTTCCTTTAATTGTATTATAGGCATTGATCCTCTAGAGTTTTCTCAAATATTAGGATCAGTAAAATGGATACCAAAAAAAAAATGGATGTCATACTCATCAAATTATTGGGGTTTTGTTCTTATGAATCTTAATGTGCCATTTTATATAAAGAAGAGCTAGATGAATCTATTAGCATAAATTGGCTGTAGATAGCTAAATTTTCATAAGCCCTGTGGTTAAAACATTGCTAAAAATCATTATTCTAGGACAAATTTCAACTTTTTTGGAGACAAGCTTTCTCTGTGTAGGACTAACTGTCCTGGAAGTTGCTCTGTAGAGCGGGATGGCCACAAAAATCAGAAATTCACCTGCCTCTGCTTCCTGAGTGCTGGGATTAAAGGCACGCACCCACACAGCCCAGCCCAATTTCAGTCTTTTAAGTTGTTGAAGAAGAAGAAAAAATAATTCTTCACTGTTTGTACCTTGAACAAATATAAGATGTTAATTTTGAATAATTATCTATCCTTATTTCCTAAGTATAATAGGCACTGACATAAACATTATATTTTAATAATAAATAATTTAAGTTCTATAGAGAACTTCTTTCAAAATATTAGAAAAGTGATTTAATGTGTCTTCATATTGAACTCACTTTACTAATGCCTTTTTATTTGTAGTAATGTCTGAATAGAGCAACTTTCATTCTTTACTGTCAAAATGATTATTTAGCTCATTGAATGTAACTATGCCCAGATTTCCCATTCTACTTATGCAGAAAATGTTGAAAGTGCTAAAATTCATAGTTACATAGTGTTAAAAGTTTATTACTCATATATGATAGTAGGTTCAATAATGGCTGCCAAAGTAATAAAGTTAAAAGCTTAACAGACTTTCAGATGATATCCTATGGCTGACTATTGCCCCATTTACACAATACACCTGTGTTCTTACACTTCCTAATAGAGGCTCCTAGCAGACACAATCCATGAAAATGTTCTCCTAGTTATCAGTCATAGGACCACAGAGGAAAAGAGGCAAATGCTACTTACTAATCATTCTAATCATTTGAAAATGTGAAAAAAGCTACACATTATCCACATGAAGGTATATAACTGTTATAGTGAAGTTTCCGTGATGATATTGGGCCATTTGAAGTATATGATACAGGTATCACTATTCTAAAATTCACACAGCTTGGCCTGGAGGTTGGGGCAGAAGGGTCTGATGGATAGATTTTTTTTTTATTATTATTAGGTATTTTCCTCGTTTACATTTTCAATGCTATCCCAAAGGTCCCCCATACCCACCCCCCCAATCCCCTACCCACCCACTCCCCCTTTTTGGCCCTGGCGTTCCCCTGTACTGGGGCATATAAAGTTTGCAAGTCCAATGGGCCTCTCTTTGCAGTGATGACCGACTAGGCCATCTTTTGATACATATGCAGCTAAAGACAAGAGCTCCCGGATACTGGTTAGTTCATGTTGTTGTTCCACCTATAGGGTTGCAGTTCCCTTTAGCTCCTTGGGTAATTTCTCTAGCTCCTCCATTGGGGGCCCTGTGATCCATCCAATAGCTGACTGTGATCATCCACTTCTGTGTTTGCTAGGCCCCGGCATAGTCTCACAAGAGAGAGCTATATCTGGGTCCTTTCAGCAAAATCTTCTTGCCATACAAATTGATAATCTGACTTTAGCATCCCCAGAAATCATCTAAAAAATATTCAATAGAAGAAGTTTGATCCTATGCAAGGAATAGGAGAATATAGTTGTCAGGAACCCAACTAGCCTAAATTATGCAACTATGAAAATACCTTATCTCAAATGAGAAAGAAATGTGAGGATTAATAACCACCTCTTACCTTTATATGCAAACTATGATATACATGTGCATCAAAATTCCTATATAAAAGCACATACACACATATCATATGTGTGTATAAAATAAACAACTAAAATCAAACTGTTTATATTCATCAATTTCACTCAAGATGTGTTAGTAACTTTGTCTCGTGTGAGGCAAACTACTACAATACTATAGAGTTCACTTTGAGAATGCAGAACCACAGAGCTGTTGAGACAATGGAGAAACAAGCTTTTCTTAGCTATTGGATCACATGAGTAACAAAAATAGGAGATATTCCACCAGACTATGGGCTGTGGTTTGTGGGAAAGTGTGGTTGTATTAAGTGGATAGCAAAAATACACTATTGGTAGGCTGGGACTCTTGTTGTTTTGTTTTACTTTCTTTTACTATAACTTGATTAAAGAAGGTTTCCCCTGTCTATCCTACTCCTATTTCCTCTACCCCTTCCTTCCTATCCAGATGGGTATTTCTCCTTTTTGTCTTAGTAGAAAACCAACAAGCAGAGCTGAAGAGATACAGAGCAATCAAGAACACTGCTTACTCTTCCAGAGGTCATGAGTTCAATTCCCAGAAACTGCATGGTGCCTCACAACTATCTGTAGTAGGATTCAATGCCATCTTTTGGTGTGTCTGAAGATAGCTAAAGTATACTCACATACATAAATAAGTAAATAAATCTTTAAAAAAGGAAAATAAAACAAACCAGCTTCTAAAGGACAATAATATAATACAGCAATATAACTAGATACAATTAAAACAAAACATTAGAGTATGACAAAATAATATATGTGAAAAGAACCTGCAGAGGTGAGAGGAAAGAAAGAGAAGGATGGAGGGAGATAGAGCAGAAAGAAGAGAGAGAGAGAGAGAGAGAGAGAGAGAGCTAACATTTAAGTTTGTTTCTTGAGTGACTCCTTTGAAGAAATAGAAATTTTTATTTGCGAGTGGTTATCAATTGGAGATACCTTGAACATAGTGGAACATGTGTTCTTATTACCAGTTGGAACTTCTTCTGGGTATATGCCCAGAAGAGGTATTGCTAGATCTTCCGGTAGTATTATGTCCAATTTTCTGAGGAACCTCCAGACTGACTTCCAGAGTGGTTGTAGAAGCTTGCAGTCCCACCAACAATGGAGGAGTGTTCCTCTTTCTCCACATCCAAGCCAGCATCTGCTGTCACCTGAATTTTTGATCTTAGCCATTCTGACTGGTGTGAGGTAGAATCTCAAGGTTGTTTTGATTTTCATTTCCCTGATGATTAAGGATGTTGAACATTTTTTTTCAGGTGCTTCTCAGTCATTCAGTATTCCTCTGGTGAGAATTCTTTGTTTAGCTCTGAACCCCATTTTTTAATGGACTTATTTGAATTTCTGGAGTTCTGCTTCTTGAGCTCTTTGTATATATTGGGAACACAGGACCCCCCATGGAGAAGCTAGAGAAAGTACTCCAGAAGCTGAAGGGGTCTGCAACCCTATAGGTGGAACAACAATATGAACTAACCAGTACCCCCAGAGCTCATATCTCTAGCTGCATTTGTAGCAGAGATGGCCCAGTCGGCCATCACAGGGAAGAGAGGCCCCTTGGTATTGCAAACTTTATATGCCCCAGTACAGAGGAATGCCAGGACCAAGAAGAGGGAGTGGGTGGGTAGGGGAGCAGGGCAGAGGGAGGGTATAGGGAACTTTTGGGATAGCATTTGAAATGTATATAAAGAAAATATCTAAGAAAAAATAAATATAAAAAAATTGGAGATAACTTCTGGGATAGGGCTAGGGGCATGTGTCCATTTCTCCTTTCAGCTCTAGGAACCTCAACTGTTATAGACCTAGGCCATCCCTGTGTGTGCTGCCTCAGTCTCTGTGAGTTCACACATATGTTGTTTGCACTGTGTTTAGGAGGGCTTGTTTCCTTGATGCCTTCCATTCCCTTTGGCTCTTACAGTCTTCCTGCTCCCTCATTCATAGGGTCCCTTGACCCTTAAAGGAGAAATTTAATGGAAAAAAATGTAGTTTGAAGATCTCTCATACTCAGTATATTTGTGGCTCTGGGTCTCTATATTTATTTTCCAACTACTACGGGAGGAAACATTTCTTATTTCTTACAGGAGTTAAGCAAGACAGTGATCTAAAATTATAACAAAATATCATTAAAAATCAACAGCTCAGGCAGGTGAGGATGTGGAGTAAAAGGGACTGCCAAGTTGTACAGTCTCTATGTTTTACTGGTTCCTCAAGAAGGTGAGACTCAAAATACAGCTAAACAATTCTTGGGCATATACCAAAGTATGTTTCATTTCACCATAGAGACTCAACTATGTTAAAAATTCATAGGTAAATGAATAGAACTAGAAAAAGATTACTCTGAGTGGGGTAACTCAGACTCAGAAAGACAAATACAGTATACATTTGCTTATATAGAGATATTAGTTGTGAAGTCAGTGATAACTAAGCTACAATCTATAGAACCAGAGGTCTGGTATAAAGGACTAGAGGGCAAAGACTGATCTCCATTAAAAGGGAAATAGAATAAATAGTTATGGACAGTAGAGACAGCATTGAAACAGGATGATCACATAGGGACGGGAGAGAAAAGGGAGATGAAAAGGGGATTATCAGGAGAGACATCTAAATTTAAGGATCATTTGAGGAGTTCCATTATATTATGGAAACCTAATACATTTGAATCTTCCCAAAAAATACATATATGAAAATTATATAAATGAAATCACCAAATAATGAGATAACAACTTCAATTGTATATGTCACCAAATGAAGTTTCCAGTCCTGAAAATGGACTACATCTAATTGATCTGTTGGTTAATGGGGGTCCACCAAACAACCTAGAGTGTTGGGAAGGCTATAGGTTGTTTTCCATAAACATGACAAGGCCCTATTGCTGGAGAAAACACATAAACAATTCATTTAATATGGAGAAGGTCAAGTGGTACCTTCATATGAAAGATATGAAAATATTTTTCAATATATGATTGTTATCCAACCGACCCCAATAACAATTTCAACTGGATAAATACTCGTAAATAATTAAATTAAAACATGAGAAAAAGATGAGAAATGGGTAAAAATATATAAGCACCTTCTGTAGCTGTCCAGCAGCCCTGGATGAATTGGGTACCTGAAAGGGAGGCTGCAAATGAAAAAGGACAGGCGGGTAAGAGAAGGATGAATCCAAGACAAGGGTTTCTGATCAAGGCTCAAAGTTTAATATTTAGCATTATATTTATATAGGGAGAGCCCACAGACCCACCCCTTTTTTCAGATGGATTATATTGCTTTGTTTCAGCTGCATTATGTTGCAAAGCTAGCACAGCAGGCAGTTTGGTCCTGTAGGAAGTTGCAGGTGCAGCAAGTTGAAGACTCCACCTAGGTTGGCAGACTCCACCCAGGTTGACAGAAGACCAACTGGCAAAAACTGAAGGGCAAGGCTGGGGGAAGGGCACACCCTCCTATTACCTGAATTAGAAATAATTAAAGTAAATATTAAGAGCACCTTGGTTAAATAAATATGGTCATCTTCATACAAAAGAACATAATGTGAGTGGGTCATAACTAGAATATAAAAACAAAACAGTGGTAACATACAATCTAAGGTGAATGACATGCAGGATCACTACAGGATACAAAGAAATTTCAGAGTGAATATGTTCTGTTAAATGCACAATTGTATAAGGTTTGTTCATTTTATGAAATTCACCAACCTGCACTTCATATTCTATGTATTTCACTCTCCTTTCTGCATATGTTATACTTTAGTGAATAGTTTATTCTCTTTTAATTTTGCCTATTATTCACCCCATTTTTTAAAACCTTGTCTCAAAAATCCCACTCCTCACTTCAAATCTTGTTAACTCATCCCACAAATGAGCTCTACATCCAGAGCACTGCCTTCAACACTACACATTGATTCCCTCTGCCATGGCTTATCATCTAGATGTGGCTGTAAACTGATAACTGTTAATGAACTTCTTACACTTTGTCTGATATCTTTTCTTTGTGTGTAGATATTTTCTTTAGATATTTTCTTTATTTACAATTTAAATGTTATCTCCTTTCCTGGTTTCTCCTCCAAAAACTCCTTATTCCATCCCCCCTCCCCTTCATCTATGAGGGTGGTCCCCCACCCATCCACCCACTCCTGCTTCCCCATCCAGGCATTACCCTAAACTGTGGCATCGAGCCTTCACAGGACCAAGGGCTTCTCCCAGCAGTGTCCAAAAAGGCCATCCTCTGATACGCTAGAGATACAGGTCACTCTTTGGTTGGTGGTTTAGTCCTTGGGAACTCTGGGAGGTCTGGTTGGTTGATATTATTGTTTCTCCTATGGGCTTCAAAGCCCTTTAGCTCCTTGAGTCCTTTCTCTAATTCCCTCATTGGGGACCCCATGCTCAGTCCTATGATTGGCTTCAAGCATGCACCTCTGTATTTGTTAGGCTCTGGCAGAGCCTCTCAGGAGATAGCTATATCAGGATCCTGTCAGCAAGCACTTTTTGGTGTCCACAATAGTGTCTGGGTTTGGTAACTGTATATGGGATGGATCCCTAGGTGGGACAGTCTCTGGATGGCCTGTCTTTTAGTCTCTGCTCCACACTTTGTCTATGTATCTCCTCCCATGGGTATTTTGTTTCCTTTTTCTAAGAAGAACCAAAGTATCCACACCTTGGTCTTCCTTCGTCTTCTTCTTTTTTTTTTCAATTCTTTTTTTTTCTTTTTTTTTTATTACGTATTTTCTTCAATTACATTTCCAATGCTATCCCAAAAGCCCCCCCCCCACTCCCCTACCCACCCATTCCCATTTTTTGGCCCTGGCATTCCCCTGTACTGGGGCATATAACGTTTGCCTGATCAATGGGCCTCTCTTTCCAGTGATGGCTGACTAGGTCATCTTTTGATACATATGCAGCTAGAGTCAAGAGCTCTGGGGTACTGGTTAGTTCATAATGTTGTTCCTCCGATAGGGTTGCAGATCTCTTTAGCTCCTTGGATACTTTCTCTAGCTCCTCCATTGGGGGCCCTGTGATCCATCCAATAGTTGACTGTGAGCATCCACTTCTGTGTTTGCTAGGCCCCGGCCTAGTCTCACAAGGGGCAGCTATATCACCGTCCTTGCAACAAAGGCTTGCTAGTGTATGCAATGGTGTCATCGCTTGGAGGCTAATTATGGGATGGATCCCTGGATATGGCAGTCTCTAGATGGACCATCCTTTTGTCTCAGCTCCAAACTTTGTCTCTGTAACTCCTTCCATGGGTGATTGTTTCCAATTCTAAGAATGAGCAAAGTGTCACACTTTGGTCTTCGTTCTTCTTCAGTTTCATATATTTTCCTTCTTCTTGAGCTTCATGTAGTCTAAACTATTCTCAACAATAAAATAACTTCTAGAGGAATCACCATCCCTGACTTCAAGCTGTATTACAGAGCAATAGTGAAAAAAACTGAATGTCTTTGGTACAAAGACAGGTAGGTAGATCAATGGGATAGAATTTAAGACTCAGAAATGAACCCACACACATATGGTCAGTTGATCTTTGACAAAGGAGATAAAACCATTCAGTGGTAAAAAGACAGCATTGTCAAAAAATGGTAGTTCCAGCGGGTGGTTAGCATGTAGAGGAATGCAAATCAATCCATTCTTATCTCCTTGTACAAAGCTCAATTCCAACTGGTCAAGGACCTCCACATAAAACTAGATACTCTGAAACTAATAGAAGAGAAAGTAGGGAAGAGCCTTGAGTACATAAGCACGGGGGAAATTTTCCTGAACAGAACACCAATGGCTTATGCTCTGAGATCAAAAATTGACAAATGAGACCTCTTAAATTTGCAAAGCTTTTATAAAGCAAAAGACACTGTCAATAAGACAAAATGGTGAACAACAGATTGGGAAAAGATCTTTACCAGCCCTACATCTGATAGAGGTCTAATATTCAATATATACAAAGAACTTAAGAAGTTAGACTCCAGAGAACCAAGTAATCCTATTTAAAAATGGGGTATAGAGCTAAACAAAAAATTCTCAACTGAGAAATACCAAATGGCCGAGAAGCACCTAAAGCAATGTTCAGAATCCTTAATCATCAGCAAATGCAAATCAAAACAACCCTGAAATCCCACCTCACACCACTCAGAATGGCTAAGATCAAAAACTCAGGTGACAGCAGATACTGGCAAGGATGTGGAGAAAGAACACTCCTCAATTGTTGGTGGAATTGCAAGTTGGTACAACCATTCTGGAAACCAGTCTGGTGGTTTCTCAGATAATTGGACATAGTATTACCTGAAAACCCAGCTATACCACGCCTGGGCATATACCCAAAAGGTTCTCCAACATATTACAAGGACACATGCTCCACTATGTTCATAGCAGCCTTATTTATAATAACCAGAAGGTAGAAAGAACCCAGATGTCCTTCAACAGAGGAATGGATACCGGAAATGTAGTGAGTTTACACAGTGGAGTACTACTCAGCTTGTAAACCAATGACTTCATGAACTTCTTAAGCCAATGGATAGATGTAGAAAATATCAAGTGGATATTAGCCCAAAAGCTCAGAATACCTATTTTCCTTTCAATACATTCTCAACATAACCTCAGGTTGTCATGTTGGGAGACAACCAAGAACTTGGGTCCTTAGCTTGAAAACTACCTCTTGGGATTTATTATAGTTGCATCTGTTAACTTCATTGGGCTGTGGAGACTAGACTTTACATTAAATATGGAGAGCTTTTTGGGACCACTTCTGGAAACTTGGCCAGAATTTGACTTTGGGCCAGGATAAAAGAAGTAAGCTCAGGGCAGGTATCTAACTTTGGGCCAGGACTCCAGAAATAGGTTCAGAACATTTACATTTGAGTTAATACAAAGCTCAGAACAGGCTCAGCTGAGGCATGTGTGGCCTATCTTTGCTCTTGATTACTGGACTTGCCCCTAGAAAGTTGTTTACAGGATTTTGTTGATTGCCTTGTTTGTTCCTTGACCCAGAGCTGATATTATTTTGCATGTACTTAAAGTGGTGTAAAAGCAGACTGGAAAAAAGAAAAAACCTGCCTCAGCCTCAAAACTGGCTGGGATCATGCTACAGTGTTGTGAAATTGTCATTTTCTTTTTAATCCTTGCTCCTGCCCTGGAGAAACTGTTGACTGATTGATCTGACTTGGTCAGTTAAACATGATTCTGGGTAGTTTTGTGAGACTCTTACACAAGAGTAAACAGAGTTTTATCCAGCTAAAATGAAGAGTGAAATTTGCTGGAAAATTAATTGAATTGGAGAGCACCTTGTTTAGTGAAGTAAGCCAGATTTTAATAAGAAAGGGTAATTATGTATTTTTCTTTCACATTCAGAATCTATACTAAAAGAATTGTAAGTCTTAAAAGTATGAAGAGACTGCTTACTAAGAGCAAGTAGACCAGTGTGGGGGAAAAGAGGCTGTAAAGAACACTTGTCCTCAGAAGGTACTCCCCTTCCCCCAAACCTCCCATGATGTAAAGCTGTCACAGCATCAGCTGAAGGCACAAGAGTGAGTGCAAGTGATAAGAACAAATGCTTACCACCTGAGCTTATGGTGGGGCAACATCATGGACCGTGCTTGTGGCCCTAGATAACTATGAAAAACAGGCCATAGAGGGTGCATGTGTGTGTGTATATGTGTGTGTGTGTGTGTGTGTGTGTGAGAGAGAGAGAGAGAGAGAGAGAGAGAGAGAGAGAGAGAGAGAGAGAAGCCCATGAAGTAATGTGTGGAACACCCTAGTTGTAATTGGCAAAATCACTCAATTCCCGAGGGCCCAACACAGACATCAAGTTGTCATCCACACAGATGGCAAGCCTGCATGGATTCCGCTCAGCTCCAGAGGATCTGAAAGCAAGAAACATGGAGTCACGTTTACCTGCACGCTGCTACAAGCCAGAACACACCTGCCAGATCGGAACGGTTAGTTAGTGAGAAGTATGTGTGACCAAGTATGGCCCCTTTTGCCATTTATTTGTTTATAGCTGTTTATGAATAAATAAAGCTTTTAGAACCTTTCTACAGATTTGCTTTCTGCCCCATTTCACGGCAGTTCTCGACAGATACTGAGTATGATTGAAGTATGTGGTGTAAACCCCAAATTGACCTAATGAAATCCATTATTGTCCAACTAAATATATCCAAATAAAGCATTTTAAATTCTGCTCTCTTCTACCCTTCATGGTTTTTTGGGACAGAGAGTCTGTGTGGAGCTGTAGTAGTCTTGGGTCCCTATCCCAGAGGATGGAGTTTATAAAACTCCTTAAAGTCTTAAGCAACTTAAACTGATGCCATAAATTAAAACAAAGTATGCAGAGATATGAATTAGTTTGTATTTTTATATCCATTCTCCAGCTAGCCTTTTCTTTACTGAATGCTCTTTTACCATTGGTAATAATATATATTTATTTTTTTTCTTAAAATCTTTGGTTATGGTCTGTTACAGATATATTTACTCTCAATTTCTTGGATATATTTCCTAATCCTCCCCCCTTTCTCTGTTCATTTGAAGATTTCAGACATTGAACGTGACACAGACCAGCTCTCAGGGAAGCAGAAACTGTCTGATTCCCTCACAGCTCACTGGGAGATGTAGTGATTTCCAATCTCACAAGGAGAGTGTCAGGTCACACAGAGAGAGTGGCTGTGATCTCAAAATATCTTTAAGCAAAAGTCAACAGCAAAGTTACTGGTCGATATTTTCCAGGCGAGTGAGGCTTATCTGCAAAGCAACAGTTAGCTTGTAGAATCCCAAAGCAGATTTATAATTGCTTAAAATGTATACAGAACACACATTTGGAAACACTTTATGGTGCATAAAGAATGAAAAATGTCAATGATTTGTCTTTTGTATGATAGAACTTGTTTTAAGTTTGCTGATAAACTAAAATAGCTAGGAACAATTGCCTACTCAGCATTCACTGTACTAACAAATATGAGTCTTGTGCAATTTAGGAATGGCCAAGTTCTGCAGTCTATAAATCTTCCTAATGAGGTGTACATACAATGCAATCCCAGGTAACTTAGCTTTCTGAGGAAATCCTAGTTAATGGGCTCATATGAACCTGCATGAATGTCATTGGTTCGCATTTTTAATATCCAATAGCAAATAAATTCACCTGATTGGTACCACGTGCCACATCATACTTATTTTTCCAGTTAAAATGAGTAAGTCACAGGCAAGTTAATTTCTAATGTCTCACTTAACTATTCTAAGAAATATTAGGTATATTTAATTTTGGCATGAAATCATTTTGATTAACATAACCACTTAAAATTACAAACTAGAAATTATACCTCGAGTCAGCAGTTACAAAATACTTATGGCAATAGCATGTGGTTCTGATAGCTTAGTTTATAGCATCTATGAGAATAGAATTGTTTTCTCTCTGGTTGTATCACATGTCCATAAAGAAGACCTCAACGAGAAAATTAATCTTGACAATTATGTCTTACTCATTTTAGTAGAGAATGCAGTCTGTAAGAGTAGGATGAGATAATTTGCTATCTGCAAGTGTTGTAGAAGGGTGTCATTTCTGTAAACTAAACTCCATTATTTTCTAAGAACTCAGTATTTTCTAGACTTATTTTATCTACTTCAGTGTTGTACCTTAGTAGCTTTGCTAGTTGCACTGTACACATGATTTCTCGGCACTTTTTCTGATGTCTTTTCAGGTGAAATCCATGTAAATTTACAAATATTATCAATTGACATTCATTAGGTAATTGCTTAGAAAGAACATATATTTATATTGTTACTCCTTTTTAAATTTATTTCCTATTTGGTATATGATCAATAGTTGCTTTCACCATCTCTGAGATGACCATGTGACAATGATGAGCATGTAACATATTTGTGCCCACGTTAATTTAAAGTTATGATAGCTGTAAAGTTCTGTTTTGGCCCTTGATATTCACCTGAAATGAGGAATTCACTGGACTACTTGATATCCCTGTGACAAATGAACAGATGATATTAATATATTGCTGCTAATTGGCAAAAGTAATCCCCATATATAATAGTGAAAGTGTTCAAGTTAAATTAATAAAATATTTATCTTATGAAACATTTCGTGTAATGTACATAGACTTAGTGTGATGGGAAAATTGCTGGAATTTACTTGGAGAAAAGGTGGATTAGCAAAAAAAATGGCTCATAATAATTACAGTCAAATTCTACTTACATGTTATATTGAAGGTTTGAAATATCTTAGATGAAGCATTATATAAACCCAACTTTCTGTAGCCATTAAGTACTCTGTGCAGTGGAAAATAAATGTTGCTTACTTGTAGAAAGTATGTATCTGGTGTAACTGAAAACACTGGAGAGTGATGTCCCACTTTGCAGCTACCCAACCCTTGCCATCATTCAGTGTCTATTTATATGCAGGGTTATGCTTCCTAGCTGCTACAAGTTAGATGATTTCTTAGGAGTTAACAGGGGTGACTTACTAGTACAAAGTTAGCATACAGTGATGAATATCTGTGTGCTTCCCATAAGATGATTAAAAATTAACATCTAACTGCTTTTATTACAGTAAGTTCTTTGTATGTGCCCTTTTCTCTATTAATTTTCAACTCTTAATTTACAAACCACACATCCAATGGTCTGGCTTTAACAATTTATATGTATTATTATTGATCTTATTTTTATAGGAGTTTTAAAATCAGATCTTAATGTGTATAAGGTTTATAAATTCTTCAGTGAAATAAATGAATAATATAAAAATGAATGATATAGAAATTTCATCAATCTTACAGCTAATAAAGTGCTACAGCATGCTTTTATCTGTGAGCAATAACTTCCACATGTAGACAAATTAAAACAGACTATAAAAATTAGTGAGTCAGTGTCTGGACAGATTGCCTTGCAAGCAAGACAATCTAAATGCTATGATCTGAACCATGTAAAAAATCATATATGTATAAGCAACACTAAAAAAAACCTCAGCAGAGTATATTTATATATGTGTGAATTTACAGATATGTAATAACAACAATGAAAAAGAGGCCACGAGTTTGAGAGGGAGCAATAGATTAGATATGTAGAAAGGGTAACATGGAGGAAAGGGAAGGGGAAAATTATATAATTATTGTTTAGTTACAGATAAAATATTTTTAAAAATCTGGCCAAAATTGTGTATGATTGTAATCCTAGTTAGCATTAGCATTGGGGATTCAAAAATATGCAAGATTTTGGTGCTTTCTGGACAAACAGGCTAGACTAGTTCCCAAGTTTCAGTTGATTGATAAACTCTGTCTCAAGAAAGAATGACACATAAAGCTGTTCTCTAACATCTAAACACGTGCATATTCATGTGCATATACATGTATATTTGCACACAGATGAACATGAATACACACAGCATAATGAGATAGCAAACAATTTTGCTATTCAATATCTACCAGCTGTAAAATATGTGACCTAAAACAGTGACTTGTCTGTAAGATATACTGGTGCAACAGTAGCTCAAAAGTTATGGGGGTATCCAGGCTTCTTATTGATTGAAGTTATGATCTACTTCATGTGATAGAACACCTACACCAACACTAATAAAATGGCCAAAATTCTAAGACTATTAGGTCATGGGCCTATGGGAAAGGCCACTAGTATTCTGTTAAAGTAATGTGGTAATAAAATGACTCCTAGTGACATATTGGTACACCCATAGATCAGTGCATCTTCTTACAGTAACTTCGAATCAATTAACAGAGACCAAAACTGGATAATGCAGAATATCGAAGTCTTTGGATTATTTAGTCTTAAAAAGGACGTCTTCATCAAACCCTTCAATACAGTGTTAAGGGAACTATATTGGAGAGGAAGGGCAATGACTGTAAGAGCCAAATAGGGTAGACTCCAAAGAAACTGTGACTTTCTAAGCACATAGGACTGAGACATATATGAACGCATAGAGACTGTGGCAGAATGCACCAGACCTGCACATGTTCAAATCAGACAGATTCTCAAGACTGAGAAGGGGGTGCAGATACAAAGTCTCACTTTTAATCAAGAAGCTTTTTGTAGTTTTATTAGATCTGGGAAATTGAAAATCTGATTTTTCAAATAGCGTATCAGTGGGTATATTAATCACACTCAAGGGCAGGCTGTACAACATAAAACAAATTATATTTTGTGGGGTAAAGAAGGTGACCTGTTTCATTTAATTTTGTTTTGATATTTTCAAATATTTTGTTTATTTATTATTTTTTTTAGTTTTTTTTTTTAATACAAAGAGAACATGAAATGGTTCAGTAGAGAGGTGGTGAATATCTCAGGTAGAAGAAAACATCATCAAAAACACTGTTTAAAATTGTAAGTAAAGCCAGGTAGTGGTGGTACATACCTTTAATCCCGGTACTTGGGAGGTAGAGGCAGGTAGATTTCTGAGTTCATGGCCAGCTTGGTCTACAGAGTGAATGCCAGGATCTCCAGGGATACACAGAGAAACCCTTTCTCAAAAAACAAAAAACAAAAAAAAAGTGTAAGTAAAAATGAAATAATAAGTAATAGATATGAACAAAATATATTTATTCCTCAAAGAAGACCACATATCAAAATACTTAATGTTACTTCCATTTTTCACTTAAGTATGAAGTGCACACTAAACCAAAAAGAATGAGAAAAAAGAAGATCTAAATTAAGGGTGAATGTTAAAATAGGACAAGCAGAGAGAAAGTCAGTGAAAACTATTTCAATGTACTAATGATAAAAAACAATGAAAGTATATGCCACATGATTTGATGTGAATCCTTTCTCTGTAAGCATTAATGACATGAGGAATTATTTACAAAAAACATTAATTATAAAGAAAGTATAAGCTACACTAGGATAGCTTCTCCCCACTCAAACATCAGGAATGATGTGCCGAAACTGTGTGTTGTAAAAAAAAGTATAAAAATTAACTGTGGTCAGTCTTGGCAGTGTCTCTCTACTTTAGCTTATTTAAATGTATGCATTCATGTTTGTTTATTATGAGATAAGGTCTTGCTATATAGCCCAGGAGGGACATAAGCTCCTGGTTCTCCCACCTCAACCCCTTGATTGATAGGTATTGAGTTGTTACCTATTCACTTTCTTTGATTATTTGATATATATTTAAGTATAGTTCCTGGCATGATGATAAAATATGTTAATGTAATAAGCAAAAAATCGATATGTATTTGCATGAATGCCACTGGGTTTCTTTTGTCAAAATTTTAATAAAACTGTAATGACACACCATCAAGGAGAGAGAATATTCCTGTACAGAAATGAAAACTGAACTATATATTCAGCATTCATACCTTGGTAGCTAGGTTTCAGAGACAGAGCATGATGATCTATTGCAGTAGTTCTCAGCTTCTGGGTTGTGACTTCTTTTGGGTGTGCATATCAGATATCCTGCATATCATGTATTTATATGGCAGTCCATGGCAGTAGCAAAATTATAGTAAAAATTAAAATGAACTAGTAATAAAATAATTTTTTAATTCAGGTCACCACTATATAAAGAAATATATTAACTACTTGGTTGAGATCACACAGCATTATCAGGATTGTGACCTATGGATCCAGAGGAATTTGGGTCACTCTGGACACTAAAGGACAATGACAACACAACCGTGTGACAGTGGGCACAGAAGAAAGAAGATTCTATAGTGAGATAAGAAATTGACAGACTCTCTTAATTACTTAAATTTATAAAAATCCAAAGGAGATACATGCATAGAAAACTTTTATTGAATCAACTAAATAAAGAAGAGCCAAACTGATCACTTTTTATTTCTTTTATTTGAGACACTACCCCAAAGCCAGAAAAATGTCTCAGTGAAGACTTCCAGTAAAAGACTTAATGTTTGAAGTGATAGGAAATGATTTTAAAACAGGACTCAACATCCATCAGAATACACATTGAGTTCAGAAAAAGTATATACAAAAATGTCAAAATACTAAGGTGTAAAAAATATTTAAAATTATCAAACAATAAATTGTAGCTGAGAAACACATGAATGTTAAACTGATAGTTTTACTAGAGTGATTCAATATCATGTTCCATGAAGAAATAAGAAGAATCCCTGGGAGCCCTGGAAGGTCTGGTTGGTTGATAGAATCAGGAAACTGAAACCCTGGTAATTGGAAATTATTCAGAGATATAGAATAAAGTTTCATAGATTTTTATCACCAAGTTGACTATCTCATGAGAAGAAACCAATGACAAGATACACAAACCAAACCATCAAAACAATAAAACATATTCTGGGCCATATGAATGAACACATCAGAGGGGAAGCACACATTGAATGTTTATACCAAATAAAGAAAATTATTATGAATATGTTAAGTGCTTCTTTTGAACTCCACATACTTGGGCACTGTACAGCAGGCATAAATATAGGAGTTTGGTAGAACATAGTATGCAATTTCAATTTTGTTTCAGATAAATCCAAATATATCAGAACTTTAAACTATGTTCTACATCTGCCTTAGAATACTTTGTATAGTGCTTGAAAGAACAAACTTGATCCCACAAATCAACATGAATAAATATCAAACACACAATGTTGACGGATTAATACATCTTATTCATTCAAACTTTTAGAAAAAAAAAACATTTATTTATTTTTATTCTATGTGTATGTGTATTTTGGTGGAATGCATGTGAGTATCTGTAGAGGCCATGAGGGGACATTGGATTCCTCATAAATGATGACTGATGCTTGAATGGTGCCATGTGGGTATGGGAACTACACCCAGGTCATTTTCGACAATAGAAATGTTTTTAACAAATGAGCCATCATGCGAACTTGTAATAAAACATTAAATAAGATGTGAATGCTACTGATATTAAAACAAAACAGTAACTTTGAAAGTAGAACAAATTTGAATTCAACTATATATGTAACATTTTGATTATTGAGATAATAATATTTCAGAAGAAACTTCAAAGTGAACTTTAATATCGATGCAAAACAAGGAATTATTTACACAATTGTATTAATTTTCTAATTACAGTATTATAATTTTCACCATATGAGAAATTTGGAATTTTATATATGAAAATGTTTCACTATTGTTTTTTTTTTTTTTAGTAAAATTAGTGGCATTTTGAGTTGCAATATGACCAAACTACTATTGCTATGACTACATAAAAAGTTGATGGAAAATTACAGTTTTAATGGTGCCATAGAACAGCATTCAGGGCTTAAAAGCTTCTAGAAATTTATTAGAGAGAAGTCAGTTAGCAAGTAGTCAAGGGAATGAGATCCAAAATTCTAAGTATAAACTGCCCAAGCCCATCTTGAGAAGCAAACCCAGTTCCTCTGGAAAAACACTCAGTGCTTTTAACCACAAAACAATCTCTCCAGCTTCTCTTTAGTTTTATATTGTATCACTTTAAAAAAAATCTAAATATTTTTAGTAAATTACACATTCTTTTAAGGCATTTTTTTTAGTTTCTTCCTTCCTTCCTTCCTTCCTTCCTTCCTTCCTTCCTTCCTTCCTTCCTTCCTTTCTTTTTCTTTTTCTTTTTCTTTTCTTTTTTTGCATCCTTGGTGTGTGGTTAACAGTTTGCAACTACACAATTTCTACAAATGTAGTGTTTTAGAATTCTCCTCAGTAAAATGTTGATAATCAAAGGATGGAGATTTCTAGATATTTCTAAAAAAAGACTTCTACAGGAGAGTGCTTTTCCAGAGGAACTGGGTTTGCTTCTCAATACCCATATGGTGGCTGATTTATAACTCCAGCTACAGTACAGCATACACCGTCTTTTCGCACTATCAGCACTGCATGCATTTGGTACACATAGATATATACATGCAGGTAAAACACTCACGCACACACACACAGAGGAAGAGAGAGAAGGGATAGGGAAGTAGAGAGAGAGTAAGAGAGAGAGTGAAAGGAGAAAGAGAAATAAGAGAAAACCAGACGTACACCATTAATGGTAGTAAAACAAGGACAATTTTAGGTCTAGAAAAGAATCACTTTTAAGTTAGCTCTTCAAGCCTGATGTGGCTAAATACAAAATTTCCCAGTATGTGATGGCAAAAACCTATACAAAATGCAGACATATGAAAGATGATGATTTTTTTCAGGACAAAGAACTAATATATGTAAATAATTTTACACTGCATAAATCAAAATTCATGGGAGGTTGCTTGCTGAGAGATCTTTTGTTCAATGTTTGCATAAATAATGGCCCTGTAAACATTTTGTTGTGAATTTCTTTTTCCAGTGATAATTGGAGTCAATGTGTAACAGAGAATTTTTAATGGCCATTTGGATCCTTGCAGATGGAAGAAATTAAATTAAAAATAAGAACATATTTAGCTTTTTTTCCAACTTAATCGTGACTTCCATGTGTCATTATCACTTCATTAGACAAGGAAGTGATAAGTAGCATGATTAATGGACTAATCATTTAATTTGATTTTCCTCTTTGTGATTTCCATTTGTTTTTCTAAATAGTCCCATCTGTATCATGCTTTATTTTAGCTACTTTTCTGTATCCATTCCTCTGTTGAGGGGCATCTGGGTTCTTTCCAGCTTCTGGCTATTATAAATAAGGCTGCTATGAACATAGTGGAGCATGTGTCCTTCTTACCAGTTGGGGCATCTTCTGGATATATGCCCAGGAGAGGTATTGCTGGATCCTCCGGTAGTACTATGTCCAATTTTCTGAGGAACCGCCAGACGGATTTCCAGAGTGGTTGTACAAGCCTGCAATCCCACCAACAATGGAGGAGTGTTCCTCTTTCTCCACATCCTCGCCAGCATCTGCTGTCACCTGAATTTTTGATCTTAGACAT
The DNA here is from genome assembly GCF_000001635.26 of Mus musculus. Taxonomy (NCBI): domain Eukaryota; kingdom Metazoa; phylum Chordata; class Mammalia; order Rodentia; family Muridae; genus Mus; species Mus musculus. The sequence continues at coordinate 55,303,412 of NC_000076.6, read as the reverse complement.
TCTGACTGGTGTGAGGTGGAATCTCAGGGTTGTTTTGATTTGCATTTCCCTGATGATTAAAGATGTTGAACATTTTTTCAGGTGCTTCTCTGCCATTCGGTATTCCTCAGGTGAGAATTCTTTGTTCAGTTCTGAGCCCCATTTTTTAATGGGGTTGTTTGATTTTCTGAAGTCCACCTTCTTGAGTTCTTTATATATGTTGGATATTAGTCCCCTATCTGATTTAGGATAGGTAAAGATCCTTTCCCAATCTGTTGGTGGTCTCTTTGTCTTATTGACGGTGTCTTTTGCCTTGCAGAAACTTTGGAGTTTCATTAGGTCCCATTTGTCAATTCTCGATCTTACAGCACAAGCCATTGCTGTTCTGTTCAGGAATTTTCCCCCTGTGCCCATATCTTCAAGGCTTTTCCCCACTTTCTCCTCTATAAGTTTCAGTGTCTCTGGTTTTATGTGAAGTTCATTGATCCATTTAGATTTGACCTTAGTACAAGGAGATAAGTATGGATCGATTCGCATTCTTCTACATGATAACAACCAGTTGTGCCAGCACCAATTGTTGAAAATGCTGTCTTTCTTCCACTGGATGGTTTTAGCTCCCTTGTCGAAGATCAAGTGACCATAGGTGTGTGGGTTCATTTCTGGGTCTTCAATTCTATTCCACTGGTCTACTTGTCTGTCTCTATACCAGTACCATGCAGTTTTTACCACAATTGCTCTGTAGTAAAGCTTTAGGTCAGGCATGGTGATTCCACCAGAGGTTCTTTTATCCTTGAGAAGAGTTTTTGCTATCCTAGGTTTTTTGTTATTCCAGATGAATTTGCAAATTGCTCCTTCTAATTCGTTGAAGAATTGAGTTGGAATTTTGATGGGGATTGCATTGAATCTGTAGATTGCTTTTGGCAAGATAGCCATTTTTACAATGTTGATCCTGCCAATCCATGAGCATGGGAGATCTTTCCATCTTCTGAGATCTTCTTTAATTTCTTTCTTCAGAGACTTGAAGTTTTTATCATACAGATCTTTCACTTCCTTAGTTAGAGTCACGCCGAGATATTTTATATTATTTGTGACTATTGAGAAGGGTGTTGTTTCCCTAATTTCTTTCTCAGCCTGTTTATTCTTTGTGTAGAGAAAGGCCATTGACTTGTTTGAGTTAATTTTATATCCAGCTACTTCACCGAAGCTGTTTATCAGGTTTAGGAGTTCTCTGGTGGAATTTTTAGGGTCACTTATATATATACTATCATATCATCTGCAAAAAGTGATATTTTGACTTCCTCTTTTCCAATTTGTATCCCCTTGATCTCCTTTTGTTGTCGAATTGCTCTGGCTAATACTTCAAGTACTATGTTGAAAAGGTAGGGAGAAAGTGGGCAGCCTTGTCTAGTCCCTGATTTTAGTGGGATTGCTTCCAGCTTCTCTCCATTTACTTTGATGTTGGCTACTGGTTTTCTGTAGATTGCTTTTATCATGTTTTGGTATGGGCCTTGAATTCCTGATCTTTCCAGAACTTTTATCATGAATGGGTGTTGGATCTTGTCAAATATTTATTATTTTTTGAAGAAGTAGAATATAGAAAAGTAGAGTAATTTACAATTCAAATCCTATTTATATTTCCGTATTTCAGGTAAATATTGTTGACAAATTTATTGAGACTTTCTATTACTGAGTGCATATTTTGATTAATGAAGAATAAAGAATAAGTTCATCTTAAACAAAACAAGTCTTGCTTGAACATACAACTGTCCACGAATGAAGAAATTCCTTAGTAAATGTCAGTTCCTGTCTCTCCTTGATTCTTGATAGGCATTCTGACTTTATTTGGAATATAAAAAGGATGGATATGTCTAAGATGATTACATCATTAGGATAGCGAGGAAGATGCCATTTAAGATGCATTAGCTATGGAAACTATTCATGAGGCAAGGAAGGAGACTTAAAAAACCCTGGGTGCTTTCTACTCAAATATTTTTATTTCACAGATGACAAAAGTAGAGTTCAAAGTTTTTTTTTTTTTCCATTTTTTATTAGGTATTTAACTCATTTACATTTCCAATGCTATACCAAAAGTCCCCCATATCCACCCACCCCTACTCCCCTGCCCACCCACTCCCCCTTTTTGGCCCTGGTATTCCCCTGTACTGGGGCATATAAAGTTTGCAAGTCCAATGGGCCTCTCTTTCCAGTGATGGCCGACTAGGCCATCTTTTGATATATATGCAGCTAGAGTCAAAGTTTTAAGTGATTTCAACTGGGTGAATCACCCTGGCCTTGCAGCCAAGGGATGTTTCAAACATATCAATCTCCTTCTACATTTCCTTATAAAATGTCTTCCTTAATTTGAAGGCGCACTTAATGAAAATGTCCTTTTTAATTTAAAACACAATGTAGACACATAGAAATATTATAACAGCGCTCTTAAAGCCCATGAGATTAAGTCATATAAGAAAAAAAACCCATCAGTCACCAGTGCCATTGTATGCTAATGGTATTATTTCAATAACAAAATAGTTGATAAGTTAGTGTACAATATTTATCTGATACAGGCAATACGGTTTTCAATGGCTCCTAGTTTTATGTTTTATCCGTGTGTGTGTGTGTGTGTGTGTGTGTGTGTGTGTGTGTGTGTGTGTGTGTGTATGTGTGTGTGTGCATGCACATGCGTGCATACATGTGTTTGTGAGTGTACAGGTACATTCATCTACACAGAGGTTAGTGTCAAGTGTCTATCCACTTTCTCTTCATGCTACTCCATGAGCTATGATATCGTGAGGATATTTTACCAGAAATGAAGATGAACAAGTTTGTGTCTTTGCACAAAGTCAGAGTAGCACAAGAAGGGAAGGTGACAGACTGCTAGTGGTTATGAATTCCATGGTGTGCTAATTGCATCTCAGCAAAGCTCCATTAAGATGAAGGAAAGTGAATGTTGTGACACTGAGTTTCTGTTTCAGTATTTTTCCTTCTCCTAAACTTGCTGAGGTCTCCCAAATATAACAGATGATTATTCCCTTCTTTCAGCTGGCTTTCCACACATCGACAGATGCCACGGCAACTTCTGACTGCACCGAGTGAACAGACTAGAATGAATTCAACATTGAGACCGACCGGTAAAGCCAGCTGCTCAGTACATGAGATCCTGAGATTGCTTGTATGTCTAGGCACTTCTGTTCACACCTGTTCAGCTGGCCCAGGCTTAGTGATCTCTTTTCAAGGCCCACAGAGATAGTTTTGTTTTGTTATGCCAACTTTCCCCCTTTCTGCTATGTCTTCCTTCACTTGTTCTTTAAGTCAAACACTATCTGTTTCAGAGCTCCAGAAACGTATTCAACCTATTTTCAGTTGTGATGTCCCCTATTTCAATAATATAACCCCTTTTCCCCACTGTTATGATATATGAAGTTGGAGTATGAGGCAGTGCATTGTGGAGGTGGGATTTTTCATGATATACATGGTATTTGATAATATATAAAATATTTGATAATATATAAAAAGATAATACAAATCAGTAGCATTTTAAAATGTAGAGAATGAGCCACTGGTGAACTAAAGGAAAAGCAAGCACACTTAAATTGTCTTTGAAAAAAAATCAGGGAAAACAGTGGTAAATTGTGTCAAATGCTGTTGTATCAATAAAAGTTCATTTACTTAAAGCTTGCAACTCGATGGCTTTTAGTATATTCAGCACCTGTAATTTCATGTGGGGTTGGGAATAAGTGACTGACCAATTCTACTTTTTTTGAAATTTAACTGAAGTTTAAGGTCACTATCACTATTCTGGCCAAGGCAAACAACTAGTAGCTCTATTACCAATCCCCTCTTCTGTAGCCAACATTGGAAATGATGGTGATTTGTCCAATTTTGAAAATAATTTTGACTCCCTAGGCCACTGAAAGAGTGAACACCTACTCATCTCTGGGTCATGCGTTTCAAAACAGCACAGTGGGATTTCACTTACTTAAGGAAAGAAAGAGACAGAAAAATTTTCCCAGAGCTTATCACAGCTTACTCTTACAATGAAATTTTCTTAAACAATGACTAAAATTCAAAGGATAGCAAATTGCATATATCTAAATAAATTCTAAATCTAATTTAACTTTTCATAATCAAATAACTTGTAACATCAATATGAACTCCTTAGAACTAAACCACCAATCAAAGAAAACACATTGTGGGGCATGTGGCTTTAGCTGTATATGTAGCTGAGGATGGTCAGTCATCAATGAGAGGAGAGGCCCTTGGTCCTGTGAAGGTTCTAAGCCCCAGTATAGATAAGGCCAGGACTGGGAATGGGAGTGAGTGGGTTGGGGAGCAGGGGGAGGGGGGTAGGCATAGGGGATTTTTGGAGGGGAAACTAGGAAAGGGGATTATATTTGAAATGTAAATAAAGAAAACATCTAATAAAAAAGTGGAAAGAAAAACAAACAAAAAAATATAAAAATATGAAGTGTGGTGATGAATATATTCTGGTGTACTTGTTAGTGGGGTTTTTATTGTATTGAAGTAATTATTTTGATATACTCATTCTATCATGTTGAAAATCAAATTCTGTTTATACATGCAATGTTATTATAAATGTAATACCATTCATAATAACATGGAGGAATATAACATGTAGGAATAATCTAACACATAGAGTTTTTAAACTGAATTCATCAAAACAGTTTTAACCATTCTTGAATATAGTAAGCAATACAAATTTAAGTTTAAGATCAATATTTGGAATTATCATAAAAAATTTTGCAACAAATATTCAAAACTAATAATTTCAATTAACATCCACCTTAACTTTCATTTTGCTATAAATTGTATTTATTTGGCAACTACAGTATAATGAACATCTAAATTTCTTACCTGTCTTAATCTCTACTTGCCAAAATCTATATATTTATGTAGGCTTATCTTAGTTTTAATGAACTAAATACCACTCTGTTAGAAATTGTGGTGAGTTGAGTGATACACACTCACCACACTCAATGGGCTAACTTCTGGCAACCATGTCTTCTCTTCAGAAGTACCCTGAGGCAAGCCCTACCGGTGCTGTCTCTCCCTGGGAACATGAAGCAGATGAAGAGCCAAAGGATGCTTTTCAGGTAAAGATGAAAGTCATCAAGTAGGTGAATTGAAAAGAACAGATTCATTTATCTTTGTCTTTTTACACCTGGACAGAAATGCTAAGAGCCATCTGTCAAAACCGCATGCACCACAATAAAGGGCATTTTGTTTATCTGTGAATAAATTAAATGGACTTGGATGGGATTTTAATGGAAATGTGCACAGCTGAGGTTTCCAAACAATCAAGGCCTACATTTCCCCAGACAAGCTCTCGATGGGCCTCTTTAGAGGGCAATTCTCAAGGAGAGTGCTCAGGTCCTTTCACTTCTAGCAATATGGCCACGCAGCCAACATTTGCTCTTTAATATCTGAAGCATTCTGGATCATAGGGAATTAGAAAAGGGTTCAAGCCAGACACCATCATGAAAGCTTGCCTGGAAAGGAGGAAGAAGGTAATACAAAATACAAGGTTTCCTTTTCAAGGCTTCATAATGGGATTTCAGCAGAATTGATAAAACATAATTATTATTTTTTTGGAAATTGAAACTAAATAAATCATAGACAGCAAAATACTATACCAATTTCTGTTTTTTCTCTTTATTTTTCCTTTGACGTTAAGGCAATATTGTTGGAAAAGGAAAATCAGGCTCCTTCATAGGTTTGACTATCACTTCCCTTAATTGTTTGCATTAAGAATGAAATGAAAATATACATGTCAGGGAAATCCATGGCACAAACAGGCTCAAACTGTATTATTTTGGGTTTTCAAAATACAAATAGAAAAAAATAAAAATATAGAAACACATTATCTTAAAAGAGTTCATGAATGCCATCTGGGATAGTTTGGTTAAAATGGGAAGCCTAGGGAGATGGCTCATCAAGTAAGAATGCTTACTGTGTAAGTGTGAAGACTTAGTTTTGATTCCCAGAATCTATATAAAAGCTAGTATAATAACGTGCAACAAAAGAATCACTGGGAGTTTCTAGCAGCCAAAGAAGCTCCAAGTTCAGTAAAAGACCTGATTTAATGGTTACAGGATCGATAGACATAGAGGAGGATACCATACATCCTCTTCTGGCCTTGAATTTGCACTATTGTCTACACTGACATAAACATTGGTGCATATCCTCTGCCCCAACATACTTAGTAAATATATATATATATATATATATATATATATATATATATATATATATATAATGTATAGCTTTTTGCAAATATGTGTTAGGATGTATATTACTTACCTTTCTATTGCTCTGATAAGACAGCATGACCAAGGCAACTTGTAAAAGAAATAGTTTAATGGGAACTTACAGTTTCAGAGAATGAGTCTATGACCTTTAATGCCAGGAACATGGAAAAGATGACTAGGCATGACAATAGAAGAGTAGCTGAGATCTTTCACCTCAATTGACAAACAGGAGGGAGGGAGAAGCAGAGAGAACTAACTGGAAATCCTTAAAGCCAAGCTCCAGTAGCATACATCTTCTAAAAAGGCCCACATCCTAATTCTTCCCAAGAAGTTTCACTAACTGGGGAACCAAGCATTCAAATATACAGTCATAAGGGGACCAGTCTCATTCAAACCACTACAGTACATTTGCAAAACTATCACAGAAATCAAATACTTTTTGTGAATTATTCCCTCATGTGCACTGATATTTTAGTTATACACATTTGGGTTCTTCAAAAATAGCAGGTGCTACAGAGAGCATACAAAGTAGAAAACTTTCTGTTCATATTGGTGATGTACTATGGAGATTTTAAGATTGATATGGAAAAATTAAGATGTCTCATATTTTTGAAATATTCTAAAGCATTTCAAATACATTTAGAGAGAACAGAAGTTCTAGAATAAAGAGAGCCTCAGAAAATGCATTCCTTTCCAAATACATTTAAAACACCTGTAAAATTAATAAAGTCTGCTGTTTCATGATATTAGAAAATAGGCAAAGGTTTTTAATTTTCTTAGGATCGTTTATTCAGAAAAATGTTTGAATCTTGTCGAGAATAGTGTGTACTCTGGGTTTTAAAATTGCCTTATTTCTATGTTTTTATCCTTACACTTATGGTAAATGTGACAAGTGACAGTATAGTTTCCACAGAAGAGGGAAGTCAGGCTGCCCTCACCCACAACCATTCACGGATCATCCAGTTCTCTTTAATAACAACATCCGTAGAAGGAATATAAAGTTGACCTGACATAGAATTTTCACAGCTAGAAGAGTCATCTCCTTGGTGTGATTCTCAAATCATTCAGCAGCTTTTGTTTATTTAACATGTCAAATGCCTAAGACATAAATCTTGTTACAAATTATAGTTTGGCCTAAACCAGGCAAGATATGAGAATACTCTCAGAAAGACCTACGAATTGGTTGTTTATATGAGTCTTAGATATTTCCAACATATATCTTGGAACATAGAAGGCCCCGTGCATATGAAGTGTAGTGCAACTGAGCACCCAAGAAGAATACAAGGAGCCCTTAAGCTTTCAAACATGCTATATTCGAAGCTAATTGTAAAGGAGCAAAGATACATTCTGAGTTTGAAAGTGTCTTATCATGTGAAAACCTGATTAGCCATATAAGGAGCACAGCTTTTCAAGACAGGCATTTTAGTTTGATAACTAAGTTAATCAAAGACCTCAATGGAATCTGAGAAGAGGAAATTCAGGCGATGGGGTTAGTCCATAAATGCCACAAAACAAACTCCAGATGTAATAATTATAGGGGCAAAAAGCTACAATACAAAATAAGGAAAATAATGAAGAACTGATTTACATAGTTTGTATGGAAATATTGTCTTTATTAGAAGACTACAGAACATAAGGTGTAAGATGGGGAGAGATAAAGGGACATCTGAGTGGCAACAAGGGTTTACAGGGAAATGGGGGGCCTTGCAAAGGAGTTCTCTACTCTGAGAACAAGAGCCTATTTTTTACTTGTAGGTTAGAATAGCTGTAGTGCTATGGTGTACATATATGTAATACATATAATACATACATACATACATATACATAATGTAGCACATTATATATATATATAATATATATATATATATATAATGTGGTACATTATCTATAACATGTAGTACATATTATATGTGTGTGTATGGAAAGGGAGGAGACTAAAATATTTGCGTTTAGCCTGACAATGGCTATTGCTATAATGTAATTGAGAAAATGAAATGAGTGGTGAGTTAAAGCACATCAGCTGATGGATAAACATTTCTCATAGTCAGCTCTATCTGGGGGTCAGAGGCAGCCCTGAACCAAATTGCTTTATTTTTTATTGTTTAAACAAAAACTTTTACAAATTGATGGAGATATGACTAATTCAAAACTTGTACAAACAAGCAGAGGTCATGATATAAGAATGTTGGCAAATAGAAATAGAAATGGTTGTTTAGAAACCCTTAGTTTCATTTTAATTTACAAAAGAAGAAAGGTAATTATTTTAAATTATACCTCCAGGTTACAGTCTTTCATTGTGGGGAAATTCAGACAGGGATGAAGTAGTCACATTATATCTATGGTGAAGAACAAGGAGATCTAAGTGCATACCTGCTTGCTCGGCTCAGTTTCTCCAGTCAAACAGTTCAAGGTATCCTGGTTAGGGAATCACTCTGCCTACAACGAATAGGGTTTTCAAATTGATCAACTTCAGTCAATCTCCTACATACATATTTACAGAACAACCTGGTATAGACAGTCACTCATTGAAATTTGTTTCCCATTTAATTCTAGAAACCTGGATATTAGATTTAATGAATAAATATTTTAAACAGCTACTATAAATTCAGGAAAATAAGTCAAGGATATCATGTTTTCAGGAGGAAAGTAAAACTGAAATTTTGCCAAAGAAAGAGAATTTCAAAGGAAAAAATATAGAAATTCAGAGTCAGAATATATAAAAAATTAGAATGAAGTTTTATTTTGAGGACTGGAGTAGATATAAATTGCAAGACTCTTTTGTTTAAAAACAGACAATTGGTAATCTTAGAGAATTGCCAAATAACCCATTGCATATGAATCCAGGACACAGTGGGGTGTAGTGTTTGAGTTCTTGGTAGTTACTGTTGTGATTTACTCTGCCCTCTTCTACAGAGCAGAGTGGGAGTTCTTCTTTGGGACTGAGTATTACTAAAACTACTTCACAAAATTAGGATCCATGCAGGGAGCTCCATACCTAAAGATGTCATTGAACAAATTTAAAAGACAAGGTGAGATACCTTGAAATACATAAGGCTAAAATCAACCATGGTTTTCAGGAGACAAGTAATTTCTCATCTGAAACTCTGGTGATTATAAACATTGGGAAAATGAGTTTCAAATTGGTTTTCTATATAAGGGAACCCAATATTCTTGGTACCATTTCATTTTTAAATAGGCTGTTGTACTTATATGTTTTTAATACTTTTGTTACGAATTAGGAGTCCATTTTCATATGAGCTTATTTCTGGGTCCTCTATACTATGGCATTGCTCTATATGACTACTTTTTGGGTCAGTTATTTTGGTTTATATAGTATAAAATCAAGAATAAGACAATAGGTGGTAACTCTCACCAGCCCTTTACTATTGTACTGAAAGTCTTAGCTAGAGCAGTAAGACAAAAGAAAGAAACAAGTCAAAGGATTTGTATTTATATGGTCACATTTTTAATGAACTTGAACCAAAGGAGGTCACTGCTTGCAATATTACTACATTAATCTCTGTTACTGACCGGAAGGAGAATTGCTTATAAAGGTTTCTTGTTTTTTTTAAAGCTTTATTAATTTTATGTATATGAATACACTGTAGCTATTATCAGACACACCAGAAGAGGGCATCAGACCCCATTACAGATGGTTGTGAGCCACCATGTGGTTGCTGGGAATTGAACTCAGGATCTCTGGAAGAGCAGTCGGTGCTCTTAACCACTGAGCCACCTCTCCAGCCCGTTTATAAAGATTTCTAACCTGAGTTTTCATACCCATTGTGGAATCAACTGTATTAAATAAAGCACAAATTAGGCTCAAATCCTCTTGTTTTCATATTGGGATTAACTATATGTGCAATTTCTCTAGAAATTCTAAGATAAATTTTTAAATGGTCATCTGATAAGACTCTGAAGGAGATGTACTGTAGACCACAAGAGAGAAATGATGCAAAAAAAAAAAAAAAAAAAAAAACCAAACCACATTTATAAAATAAGAGGGAAAATCAAACCTTCAAAATGTTAGATGGAAAATAGATCTTACTAATAGATATTTCAAAGACGCATGCAATAAGACACATTTTTTACTTTCATTCACAGAAGCAAAGCAGTGAGATCATGAAATTCACCACCACTGCTCATAATCTGAATTAGTTAAGGCATATTTTCTTTTATATTTTATAAAGTATCACATTGTAAATCAGTTCTTTATTATATGTGGTGGTCGGAATAAGAATGATGTCCATAAGCTCATATATTTGAATATTAGATTTTCTGTTGGTGGAACAATATGGGGAAGATTAGGGGTGTGGCAATGTTGAAGCAGGCATGTCACTGAAGGAAGGTCTTAAGGTATCAGAAGCCCATGAAATTCCTTCATGCTTATAGATCAGGATGTGCGGTCCATGCCTGCCTGCATGCCTGCTGCCATACTCCCTGCCAAGATTGTCCATTGAACCAGCAATCCCTTAGCTCCAAATTATACAGTTTCTTCTACAAGTTTCCTTGACCATGGTGTCTTATCACAGCAATAGAAAAGTAACCAAGACATTGTACTATATGATATTTGTTTAATCCTAAATAATTTTTTTCTTACACTGTCTCAGCAAGGAATTTTCAAAAAAATATTATTTTAAATTTTCTGCAAGCAATTTCAATGTGTCAACTGCAATATGGATCTCTGAAAGCTACATGCGATTTCTGTGTAAGAGTGGGATGCATTCACAACTAAGTCTCACTAAGCACAAACATTTATATTACATGATGAAGATATGAAAACAAGAGGTTATTGATTTCATACTTAGTAGTATCAGATCAACAGGTACACATAACTACTCCTCTTAACTATAGATACACAGTTATGATTATGTTTTTCTGTCCTCTAATGAAATAGAAAGTAATAAAGAAAATAAAGGGGTATGTAAAAACTCAAAAAAAAAATCAAGTATACAGTTAGCTATAACTGCTTTTATATATTGTTTTTGTATGTCAACAAAGACAAAAATACCTGTGAGTATTGAACTATGTGAATGATATACATTATTTTACATAACAACTGCTTTGTATTTCTCAAAGAGCATCTCATCTCTTTAAAGACATTCTTTTCATTCTATAGCAGTACACATGGAATGAGATGTAACTGAATATAAAAAAGTTTGCCAGTTCTCAATAATTTTCTCTAAATCAAGAGGCTTTGGTTAGTAAACAATACAAAAATGAAACAATTTAAAATAAACTAGGAGCCATAATGTTTCAGGAGGTTCATGCCACCCATACTTAACATTGTCAAAAGTTCCCTCCTGTGCCTAGAATATCTGAAAACATTTCCATCTTATTACCAACAAATACATTTTGCCCGTTTGAACACTGAAAACATCTAGAGACAAAAAGGTACAGAAAGCTGGAAGAGGGGGTACCTGGAGTGCTAACTTCTTCCAGTAGCATACCCTTTGTGAGTACATGCTCAGAGAGTTTGTTTGATAGGACTTGGGTTAAATAGGATCCTTGTGTACAATAACCTTACATCTTAAGTATCTACCCCTTAGTACATTGTTTTCAGTGTTTTTCTTTCCCTCTTGCCCATCTCGCATCTTGTAATTTGTTGGTCTATAGATCTGATGATGATGTCCCTCAGTTTTGTTGTTGTAACTATTTCTGTTTTGTTTCTTCTCTAAACATATTTTATTTTCACCCCAGTGAAGTACAGATGCATATTCCCATTACCTTCTTTCACAAGAGTTAACAGTAGTAACTTCATTACCTTTTTTCACAGTAGTTAATAGCCCAGGGCTCATCTCTCCGACTTGGTAACTGGACAAGTTCAGATCACTGATTCATTTAGCTCCATGGCCATTTGTCACAGGAGACAGCGCCCAATGGCTAAAATCTGGTGTGGTTTTGATACTTACTTCATGATATTTTTTTCTTCTTTCAAAGATTACAACATTTTGTACACTCTTGTCCACTGTCTTCTGAATTTTATTTGAAATTTACATTAGAAAGGAAAGTTTGCCAATTATTCTGCCATGATTGTAACCAGAACTAAATTATTAGCTTTTTGTTGAGCACAAATGGGTTCCCAATAATGACCTTTGGGAGCACAGATTTGGAACTGCTTAGATACTACAGAGAATTTTCTAGCCCTTTGTGAAATCCACATTCCAACACCACAATTTTATCCATACAGACAGAATATTCAGAAATCTATTACCTACATCTTTAAAAAAATTAATCCAACATAAATATTCCTAGATCTCTCTTTTGGTGCTTAGGGATGTGGCTTGGATAATGAGCGAGAATAATGAGCAAGCAATGTTGTGAATAGCCCTGGAGCTAATTATATTTGATGTTAGTTCAGTTCTCCGGTGAGTGGCTGTGAACAAGGAATGAGTCAGCACTCAGGTGATTTCCTGTAAACCTGTTTCCCACCTTAATTTGTAAAATAAAGGAGAGCTGATGACCGGGAAGATAAAAGTATGGTGGAGCAGAACATGGGAGAGAGAAGCAGAAAATGGAAGAGGGAGAGGACACAGGAGGAGGAGAAAGAAGAAAAGTGGAGCAGAAGCACATGGCCTAGAGGAACAGCAAGTTCTAAGGGGTGGAAGGTGGTAGTGTAGCAGTAGATCTGCCCAATCTAGGTGCACAGCTTGTATTCATATTAATTGTGTCGTGTTTTCATTGCTGGAGCATATTTGGGAGGAGATATACCACAACAGATCTTATTGTTACTGAAGCCTTAAAATATTACCTAGGAATGCCAAATGAAGGCCCAGAGTTAAGAGGAGGAAGTCACCACGTCAGCAAATGTACATCTGGGATTATAAGATTTTATTCATTCCATTGTTTCATTATAATTTGTTAAGACTAAAGAAATTACTCTCTTGGTCTCTCTTTGCAAAAAGATCTTTAAAAATAAGTTTATTTAAACATTTAAACAATCTGACATCATCAGATAGTTTAAGAAAATGTAGCTCTATGTTCTGGTGTCCTAAAAAGAGGTGATACTCTCAAACAACCAGGATTTTGCTCTACTTGTTATTAGGAGTTAGGAAACTCACAGAGTAAAAATTTAATGTATTTTAAAATAAGTATAGACTTTAAAAGAGAAACATGCTAAATGAGGATATAAGAATCCAGAATATTACACATGAGGTAGGACATAATGTTTTAAATCTTGTTAATAGAGGCTATCACAAATGTTTTAAATCAGACTAATAATTCATTTCTATTTAGGAAAAAGAAGATTCATTACCAAATATGAATCATAAAAAAATCACTGATTTAATAAAACATTTCCTTGCTGGGCGTGGTGGTACACACCTTTAATCCCAGCACTTGGGAGGCAGAGGTAGGCCAATTTCTGAGTTCGAGGCCAGCCTGGTTTAGAAAGTGAGTTCCAGGAGGGCTACACAGAGAACCCCTGTTTCAAAAAGGCAAAAACAAGACAAAACAAAACAAAACAAAACAAAACAATACAAAACAAAACAAAAAATTTTCCTTGACATTCTAAGGTTTAATAAAAATTATTTGGTGAAACTTCAGGATTTCTGTCTTTGAAATTTGTTACCAAAAGATTTTACCTTTTGTAGTACGTGGCTTGTGTGAGTTTACTGACAGTCAAGCCAAAAGAAATAACAATGTATATATTGTCATATTAGCACAAAATAGGTGATTGTAGCTAAACAGACCTATAAAAGATTTAGTGTTGGGAAAGCTGTTTCCTAAATTTTTTATGTGACAGACATAATTGTTATTCCCAATATCAAGATCCTTACATTTTAAAGTTTATTTGAAAAAATAAACCACTATATATTTTCATGTAGACTGAGATATAATTACACACATTTTGTTCCTAGGAATTGACCTAGGAGTCACCAGGTATAGAGTGGAATTCAAAGAAAGGGATAGTCTTGTGCTCTTTCCTCACTCTAACCCTACATGAGGCTGGGTGTCCTCAGACATCCTTGTCCATATCTGACATACTGTGCAAGTCCCTGTCAAATAAATCATCCCTTCAGGTCTTCCTATCACTAGAGATTTGAAATCTTTTTCTGAAGCACTGTTCTTGCACCACTAAAGTGCACTTTTTATTTTGTATTTCTAATAATCAAGTGCATTGCTCCTCATGCCCAGAGGAGTGGCATAGTCAAAGGGAGTTAACAACTGTGGTTCCAGCATCACTCTTACCCTCTTGTGCCCATTCTCTTTTGAAGAATAGCTAAGTTTGGGGATATGCTTTTGTCTGGGAAGGCATGGATTGACTGTCTCATGCCAATGTTTTTGCATGAGTTTGTCCCTGTGTCTTGCTTCATGTATTCATTATCCACTTAAACTGTTTCTTCTCCATGAACACTTCAAAAGGCTTATATTTTAATTTTCTTTCTGGCTGATTATAATTCAGAGTTATAGTCATACTTGCTAAGCATATGTACTATTTCGGGATGATATTCTCCAACTCTTTTTTTTTTTTTGGTGTTTTCAGACAGGGTTTCTCTGTGTTGCCCTGGCTGTCCTGGAACTCATTCTGTAGACCAGGCTGGCCTCGAACTCAGAAATCTGCCTGCCTCTGCCTCCCAAGTGCTGGGATTAAAGGCGTGTGCCATCATGCCCAGCGATATTCTCCAACTCTAATTATGCTGTTGAATAGAATTCAAATGAGGACATTTCGGTTTGTATGTAGGTGAAGAAGAGCTGGCTTTATGGTTAGAGATCACTTCAGCAAGCCCAGTTTAAGTTAAAGACTTCTTTGAATAGTTCAGCAGAAAACTCATTAGAGTTTCACATTGAGAACTGCATTTAAATACTCACCAACAATGAACTATGACTTGGACTGTTTTTATCTTGTTGGTGCATTCCATTTAGGAATCTTGCCTGGCATTTAATGACACACGCAGAAATAACACCAGGTGATGATAGAGGAGACACAATGTTTAGCCTTTTGTTTAACAAATCAGTCCATTTTGAAAATACACATAGTCATTTTAGCAAATGTTCAATCTTTTGGAAGATAATCGATCACTCTTTTTCACATAAGTACACCCATCTCTTTTTGTGAACATGCTACACAACAGCAAAATAAATGCACAATTATTATCTCTATTTTTTTGCATACTGACATGATTCATTTGATGCCATCCAAACAGGGTTAATATTGTTCCATCCTAGATACTAAATTGTTTCTGGCATTATGGCCAGAATTTCAGTTCCCTAGGCTAGACATAGCTTTGAAAAATAGTCCCTGGTGACCTGGCTTTCATGATTGGATCTATGCCTTACTCTATAAATAGAACCAAAATTATACAGGGTAAAAGCAAGGCCTACTACAAGACCATCACATTCCTATCTAGCTAAGGTTTATGGTAAACTTCTTATTACTAACTTAGTATTCAGGCTGAGAATGTCTTGATGGGATCTGTCACCTTCTTCTTCCTACTGGTTTGTTCTTTCTGCTCCCCAACTTTATTGCCAAGACATCATGTAAGTTTGTTTCCTAAAAACTTCCAAATTCCCTCTGAGAGAAGAGACAATAATTAACACTCATGCTAAATGACCATATAAGAGAAATAATAGATCCTTTCTTAGTTCATTACTGTAACTAAGTCTTAAATGTTTCTTCTACATATCACATCAGGGTTACAGCCAAAATTAAGTATGTTAACTGAAAAAAACATGGTAAAAATAAGCCTGACTCTTAACACACAGTTATTTACCTCACCAAAACTTGAAAATAATCTTGTTTATTTATTCCTATAGAAAACTGGTTTGGGGTCAAAATATCAGACTCAGAAAAAGTTTCTGAACAAGAGCTTCAACTTAGAGATGAACACTGAATGGCTTATTGCTCTCGTCTGGCTGATCTTGTTTCTGCAATTATCAAAGGCCACTCTAAAATAGAGCTGCTACAAAAATAAGAATTGGATAAAGGCATTGTACTTTTTATGATGAATATCAATTAGCATCAAAATTGGCCTTCTGCTGGAGCTGCCCAGGGCTTTATTCTCAACAGTAAGATTTAAAAAAAAAGTAATTTGATTTGTATATCTGTGGCACCACATGTAAGAATTAGTTCACATTCCCCGCCCCCCATACTCATGGTAAAACTTTACCAGGTCAAAATTCCAGGTCTTTCAGCATCATATTGATTGAAACAAATAATTTTCTACTCTATGATTATTGTAGTGACATGTGCAAATTAGCTGGTTTAAAATTTACTTCCCTTAGAAAAACAAGCCTGAGAATGATTTTACACAGTGAAATGCATTATCGAGTTAGTCCTGTCCTTTAACAGATGACCAGAAATTAATAGGACATGGAAACCTCTCTCTATACAGAGTCCCTAGGGAACTTGTTGAAATACCAACATTCAGTTGCTCAATAAAGGCTAATTGGCAAAGATGATAATGATATGTTGCTCATTTCCCATAGGGCTATATTACTCTGTTGGTTTTCCATCCATCTGCTTCAGAATGTTGAAAAGAAATCCGTAAGAAGTATAATGTTTTCCACAGTTTGTTATGTTCCTGAACTCTCTTGCTCTACATTTTAATTATGCATATACAACACCCACTACAACTAATTATTTGATAATTAACAACTTTTGGAAGAGTCTCCCTGCAAATTGTAATCTTTGAGAAAACTTGAATGAATAATACTGGAGAAGACAATTGAACCACACTTATTATTTTATTGCTACAATTAATACTTATTGCAAAAAATGGCTATTCAGAACTGCCTTACTTGGCTAACATGAATCCAACTTCTTGGGTGTAAGGAATAGCATAGTGGAGGTCACATAAGCATCAATGACATTCCAGGATAATGGTAACTCAATTGTCTTCAGAGTTACTATCTACATATTTTCACTGAAATAATTGTCTTTTCTTTTCTTTCTTCTTTGAGAAATCAGAGACATGTAGAAGTAGTCCCATGTTGGGTGGCAGTATAAGAAAAGAAGACAGGCAAGGACATATAGCATTTTTAAGTTGATATTTGTTATCAGGTAAGGAATTACTACCCTGTCTCTGGAATGAGAGGGAAAGTAGCTGTTGTCTTTCCTTGATATGTCACAAGATCTTTCTCTTATTCTGGCTTATTCTACAATCTTTTTATTCCCCCAATATAATTTTTCTGCACACACATACATGAAAGTGAGTTTAGAACATATCTTGCTGTTGAGATGCTGGTCTCCGTTTAAAAAGAAAGATCAATGATTCTGATTTTGTAGATGCAGGCAAGTTTCTGGAAAATTGCTTCATGATAAACGTGCTCCCGTGGCTGGAAAGAAATAATTGATGAGTGTTTAGGCTAAGTAGGTTTGACTGAAAAGTCCTATTTATGTGTAGTCTATGTTGAAAACCACATGTCTAGTTATGATACAAATGGTAATCAACATCCTATTTGTATATCAGAATATGATACTTCTCCAAACTCCTTCCAGAATTCAAAGTTAAATAACAAAGTATGAAAATAGTAGCTCATATTCTCAAATTATTTACTATGGTTGGATGAACCCATGCTATGCAAACTACCTGTGGAACACAAATCATCATAGGTTGTAATCATAAACTTTAGGAATCAAAAGAAGTAACTTAAATAATTACACATGTTGGTTTTTTTTATCCTTAATAGGAAACTATTGAATTATTGCAGTAATTTTCTCTATTTGTGTGTGTGTGTGTGTGTGTGTGTGTGTGTGTGTGTTTTAGTTGTACCTGTTGATTCTACCTTTTACAGAACAAACTTAGCAACTTCACATCTGGAAGGAACTATTGTATAGCAGAGGGATGCTCCTTAAACCAGAAGACAAACAATTGAAAATAGCTTCAGCAAGTAGCTGAAACTTACCAGCCAAAGCATAAAACATATCCTGATGAGATCCAAGCTGTAAAGAAGACGTAGAGTCTAGATCAGCTGCCTAGAGAAAGCAGAAACCAGTGGAGCTTTCTGGAAGAGTTTTAAATCGACTGAGTCATTTGTAAGGAACATTCTAACCTGTTGGGATGTTTGCTCACTGTCCTGTGAGCTTCAGGTTCCCAGCTCTTGTGAACTGTCATCCATACTAGGGTGAGTCATTTCTGTTCATGGAAGTAACTCCTCACAGTTATTCCTGTAAGTAACCTCAATGAAATGCATCAGTTAAACAAGTTGTACATTGTTAGTATCTGTCCTTAGGTACTTCATGGGCTCCCTGTTTGGGGTGAGTAGACAAGTGTGCTACATCTTCCCAGAATAAGTTTTGTCACCTAGTATTAACACTTAGAATGATTTGATTTGTTTCATTCCAATACTTGCATATTTTATCATTTTAGCCAGTCACTCTAACTAGAAGTTTGTCTATTCCAACAATGTTGCAAATATGAGGCTTAGTATCATTGATATACTTATTATCTATTGATCTAACCATGAGATTTTATGTGATTTTGGTGTGTTTGTTTTGTTTTAAGCAGGTACTAAATGATCAACTTAGGTTATATCTTCTCATCTATGCATTTGGTAATACAAATTACTTCTTTGTCTCTAAATCTTTTGTTTGTTTGTTAGTTAGTTTTGTTGTTGTTGTTGTTGTTGTTGATGTTGTTTTTCGAGACAGGGTTCTTTGTTTAGCCCTGGCTGTCCTGGAACTTACTTTGTAGATCAGACTGGCCTCGAACTCAGAAATTCACCTGTTTCTGCCTTCCACGTGCTGGGATTAAAGGCATGCACCACCACCGCCCAGCTTGTCTCTAAATCTTATGTACTGTGTTATAAATTCAGTCAGCACAATATCCCTTTTACTGTTTTTGGTGACTTATGTTCTTGAACCACAAATTGTAGAGCAGTGAGTTGCTAAGTGGCTAGCATTTGAAAATGTTGCCATAATCATGTTTGAATTTATAGGCTGCTCCTACAGTAGAGATGGTATTGCAATGTGAAATCTGTGAGTATGTGAGTAGAGATTAATGTCTTTGAGGATGCTCTTGCTGAACTCTATCTTTGCTGAGTTTCAGTCTCATTGTTATATTAACTGCTGAGAAATGTACAGAAAGACCAAGATCTTTATGGAATTAATGATTTCCTATCCCTTCTACTGGCTCTGCAGGTTGGTATATCTAATAGTTTTATATCATTTTGGTGAATGATTTGTTTATCATCATGTCGAAATACTCTTGTTCTCCAGAAAACTTTGTTCTAATATCTGTTTGTTCTAATATTTGCATGATTCATATTTTTGTGTTCTTTTGCTGTCTTTTTCTTAAAAAAAAACCTATTTATTTATCTTCTTTACATCTCAATATCAGTCTCCCCTCTCCCTCCAGTCTCCCTCTCTCTCCCCTGCTGGAGCTTCTTCCCTCATTCTTCCCTTCACTTCTTTGAGAAGGGTGATTCCCCCTCTGGGTAACAAACTGTGGTTAGCTCTGGGCCTATTTGTAATTTGATGCTAATTCCATTCTCCTGGAAGGGGTTGTGAACAAGGGAAGAGTCAGCACTCAGATCATTTCCTGTAAACCTTCTTCCCACCTTAATTTGTAAAATAAATCTGGTGATTGGACAGATAAAGAGAAGGTGGAGCTGAAAGGAGAGAGAGAAGAAGGAGGAGTGGGAGAGAGAGAGGACGATGGAGGAGGATGTAGAAGGAAAGTAGAGCAGAAGCACATGGCCTGGAGAAACTGCAAGTTATAAGGGGTCTCATAGATGGGGAAGATGGTAGTTTGGTAGTAGATCTGCCCAATCTAGGTACAAAAGTCGTATTCAAATTAATCGAGTTGTGTTTTCATTGCTGAGGCATATTCGGGTTAGAGAATTACCACAACATCAATCCCTACTATATCTCCACTAACCTCTTCACCCTACACATCAAGTCATTGCAGGACTAGGCACATTTCCCTCTTTGAGGCCAGACAAGGTGGCCCTGTTAGGGAAACAGGATCCATAGGCAGGGAACACATTCAAGGACATTCACATGTTCCAGATGCTGGGGGACCTGCATTATTGCCTAAGTCATTATACTTGAGATAACTTTTTTAAATACAATATATGATTTCACTCTTTTTTTTTTAATTTATCTTACACAACTACTTTGTTATTCCATGTAGATGTGACATAATACTTATGTGTAAAGGTATACATGTCTCATGGGTTTTTTGGCTTCTGCCTTTCTAAACTTATTTTTATTTATTTATTTTACTTTTTTATTAGGTATTTATTTCATTTACATTTCCAATGCTATCCCAAAAGTCCCCCACCCGCTCCCCCACCCACCCACTCCCACTTTTTGGCCCTGGCGTTCCCCTGTACTGAGGCAGATAAAGTTTGCCTGACCAATGGGCCTCTCTTTCCAGTGATGGCCGACTAGGCCATCTTTTGATACATATGCAGCTAGAGTCAAGAGCTCCGGGGTACTGGTTCCTTCATAATGTTGTTCCACCTATAGGGTTACAGATCCTTTAGCTCCATGGATACTTTCTCTAGCTCCTCCATGGGGGTCCTGTGATCCATCCAATAGCTGACTGTGAGCATCCACTTCTGTGTTTGCTAGGCCCTGGCATAGTCTCACAAGAGACAGCTATATCTGGGTCCTTTCAGCAAAATCTTCCTAGTGTATGCAATGGTGTCAGTGTTTAGAGGCTGATTATGGGATGGATCCCCGGATATGGTAGTCTCTAGATGGTCCATCCTTTCATCTCACTTCCAAACTGTGTCACCTTAACTCCTTCCATGCGTGTTTTGTTCCCAATTCTAAGAAGAGGCAATGTGTCCACACTTTGGTCTTCTTTCTTCTTGAGTTTCATGTGTTTAGCAAATTGTATCATATATCTGGGGTATTCTAAGTTTCTGGGCTAATATCCACTTATCAGTGAGTACATATCGTGTGAGTTCTTTTGTGATTGTATTACCTCACTCAGGATGATGCCGTCCAGGTCCATATATTTGCCTAGGAATTTCATAAATTCATTCTTTTTAATAGCTGAGTAGTACTCCATTGTGTAAATGTACCACATTTTCTGTATCAATTCCTCTGTTGAGGGGCATCTGGGTACTTTCCAGCTTCTGGCTATTATAAATAAGGCTGCTATGAACATAGTGGAGCATGTGTCCTTCTTACCGGTTGGGACATCATCTGGATATATGACCAGGAGAGGTATTATGGGATCCTCCAGTAGTACTAAGTCCAATTTTCTGAGGAACCGCCAGACTGATTTCCCGAGTGGTTATTCAAGCTTGCAATCCCACCAACAATGGAGGAGTGTTCCTCTTTCCCCACATCCTCGCCAGCATCTGCTGTCACCTAAATTTTGATCTTAACCATTCTGACTGGTGTGAGGTGGAATCTCAGGGTTGTTTTGATTTGCATTTACCTGATGATTAAGGATGTTGAACATTCTTTCAGGTGCTTCTCAGCCATTCTGTATTCCTCAGGTGAGAATTCTTTGTTTAGCTCTGAGTATCATTTTTTAATGGGGTTATTTGATTTTCTGGAGTCTACCTTCTTGAGTTCTTTATATATATTGGATATTAGTCCCCTTTCTGATTTAGGATAGGTAAAGATCCTTTCCCAATCTGTTAGTGGCTTTTTTGTCTTATTGACGGTGTCTTTTGCCTTGCAGAAGCTTTGCAATTTTCTGAGGTCCCATTTGTCTATTCTCAATCTTACAGCACAAGCCATTGCTGTTCTATTCAGTAATTTTTCCCCTGTACCCATATCTTCAAGGCTTTTCCCCACTTTCCCCTTTATAAGTTTCACTGTCTCTGGTTTTATGTGGAGTTCCTTGATCCACTTAGTTTTAACCTTAGTACAAGGAGATAGGAATGGATCAATTCGCATTCTTCTACATGTTAACCACCAGATGTGCCAGCACCATTTGTTGAAAATGCTGTCTTTTTTTCCACTGGATGGTTTTAGCTCCCTTGTCAATGATCAAGTGGCCATAAGTGTGTAGGTTCATTTCTGGGTCTTCAATTCTATTCCATTAGTCTACTTGTCTGTAGCTATAGCAGTACCATGTAGTTTTTACCACAATTACTCTGCAGTACAGCTTTAGGTCAGGCATGGTGATTCCTCCAGAGGTTCTTTTATCCTTGAGAAGAGGTTTTGCTATCCTAGGTTTTTTTGTTATTCCAGATGAATTTGCAGATTTCCCTTTCTAATTCGTTGAGGAATTGAGTTGGATTTTGATGGGGATTGCATTGAATCTGTAGATTGCAAGATAGCCATTTTTACTATATTGATCCTGCCAATCCATGAGCATGGGAAGTCTTTCTATCTTCTGAGATATTCTTTAATTTCTTTCTTCAGAGACTTGAAGTTCTTATCACACATATCTTTCACTTCCTTAGTTAGAGTCATGCCAAGGAATTTTATATTATTTGTAACTATTGAGAAGGGTATTGTTTCCCTAATTTTTTCACCTGTTTATCCTTTGTGTAGAGCAAGGCCAATGACTTGTTTGAGTTAATTTTATATCCAGCTACTTCACTGAAGCTGTTTATGAGGCTTAGGAGTTCTCTGGTGGAATTTTTAGGGCCACTTATATATACTATAATATCATCTGCAAAAAGTGATATTTTGACTTCTTCCTTTCCAATTTGTATACCCTTGATCTCCTTTTGTTGTCGAATTGCCCTGGCTAGGACTTCAAGTACAATGTTGAATAGATAGGGAGAAAGTGAGCAGCCTTGTCTAGTCTCTGATTTTAGTGGGATTGCTTCCAGCTTCTCACCATTTACTTTGATGTTGGCTACTGGTTTGCTGCAGATTGCTTTTATCATGGTTAGGTATGGACTTTGAATTCCTGATCTTTCCAAGACTTTTATCATGAATGGGTGTTGGATTTTGTCAAATGCTTTCTCTGCATCTAATGAGATGATCATGTCATTTTTGTCTTTGAGTTTATATAATGGATTACGTTGATGGATTTTCATATATTAAACCATCCCTGCATCTCTGGAATAAAACCTACTTGGTCAGGATGGATGACTGTTTTGATGTGTTCTTGGATACTATTAGCAAGAACTTTATTGAGGATTTTTGCATTGATATTCATAAGGGAAATTGCTCTTAAGCTCTCTATCTTTGTTGGGTCTTTTTGTGGTATAGGTATCACATTAATTGTGGCTTCACAGAATGAGTTGGGTAGAGTACCTTCTGCTTCTATTTTGTGGAATAGTTTGTAAAGAACTGGGATTAGATCTTCTTTGAAGGTCTGATAGAACTCTGCACTAAACCAATCTGGTCCTGGGCTTTTTTTGGTTGGGAGACTATTAATGACTTCTTCTATTTCTTTAGGGGACATAGGACTGTTTAGATCATTAACCTGATCTTGGTTTAACTTTGGTACCTGGTATCTGTCTAGAAACTTGTCCAGCTCATCCGGGTTCTCCTGTTTTGTTGAGTATTGCCTTTTGTAGAAGGTTCTGTTGGTGCTTTGGATTTCTTCAGGATCTGTTGTTATGTCTCCCTTTTCATTTCTGATTTTGTTAATTAGGATGCTGTCCCTGTGCCCTTCAGTGAGTCTGGCTAAGGGTTTATCTATCTTGTTGATTTTCTCAAAGAACCAGCTCCTCCTTTGGTTGATTCTTTGAATAGTTCTTGTTTCCATTTGGTTGATTTCGCCCCTGATTTTGATTATTTCCTGCCTTCTACTGCTCTTGGGTGAATTTTCTTCCTTTTGTTCTAGAGCTTTTAGGTGTGTTGTCAAGCTGCTAGTGTGTGCTCTCTCTAGTTTCTTTTTGGAGGCACTCAGAGCTATGAATTTTCCTCTTAGAAATACTTTCATTGTGTCCCATAAGTTTGGGTATGTTGTGTCTTCATTTTCATTAAACTCTAAAAAGTCTTTAATTTCTGCCTTTATTCCCTCCTTGACCAAGGTATCATTGAGAAGAGTGTTGTTCTGTTTTCACATGAATGTTGGCTTTCTATGATTGTTGTTGAAGATCATCCTTAGTCCATGGTGATCTGATAGGATGCATGCGACAGTTTCAATATTTTTGTATCTGTTTAGGCCTGTTTTATGACCAATTATATGGTCAGTTTTGGAGAAGTAACCATGAGGTGCTGAGAAGAAGGTATATCCTTTTGTTTTAGGATAAAATGTTCTGTAGATATCTGTTAGATACATTTGTTTCATAGCTTCTGTTAGTTTCACTGTGTCCCTGTTTTGTTTCTGTTTCCATGATTTGTCCATTGGTGAAAGTGGTGTGTTGAAGTCTCCCACTATTATTGTGTGAGGTGCAATGTGTGCTTTGAGCTTTACTAAAGTTTCTTTAATGAATGTGGCTGCCCTTGTGTTTGGAGCATAGATATTTTTAGAATTGATATTTCCTCTTGGAAGATTTTTACCTTTGATGAGTAAGAAGTTCCCCTCCTTGTCTTTTTTGATGACTTTGGGTTGGAAGTCGATTTTATTAGATATTAGAATGGCTACTCCAACTTGTTTCTTCAGACCATTTGCTTGGAAAATTGTTTTCCAGCCTTTCATTCTGAGGTAGTGTTTGTCTTTTTCCCTGAGATGGATTTCCTGTAAGCAGCAAAATGTTGGGTCCTGTTTGTGTAGCTATTCTATTAGTCTATGTCTTTTTATTGGGGAGTTGAGTCCATTGATATTAAGAGTTATTAAGTTAAAGTAATTGTTGCTACCTATTATTTTTTTGTTAACATTAGCATTCTGTTCTTGTGGCTGTCTTCTTTTAGGTTAATTGAAGGATTACTTTATTGTATTTTCTAGGATGTGGTTTCTGACCTTATATTGGTTTTTTTCTGTTATTACCCACTGAAGGGCTGGATTCATGGAAAAATAATGTGTGAATTTGGTTTTGTCGTGGAATACTTTGGTTTCTCCATATACAGTAATTGAAAGTGTGGCTGGGTATAGTACCCTGGGCTGGCATTTGTGTTCTCTCAGTGTCTATATAACATCTGTCCAGGATCTTTTGGCTTTCATAGTCTCTGGTGAAAAATCTGGTGTAATTCTGATAGGCTTGCCTTTATATGTTACTTGACCTTGTTCCCTTATTGCTTTTAATATTCTATCTTTATTTAGGGCATTTGTTGTTCTGATTATTATGTGTCGGGAAGAATTTCTTTTCTGGTTCAGTCTATTTGGAGTTCTGTAGGCTTCTTGTATGTTCATGGGCACTCTTTCTTTAGGTTTGGGAAGTTTTCTTCTATAATTTTGTTGAAGATATTTGCTGGCCCTTTAAGGTGAAAATCTTCATTCTCATCCACTCCTATTATCCGTAGGTTCGGTCTTCTCATTGTGTCCTGGATTTCCTGGATGTTTTGAGTTAGGATCTTTTTGCATTTTGTATTTTCTTTGATTGTTGTGCAGATGTTCTCTATGGAATCTTCTGCACCTGAGATTCTCTCTTCCATCTCTTGTATTCTGTTGCTGATGCTCACATCTATGGTTCCAGATTTCTTTCCTAGGTTTTCTATCTCCTGTGTTGCCTCACTTTGGGTTTTCTTTATTGTGTCTACTTTCCTTTTTAGGTCTAGTATGATTGTGTTCATTTCCATCATCTGTTTTTGATGTGTTTTCCTGTTTTTCTATAAGGATATGCAACTCTTTAACAGTGTTCTCCTGTATTTCTTTAAGTGAGTTATTAAAGACCTTCTTGATGTCTTCTCCCATCATCATGAGATACACCTTTAAATCCAGGTCTAGGTTTTTGGGTGTGTTGGGGTGTCCTGGACTGGCTGAGGTAGGAGTACTGGGTTGCGGTGATGGTAAGTGGTCTTGGTTTTCATTAGTAAGATTCTTACATCTGCCTTTCGCCATCTTGTAAACTCAGGACTCAGTTGTTATAGTTGTCTCTAGTTAGAGCTTGTTCCTCTTGTGATTCTGTTATTCTTTACCAGCAGACCGGGGAGACTAGCTCTCTCCTGAGTTTCAGTGGTCAGAGCACTCTCTGCAGGCAGGCTCTCCTCATTCAGGGAAGGTGCACAGATATCTGGTGTTCAGACTTGCCTCCTGGCAGAAGATGAAGGCCCGAAACAGGACCTGTCCCAGAAGCTGTTAGCTTCTGTAGTCCACACTCTTACCTGTGCAGAGTAGTCTTGGTAGAGTCAGGGATCCAAGATGTCTCCCACAGATGCTCAGCAAAGCCCTCTAAACTTATTTTTAATTTTTAGTCTTTGTACTAAATTTTTTTTGGAAAAAGAAACTTTGGTCTATTCAAGATATATTTGATAGCATCTATTTGTATAGCATTTTAGTGCTTATTTTAAACATTATCTGTAGATAGCTGCTATGATCTACTAGTATTATCCCCGAGGAAGTACAGAAACTTTATCTGTTCCTCATAGTAGAGGCTTTTAAACATAGTTCGGAGCAGGAATTACTACCTAATAAAAATTACATTTAATGGATATTCTTCTGGAAGTAAGAAGTACATCCAGAAGAATGGAATTCTAACATTTAAGAATTTGAAGGCAGGTATCAGAAGTTTGAGATTATCTTAGTTACAAACTGAAACTCTGACAAACAATAACTCACAATGATGCTTCTTTTTATATTGCATTGTTAGATTTTGTTGCCCTAAGGATTCTCTAAAAATAGAATGTTATTTTTTCTCATGATAATGCACAAATATTTGCAAATAGTAGTATTGAAATTAATGTGAGTTATTCAAAAGATGACTTCAATTTTCCAACATGCCAGGTTCTCTAAAAGAGACCAAAAATTAACTTCAGCAATATTCTTTCTCTTTGCAACACCTTAAATACTGTTGTGGCCTAGAGGCCATCCACACTGCTGATCATTTAGCATTTTTTTTCTCTGAAATAAAAGTGTTCTTAATTTGATGGAGTCTTAGATTATAAAAATCATCCCGAGGAGTCATGTGCCAATCACTGCATTTAGTCGAACATGTGTTCATTCATGTATTTACTCCTGAACAGCATAGTTTGTTCCCTAACTGCTACTTTGCACTACAGTGGATTTTGCTACATGTAGAGACAGGAGATGTATTTCCTCAGGCAATGGCTTATTTTTATGAAATTGTCAAGTATAAGGAACATGTCTGACATATTTTGCTTACATATATACTTTAATAGGTTAATACTCCAGTAATTTGGTGGTATTTTGCAAGTGCTTATATAATTGCTTCAGAAGCATTACTTAAATCCCTATTTTCAGTTACATAATTGCTTAAATATTACCATGTAGTGTTTTCAGCATAACAATATAAAAATTAATGTCAAAAGGCTTATATGAAATAACTTTAACAAGTTGTTACAAATCATTTCAAAAATACTTGAATCCATTAATTTTACTTTGTAAGTAGAAAGAAACATAGTATATATGAAAACAATAGCTAAAGGGTAAAGACCTAACTCCATGACTTTATTGCTCTTTTTAAAATTCTTTTCAGAATTTCATATATAAATACTATATTTATATCACCTCAGACTACATTCTCTTCCATCCAATTGAATATCTATAATACACACACACACACACACACACACACACACACTGAATCTACTTAGTACTACTCATATGTATATGGATTTAGAGATGACCAATTGAGAAAGTTTTTACATTTCTGGAGATTTACTCTTCCTGTCCTCTTCTCTTCCATATTCTCGGACCTTTATGGATAGCAGTTATATTGCAGATCTATAAGTTGTACAGTTGTCAATTTCTATTATATTCTCTTCATGCTGCAAAATTGCTGCTATGATGAGAAGTGAGAGATACTCTTGTTCTGGGTACAAGGCTAGGTATTTAAAACATGGTTGATACTATACTGGTTTAGAAGGGGCTTGCATCCAAACAGAAAGAACAACAATATCAACCAACCAGACCCCTCAGAGCTCCCAGGGACTAAACCACAAACCAAAGAGTACACATTGAGGGACCCATTGCTCCTGACACATAAGTAGCAGAGGATGTCTTTGTCATGCATCAGTGGGGAGGAAAGGCTCTTTGTCCTGGGAAGGCTAGATGCAGTGTAGGGAGGCAGGAGTGAATGGAGGAGTGGGGGAGCAACCTCATAGGATCAGAGGGATGGGGATGGGATAGTGGGTCTCTGGAGGTGAAATCTGGAAAAAGAATAAATTTGAAATGTAAATAAATAAAATATCCAATAAAAGAAAATAAAAGGAAAAAAAAAGAAACATGAAAATAGTAAGTTCTCCTTTGGAGTCTATGGCTTTGCTCATCACCAGTAGATGGTTAAATTTACAGTACTAGGCAAGGATTCCCCATTGAGCAGGCTTTAAGGAAAAACAGATGGCTGCTGGATTCTCTCAATATATAAGTATTGCTATTGAAACCTTGGATATATCTTTCCATATTAGCAATTTGACTGGCCCCTTCAGATTCTATGAAAATTTGTTGTGAGAAATGAAGCTTCCAGGACATTTAAAACTTATGATCTCCAAGTCCTGTGACTGAAATATGTGAAAACTTGAGAATTAGGGTTTTATCTTCAAGCTCTGAAAGGCAACCTATGGCAATTTTGGTGAAGTCTTTTGAACTCTTCTAGCCAGTAATTGAAAAGGAGATATTCTAAGCTTGGTTTTGAGGTTTTTGTTATTATTTTGCTTTGATGAGAACCATTACCACCTCAATGACATAACTTCAATTAAATTAATTATATATGTCTATACACAAATACACAACAATAAATGTATAATATATGTATCTTAAAGTAAGCATAAAGTGGTAATATGGCTCTCTATGCTTGCTTTCTTCCTTCCTTCCTTTCTTTCTTTCTTTCTTTCTTTCTTTCTTTCTTTCTTTCTTTCTTTCTTTTTTCTATCTGAGCAATTCTAAGTGGGAAAGCATACAGTTCTAAGATCTCACATTCAGACAATTAGAAAAAATACAGACAAATAACTTAATAATGCAACTCATGGGTTTGAAAAAAACAAGAACAAGCCAGGCGTGGTGGCACATGCCTTTAATCCCATCACTCGTGAGGCAGAACAAAGATAAGCAATACAAGAATCAACAGTTCTAAGAGCCTTTTTTTTTTTTTGAGAAGGTCTCATGACTGATAGAAACTTGCCTCAAATAATAAAAAGAAAGAAAGAAAAACAAAGAAAGAAAGAACTTAAATTAACAGAATCAGAAAGGAAAAGAGAAATGTTACAACAGATACTAGAGAAATTAAAATTATTATTAAGTTATTTTAAAAATAGAAACAGGAGTATTTCAAATCTCTCTCAATAAAACCAATATTGCTCTAATAATAAACCAATTAAAGACTCAAACAAATAAAACTCTATGCTCATATTTCTCATGAACAAAGATGCAAAATTTTTCAATTAAATGCTTGAATGCTCAATAGAAGATTATTATACATATATATATAACATAAGTTATATAATATATAAATAACACATAATTTATATAATATATATAACACATATATAATTTATATATATGTGTGTTATATATCTAATATATAATACGTCTAATATATATTAGATATATAATATAATATATTATCTACATTATCTATATTATAATATTATATCTAATATAATATAAAATGTATTATAAGTATATTTATACTATTATTTTTATTATATTTATACTATTATATAAATATAATTTATATATAATGTTAAAATATGTTTATAATTACATATTATGCTATTTACTGAAAAAAAACCTGTTTGTATTTATGGTGTGGCTCAGCCTGTGATACATACTTTTAATACCTATCCCTGGAATATAAACATGCCCATTGTACCCACCTTTAATCACAAACAATGAAGGTAAAGTTATATAATATGTAATTATATACCATGAATTATATAATAAAAGTAAAATTATAAAATATAATGCATAATATATTACATATAATTATATAATATATTATAATATTATGAATTACATAGAAAAATTTATCTTTTGAAGAAATCTTTACACTAATTTTCATTGTGGCTGGAACAGTTTGCAATCCCACCAACAGTTGAGAGAAGTTTCTTTTCCCCAGGTGCCCTCCCACATTTGTTGGCCATCATTCCACTGATTTTTGCCATTCTCGATAGGTTAACAAGAGGATGTAGCCTGTCGTAATTACAGAAACCAGGAATGTAAAAGAGAACGATTGCCAGGATCAGGATTCAGGGATTGAGGAGTTTCTCCATTACAGTTACTATTGGTATAATGAAACACCAGGACCAAAGAAACCTGGAGTGGAAAGTGTTCATTCTGCTTACACTTCCATAGTACTGCAAATCATTGAAGAAAGTCAGGACAGGAATTCAGCAGAGCAGGATCCTGGAGGCAGGAATGAATGCCATGGAGGGGTGCTGCTTACAGGCTTATTCTGCGTGGCTTGCTCAACCTGTGTTTTTATAGAACCCAGGATTACCAGCTTAGGGATGATACCACCCACAATGGGCTAGGCTCTCATCCAACAATCACTGATTAAGGAAATTACTTACAACTGGTTCTTATGGAGATATTTTCTCAATTGATTTCCTCCTTTCTGATGCCTCTAACTTGTGTTTCATTGACATAATAATATTCTTCAGACCTGGGAGTATTAGAAAGGGGAATATGAGGGTACAAATACCCTGATCAGGGCAATGGAAAAGAATGCAGGGCATTTTGGGAAGAGAAGAGAGGTCAATGTAGAAGAATGGGGAGTGGATCAAGAGGAGTGGAAGAATACAAACAACCTTATAGAAAAAGTGAAAAAGGGGTATACCTGTGGAGAGGGAGGCAGGAAGAGGATAAAGAGGAATGCAAATGTTCTCATAAAGGAACTGTGAAAATGGAGGCTCTTTAGGTAAAGGGGAGGGAGATAATGAAGAAGATTGGATAAGTAACAATAAACTTGTCTGGAAAAGCTACAAGGAATTCTACTATTAAATACTTATACAAATGTGCATAATTCATTGTATAACTCTCATATATAAACTTAATACACTTTTCTCAACTGGGCTAATGTTGCTCCCTTCAAGAGCCAAATTTCATCTAATATAAATAAGCTGCAATACCAGACAAGTGAAGCACTTTTGAGTTCTTGACCAGGTCTGTCCAAGGAAACCTCAAAATATACAGCCTATCGCTAGTGCCCTTGGTTAACTCCAGTGGTGGCAAATAAGTCTCTGAAGATGCATGCACTTCAGAAGTAGGGCTCAGACCCCCATGTCCAGGAAATGATCTGGATTTTCTATCCTTGAGACCAAATTTTTATGGTACTATACAAGTTTCTCGAAATAAATGCAACCAACATTCCTATCCAACTTTTCTCTCACAAGCACATCAGGAACAACATGGCATGATAACCCTACAGGTACAGTAGTAGCACACATACTTTGGGGGTAACCAAATCTCTGTAATTAGACTTAAGGAGTCACTCAACAAGAGGGCTATCATATGTGGTACTATAAACAGTTTTAGTGAAATCTAAAATCACTAATTTAATAAACATGTATAATACTTGATGACAATCTATACACATTTGTCTTTATACCTGCAGGTACATGTAGTTTTCACCTCCCATCAAGGAAACAACCCTTTGAAAGACAAGGAACCCACTATGGTAACCACATCCAATCAAACTGCATTTATGAAGCCCAGTATCAGTGGGTCCATCTATACAAGATGTCTGTTCAGGAAAGATCATTACTCTTGATACCAATACATACAATGGCAGTACTAGGTGGACACAGGGCTGTAGTTGTTGTTTTAATATTTTTTTCATTAGATATTTTGTTCATTTACATTTCAAATGCTATCCCAAAAGTCCCCTCCCACCCCCACTCTCCTACCCACCCATTCCCACTTCTTGGCCCTGGCATTCCCCCGTACCGAGACATATAAAGTTTGCAAGACCAAGGGCCTGTCTTCCCAATGATGGCCGACTAGGCCATCTTCTGATACATATGCATCTAGAGACACAAGCTCCGGGGGTACTGCTTAGTTCATATTGTTGTTCCACCTATAGGGTTGCAGACCCCTTTAGCTCCTTGGGTACTTTCTCTAGCTCCTCCATTGGGGGCCCTGTGATCCATCCAATAGCTGACTCTGAGCATCTACTTCTGTGTTTGCCAGGCCCAGGCATAGTCTCACAAGAGACAGCTATATCAGGGTCCTTACAGCAAAATCTTGCTGGTGTATGTAATGGTTTCAGCGTTTGGAGGCTGATTATAGGATGGATCCCTGGGTATGGCAGTCTCTAGATGGTCCATCCTTTCGTCTCAGCTCCAAATTTTGTCTCTGTGCACAGTAGTTTTAAAACAGAAACAAAACAAAACAAAATAATACATTAAATTGAGATCTTATAGTGGTGGGAAAAGGAGAATGAATTAGAGTGTGGGGAATTGGTCATGACTGTGGAAATCACCTTGTATGTAGAAATATCTAAAACAAATCTATCACTTTAACTCCTCCTCAGAGTATGAGGACAACATATTACAACATCTAACATCATATCAAGTAACAACTTAAAAAATTAGATGTGTATAAATTATTTTAGCGGATTAAAGCTATCAATTGGAAGAAACATCTCAAAACTGCAAGAATGTCTGAGAGCAGATTACAAGAGAAAAGGGGAGTTCATTGCTGTTTAAGAAGAGAAGTTTTTAAAATAAATATAGACAAACTTAAGAAAAGCATATAATTGATGATTTAAATCATCACATTTGTGTAGAATAGATATTACAATGAAAGTCTGACATGAGGCATACTCCCTCAACACTAAGGGTCAAGGAAATGAAAATAGTTTTAAAAGTTGAGAGACATTCAAGAATCCCCTATTTGTATTAATTATAAACAGCATGAAATTATAATGAACAAAATTATTTAAAAATGATGAAAGCATTAGTATTAATAATTGTCTAGATAAATACAAAATGAGCTAATGAATTGAGAAATAGGTAATAAAAGTGGAACAATAAACTTGCTACATTTTTTCTTAGAAATTGTACTATACAACAAAAAATAATAATGAAATAAGAACACTTATGTTCAACTGGAGATTAAAACACTGTTTCTAAAGTCGAAACATAGGCAAAATTAGAATTAAGATATAATATTATATAAATTATATAATGTTATAGAAATAATATTTAAGAAAATTTGACCAATCTTATATTAGCACCCTTTAAAAGATTTTTTTTAAAAAAACTTAACTTTTAATATTAGTACTAATTTTAAGTGAGGTTTCAGTTTGAGAAAAGCCTGCAAAAGTCAAATATGTTTGTCTTTGGGTATTTTCTCTAAGATATCCATTCTATACCTAATCTGCTTGAAAATTTCTATGAGTAAGAACTATGTAGTAATAGTCTTTCAGTAGCATCACTAGGAAACTTTCTTGAACAAGAATTTAGCGTACCATCTGCTTGTTATAATTTAAATGTGCATGACATATAATTAAGAATTTAGAGGTATACTTTGTAGCACCATATGCAACACACACATATGGCTACCAAAGACTTAAAAATGTGACTTATCAAATTTTTATAACATATAATAGTGACATATTATAGCATGTTTTGCAGCAATTCTATACAGAAATGAGTCGTAACAAACAAACAACAAAATATTTTGAAGTTGTAGACTTCTAAATATTTTCAAAGAACCTTTTCATTCTCTGCAAACTACCATTGAAAGTATATTAAACACTATTCCAAAATGTGTGAAGTAATCATACTTGTTTTCTAATTAGAAAAATGTCCTCATTGAGTATTAAGTCTCGAGTTGTAAAGAACAGGTTGCCATTAGGCATTTGTGAAACAATTAGAGTGGGAGCCTCTAAGTGTTTGCCTAGTCACCCACCCTTTCTTTTCTCAAAAGCACAAACAACTAAAAGACAATCTATTAAGTTTCTAATTAATTCCTATTTCTTACCAAGAGAACTATTAGGATTTATTTTTTTGTTTGGTTGTTGATGTTAAAGTGTTTGTTTTAAAACTAGGAAAAATAATGAAGCATTCTCTCAATATTCACACCTTAAAATGTAAATATCACATCCATGTTTAGTGTTGATTTGCTCATAATAGACAGGCAATGAAACAAACATAGATATCCATTATCTAATGAATGGCTAGGAAAGTTGGAGTACATCACATTGGAATTTTATTCCATTGTAAAGAAAAATAAATTTGTAAAATTCATAGGAAAATAGATGGAACTAGAAACTATACTGAATGGAGAATCCAAGACCAGAGACATGAATGTCACATGAATTCTTCCTTACGTGGATCATAGCATCAAATTCTTAGGCTATTATATTTAACTCAGAATACCGTCAGAGTCCAAGACTATTAGAAGACACCATTGGAAAAGGATAAAAAAAAGGAGTCCATAGTGAGGAAGGAATAGTGGACCATGTGTGAAATGATAGAAATAGAGACATGGATACTGCATAAATATATAAATATTGTGTATGGGCAAGGATGGGTTGGTAGGGAAAAGGAGAAGGTAGATGTGAAACGCTAAAACTAAGAATTATGAAAAAAGTCTAATAGGAGTCTACTACTATGTGCCTATTAAAATATGATTTTAATAATAGTTTAAATGGAAATAGTCTGCATGGGTGGATAATAGTCTTTCCGGAAGTCATATTTTATGAGCTAAAATTCTTTATTAGTCATGGAGGCCCAATATTTTACCCAAACCATACAGGCTATTGTTATTGTTCTTTTTTTGTCCAACAAAATGAGATGGTAAGAC
Organism: Mus musculus; assembly: GCF_000001635.26. NCBI lineage: Eukaryota > Metazoa > Chordata > Mammalia > Rodentia > Muridae > Mus > Mus musculus. The sequence continues at coordinate 55,268,539 of NC_000076.6, read as the reverse complement.
CTCATTGCTGAAGACATCATATGCTTTGGTCATAAGACAGAAAAATTAAGTTGGAACTGGACTGGAAAATTTCTTCTTATGGGCTAACTTTAGGGATTAAAGGCATGTGCCACCATTCCGGGCTATGGGCTAACTTTCATAGTGCCAAAATGTGCTATGTACACTGATGGGTAAAAATAACTTTGCAATAATCCTGTTTAGATATGGGCTCCACAAACTGTAATAACCTGCTTGTCAAGATATGCACACTGGCATGAGTGCTATGAGGTAAGCCAAATGTACTGTGATTACACTTGAAGACTTCTTTACAGTACAGGAAAAACATAATCTTGGTTCCATAAACCTGGTCAAGAGCCTGTGACTAATTAAGACCATAGTTCAAGAGGAGAACTTACTGCTGCTGTTTTGTTAAATGGACATGATGTCAAATTTCATTTAAATATCCATAGATCAGTGCTTCATTAAGGTAAGTGCCCTTTTAATGTAGTAATCTTTGACTCTGTTATGCTAACTTTCCTTCTGCAGTGAGTGGTACTGTGGAATTGGTGAGTGCAATGGCCATGCTATGTCTAGAAGGGAATTTTGTAGCACTGTAGGACTGTGAAAGGCAACCTGGTTCCTGGTCAAGCACAGGCTGGAAACCCCAGTGACACTGAGGGACAGAGGTGTTTGTCACGCTCTGTAACACCAGTCTCCTGATACAAAGCTGCAGCCATCCATAGATTTGTGACCATCAGTCATGTAAGGGCAACACCCCAGCCCCTCCACAGGTAGACGACATGGCCAAAGGTCAAGTAGCCTCAAGACAGATCTCCATTTTAATAAGGTACCTAAAAGCCTGGATGTTTAGCCAATAAACTCCCTTCCCAGACGCTCCTCCCTGCAAACGGTATTTATCCTCAGGCCTACCTTAAGAACTGGGGTACAGTTTTTACTCATCTACTTTCCCCCATGACAATAAATGTCTTAAAACCATGGACTGCCTCTTTTCAATGGGATCCGCCATGGGGAACAATGGAACTGACCTTCACCCAAAGAGATGGCCGACTAGTCTCTTGCAGAAGGCCTCTCAGTACTCCCAGCCACAGTCTCCACCAAGACAAGCCACCTACCCAGTAAGCCAAGGACTCCCTCCTCTCTGTAGGACCCAGCCAGAGATCTCTCCTCTTTTCCCCTTTGGCTCCAGTCTAGATCCAGCCCACTGGTCCCCACTCTATTCTCAGCCATTCCATGGCTTCCAGCAGCGCCTGGGTACCCAGGAGACTGAGAATTAGACAGCCCATACCTCCCTGCCAGCTGTCCCTGAGACCTCAGATTGTGCTCCCCCAAAGCCCCCCACCCTCCCTAACCCCATACACCCTCCAGCTTCCCATGGTGCAACACCTGCCCAGCGGTGGCTTTGGGTAAGTGCAGTCAACTTCCTGAGTCCTGTCTCCCTGAGTGGCTCAAGCCCTGTGGCTGAGTAGACCGTGGGATACCAATAACCCTACATAGCACTTGTCCCCATCCTCTGACTCTTACATTGTTTCTTTTTCCACTTTTGTGACATTCCTTATACCTTGGAACAGACAATATAATGACTGGTCTAAAGTTGTAGTTATGATTACCTTCACGTTACCTGCATAAGGTTGGGTCTGGCAACATTTCATCATGAGGGCTCATGAATCCCTTCCCAGATCTGATGAACTGTGTGGTAGCAAATGTTTGCTGGGCAAGGAGCGTCATTTTTCTCTAAAAATGTAGCCTTTGATAAATTGTTTTTATTTAAGTAAATTATACAAATATACTCATGCAAGTGATCACACTGTAGCTTAATAGATCACACACCAACAAAAACATTGTTAAGAGGGAAACATTTTGGGAGGAAGAGTTTTAGTGGACATGGGAGGGGAATGAGAGATGGAAAGGAGCAATCAAAATGATCAAAATCAAATGTGTTTATGTAATCATATGTATGTATATAAGATTGTCAAAGTTATATTTCAATGACAGGAAACAAAAAGCAAAATACATCCATGCAGTGGATCGATTGTAAAATTCACATTGATCCTTTCATCAGAAACAAAGAGGACCAAAAGATAGTAAAATATTATTTCACAGTGCTGAAAGAATAGGGGTATCATAATTACTTTGACAAAGAAAGAAACTGTCACAATGAATCACTTCTCATAGGAATCTTGCATAATTAAATGCTTCAAAAGGAAAAGCATAAATTTAAAATATCAGCGTTAAATTTTCCTATTAAAATGAGAAAACAGGGTGCAAATTAAACTTGCGTAGGTAAAAAGAACAAGTCTTTAAAAACTGCATGACTAATAACCAAGCCTAGAAAAAAAGAGAAGTGTAAGGTCATAAAGTGTCCACAATAGTTGCTGGTGCTTTAAAATCTAACTCAGAAAGAGAATAAAGAAAAAGAGAAGACAGCAAGGATCGAGAAGAAGATGGCAACCTGCAACAGTATAACTATTGAGATGAGAAGACTATAGCACAATATTTATGGTAATAAATTGGATGATTTGGGGAAAATTGAAAAATACAGAGAGAAACATAATAATACAAAACACAGAAAGAATTAACTTATCAATCCCAATAATAGCTTAAATATCATTAGAGAATTAAAAATAGACAATTTGCTATACAGTGAAAATTTTAACCCATGTACCTCACTTGGGTAGTCAGATGAAACTCATGGGATAAGTAAAACAATTTTTATGTAAGTTGTTTTATGAGGCTCCAAAAAGTCTGATATTAAATGACAAATCACTGTAAGAAAAATTTGTAGAATAGCATCTGTCATAAACACAGATGTAAAATACATTCCAAAGTATATCAAATCTTTATAATACAGAGATGATAACACGATAAATCATGTAGAATAAAATCATCTCTTATCCTTGAGTCAGTTAATATAATTTAGGATCTTAAGTAAATAATGAAAAGCTGATATGATTATTTGATAAAAGCACTTGACAAAGACTTTGAGGACATTATCCACAGTAAGGCTAGCCAAAAGCCTTGCAGAATATTTCTGGAAAAGTCATGTAGTGACATGAGGAGAGATTGTAACATTCTCAAGTTTGAACTTCTTCAGATGGAAATCCAGGCACATAAATTCTTTCTCCAAATGCTAGCTAATGAATGTCTGAGTGATCAAAATTACTTATATGTTGATACTGCATTTCTCCTGCCTAAATAGATTCCTGCTATATATGACTTATGCAAAAAGAATTTATCCTTTGTATAAAAATAGGCCAAGGAAATGACTTAGCCAGGAAAGCCACTTGATGTGGTCTTAATAGAGTTTGATTCCAGACCCACATGGTGAAAGTCCTGGAGGCAGAATCAAAGTGGCATATCAGATAGCACTACTCAAATTATGTAATCTCAATATAGCAGCTTTACTCCTGAGCCAAATGCCACTTAGCTGTCCTAGAGCAGAAAAGGAAGCACATCAGGAAGAATTGCCTTTGGTCTTTTGAACCTAGTGCAAGGGAGTTCTTGTCAATAGCTGAGTTAAAATCTTAAGTCTACACTCCATTACCTAGCTTGTGAGGGCAACGAGGAAGACGTGTGAGAATGAATTGTTGCAATCTGGTGACATGACTCAAACTCCAGCAATTAATGGAGAAGGGAAGAATGCCAGAGCATGTGCCAGCAACAGATAGATACACATCTGCAGGTCTCATTTGATTTCTGAGACATTTCTTTAATTCCCACATAAGGAGAGAACCTGACTCCTGAACGTTATCTTATAACTACCCCCACATATGGTATAGGATGCATGTCATCACAAGCACACACATTAATACTCACATGTACAGACACACACATACATATATACATACACACAAATGAGTCAATGCAAAAAACCTGTGACCTCAATTTTCTTTGATAAATTTTTCTGATTAAGTGAAATATTTTCTTTTCATTGTGAGAGTAAAATATTTATGTTCCAAAGAACAGGAAAACCAATACAGAGTTTCTCAGTGTGAAACAGAAATCATTACCCTAATCCAAAATTAATGAAAAATAGCAGGAAGCAATGATAAAGTTCACAGTTGCTTAACAGCCTAGGTCACATTCTCAATGAATCACCTCATGCTCCATTCTCAAACTCCTAAGTCCTATAATACATTAAATTTACATTCCTAAGTAATTGTATGAGTGCACCTAGAGAAAAGTTTATATATTGAATAATTCATAACAATAAATCACAGGCTTTACAATTCCTGAGGAATTGTGTGATCTAGGTATTTACCTGAACCCAACATTGTGGAACAGCAATCTCAGTTTCCCAAAGCAGAGTTGTTTAAAAGGAGTATTGCTGTTAACAGTGGCCAATTATGAACCAGTGGCACGCTCTCGTGCGTCATAATCACTGGGTCTGATGTAGTAGTCTGCCCTAACTCTGGTTTTGATTTCCATGGCTTCACATTTTAACCACAATCTGAACATATTAAATGAAAAATGTCAGATCATAACTGTATGTCTGTCTTGAAGTAGCATGATATCCACTCTAACCAGTACATGATTTTCTCTCTTCTCCACCACATGGTAGAGTGTATATGATACCCATCATTAGATGTATTAGCAAAGGCTTCTTAGTCTAGTGTTCTAACAATACTCTCACAACTGCAGTTAGATAACATAATAAAGTATATACATTATGTCTGTACTTTTCCAGGCTCCAGGCAGACGGGAAAGTCTTGAAGCAGATCCTCCAAAGATAGAGAATAACACTTGATCTAAAAACAGAGGCTGCTTTTCATTCTATAACATCTACTGTCACACTTCTTATAATTATAGGGGGCTTTAATGGTACCTAAACTTGAGCTCTGGATAATGTCTTCCTTTTGAAGTAAGCTACATATATTATCAAAAATATTTTATTTAATTAATATTTACTGGTACCTACATGCTAGAGAGCAAGTTGGTACAAATTAAAAATAAATCAAAATTCCTGTTTACAGGGAGTTTATATCTGAGGGAAGGTGTCTTAGTCAGGGTTTATATTCTTGCACAAAATGTCATGACCAAGAAGCAAGAAGGGGAGGAAAGGGTTTATTCAACTTACACTTTCACATTGTTGTTCATTACCAAAGGAAGTTCAGGACAGGACTTACACAAGGTAGGAACTTAGAAGCAGAAATTGATGCAGAGGCCATGGAGGGTGCTGCTTTTTGGCTTGCTTTCCCTGGCTTGCTCATCTTGCTTTCTTAGGGAACCCAGGACTACCAGCCCAGGGATGGCTCCACCCACAATGTGCTGGGCCCTCCCCCCTTGATCACTAATTGAGAAAATGCTTTACAGGTGGATCTCATGGAGGCATTTCCTCAAGAGAGGCTCCTTTCTCTGTGATTACTCCAGCTTGTGTCAAGTTGACACACAAACACATCACTAGTAAGCCTCTACCCTTACTTTCTTATTCATCCCCAAGATCTAAATACCTTTAATTGTCCCGCAGTCCTTACAAATTCTTACACATTAAAATTTCAATCCCTTTAAAATATCCAATCTCTATTGAAATTCAAGTCTTTTAAGTGTGGGCTCCATTAAAATACTTTCTTACTTCAAGAGAAAAAATATAAGGGCACAGTCACAATCAAAAGCAAAGTCAAACTGATTGTCCAATGTCTGGGATCCACTCATGATCTATTGGGCTCCTCCTAAGACGTGGGTCACTTCTCTAGCTCTGCCCTTTGTAGCACAGAGTTTGTCTTTAGGCTCTAGCTGCCTGTACTCCACTCCTGCTGCTGTTCTTGGTGATCACCTCAAGGTACTGACATCTATAAAGCACTGTTTTCTGCTGCAACTGGACTGCATTTTCAGAAATAGCATCTCATAGGCCCTTTTCATGGTGCTAAGCCTCAACTTTTCTACATGAGTCCTGGGCTTTCAAATGCCACTGAGACTGCAACTTCACCAGCGGCCTCTCCTGGCCTCTCACAGTTCCAGGCATCAACTGCTACCCCCTTCATGTTTCAAAACCAGTACTACCTGGATAACACTTATATATCACCAAGTCTGGCTACCAACATGAGATACAACCGTTGCTGCTTCTGGAACAGAGGTTCTCTGTGCTCTCAGAAAACACTTCCCAGAAGATTTCAGCTTAGTCATGCTGGTCTCTTCTTAATCACTGCTAACTTCTTAGCTCCAGATAACCAGCATCAATCATTCCAGTAAGTTTTGCTTTAATAGTTCTGGTATTTTGTTAATCACAGCTGATTCTTCAGCTCCCACTAACCAAAAACCACAGAATCTTCACAGTCAAAATACCAATAGTCCTGATAAGAGTCTTTAACCTTTCCTCTGAAATCTCACAAGCCAGGCCTCCATCATTAGGACTGTTCTCAACATTATCTTCCAAGCTTCTACAGAACATTCCACAGAGCTCTTAAAACCCTAATGGCTCTTCAAGTTCAAAGTTCCAAAGTCCTTTCACAGTCCTTCCCAAAACATTTTCAGATTGTTACAGGAATACAAACTTCTGCCTTAGTTACAAGTTTTACTGCTGTGAACAAACACCATGACCAAGACAACACTTATAAAGACAACATTTAATTGGGGCTTGCTTACAGGGTCAGAGGTTCAATCCGTTATCATCAAGGTGGGAGCATGTCAGCATCCAGGCAGGCATGATTTGGGAGATACTGAGAGTTCTACATCTTCATCTGAAGGTTGCTAGCAGAATAATGACTCCAGGCAGCTAGGATGAGGGTCTTAAAACCCAGGCGTACAGTGACATACATACTCCAACAAGGCCAAACCTACTCCAATAGAGCTACACATTCTAATAGTGCCACTCCCTAGGCCAAGCATATACAAACCATAACAAAAGGAGACAGAGCTATTATACATGAAATTGTCATGCATAGGTTATCTAAAAAATATAGAACAGGGTTTCTGAGAGTGTCCAGGCAAAGATAAAACAATCAAATGTAGGTTTGGGTACACACCTTGGTAGCTTTTCCCAATTTAAATTTAAAATATTTGTTGTCACTTTGGGAAATCACAATTAATACATTTTGGTTTTTGTTTTCTAAGATTTTAAGCAGTCTCATTATTCTATCCTGGCTCTCCTAAAACTTGCAAGCTTCCTCCATCTTTCTCACAAATACACAGATAATTGGTGAGGCCTATCATAGTCTAATAGAGTGTACATTTAGTTACTCATTCAGTTATTTGTATGTTCTCCTCCACTCCCCATGTGTGTCTGTCTCTGTGTGTGTGTGTGTGTGTGTGTGTGTGTGTGTGTGTATGTGTGTCTGTGTCTCTGTGTATGTATGCTTCATAGCTTGTGTGTGTCACAGAGTGTATAAGATTCATAGGATAACTTTAATAGTCTGTTTTCTTCTTTCATTGTGTGTATTCCAAGGACTGAACTCAGGCCATCAGTTTGGACAGGCAAACTGACCTAGAGTAATCTTGCTGGCCCTGGGCAATGTATTTCTAACATATGTGTCTTAGTTATTTTTCCTGATGCTGTGACAAATCCCTGACAGGAACTAGGCTCAATGGTGAAATCATTTGTTTAGAATTACTATTCAAAGGTACAATCAATCAAGGTGGGTGAGTAAGTCTTGGCAGAGGAGCTTGAGGTAGTTCTTCACATTGGGTCTCCAGTTAGTAAGCAAAATGTACTTGGCACTTGGTGAGTTTCCTTGTTTCTTGTTGTTTATGTTTTTATTAACCTTTCCTCTGTTTTTATTTGTTTTCTATGGGTATGGGTATATACCTGCACACTATAGTCAGTTCACATAGAGACCAGAAGGAAGTGCAGGATTCCCTGGGATTGGAGTTACAGATGATCATGATCTGCTCGGCTCTTAATTGTTGAACCAAATCATCAAATTTCTTCCTGTTTATACTTCGTACTTCCCAAGCACTGGAAACAGTGTCACATTCCTTTAGGGTGGATCTTCCCAGCCTCATTTTACCTAATCAAGGTAATTTCTTACAGGCATAACCAGAGGCTAATCTAATCAAATAATTCTTCAGCTGTGTGCCTGGAGGCTAGTCTCCCATGTGATTGTATATCACATTAAGTTGATAACCAATACTAACCTTCACAATGTATGCCTTAGGCTCTGGTGGTGCTGAGGGACTCAAAACATTTACTACAATGTATGCATGTGGCAGGGGGACAAAATGTTTACTACAAAGTGTGTGTGTGTGTGCCCTTGGTGTTGGTGGGGACTCAGAAGGTTTACTTGAAACACATTCTCAGAGTTGATAAGGAAGTTCAACACCAAATAATATAGAAATGCCTCCCAAATGGTATTTAATGTTTTATAGTGAGCAAGACATTTGAAGGAAATAGTAAGTAGACATAGAATTTTTTTTCAAAGACTTAATAGACCGACACAATAAACAACATAGTTTGAGTTCTCACAGATGTAGGCTATAAGGACCAACAAAACATAGAAAGGAGTCCCAATGAGAGTAGTTTAGATCAGATCATATTCAATATATTCTGAAAGTTTATTTAACATATTTGGTGCACTATAATAAGAGGAACACAGAATTTTAATACTTTTAATTTTTCTTACAAGTAAGTAACAGGTTAAGAACTGAAACTATTCATATTCAGTATGTATTCAAAACAAGAATACCTTTCATCTGAGAGACTTTGACTCATGTGCTTACTTGTACGGTCCTGGCTTTCACATATAAAATTCACCTAATAAAGTTTTCTTACTAGATTGTTCTGCCTTTTGACTTTCTTATGACTCTATATCTAGGGGTCAAATAAGATCTTTCTTTGTAAAAGTTATACATATTCAACATACTCATGCATATGCAAGTGCTATAGAACTTTTTGCTTATGCTAAAAGAAAATCTAAAATGATAAAGCATGATCTTTATCCTGTCACCTTCTTTGAATGTCACTTAATTTAGTCTATGTTTACATAAACAATACTGTGAAGCTGTGACAGCTTTCTTGTCTACAAATGGACAGTTGAATTTTTTTTCCTAATAATGCTGGAAAACATGTTATCACAGAATATTCATGTTATGTGATTAATTCAGCATCATGCTTTTGATTTATTGTTTAGATATTTAGTGATTTTATTATTGGACAACTCATATGCTACATTCTGTTATATTAAATTATCAACCTCTGAAGCTTTACTAAAGAATTTTGAGATCTGCTCCTGGTCCGCTGTGGATTAGAATTTTTATCCCTGGCTTTCCCTAAAAGTATTTTGAATAATCTCTCTCCAATATAGGTATACTTATCTCTTTTTCTGATAGTAAATTAAGTCTGGTTTTTACAATATCCTCAATTTGCTGAAGATAAACAATAAAATAAACTGTGTCCTACCCAAATTCATATGTTGAGCCATTAATCCAGAATGTAAGAATATTTAGAGACAGGATCTTTAAGAAGATAACCAAGATTAAATAAGGCTTTTAGAAAACAAAGAGAATATGGTAACATTGGTGTTTCTGACAAAAAAAAATGACACTCTGGTAAAGAGAACAGATTACATGAAGACAGTTTAATTTTTATTGATGTGATTTTTATTGATGTGTTAAAACATAATGGCAAAAAATTTAGTATGGGGGAGTTATTCCATCTTAATATTCAAGGTTGCAGTTTATCCTACCAGGACATGAACTTGGAGATACCCATGGTAAAGAGCAGTGATAAGTAAACTAATGCTTCCTGCTTGCTTATGCTTAGTTATAGTTTTTCACTGCTAAATAGTTCATCACTAACTAAGGAATGGCATCACCCAGAATGGCCTGAGATTTCTGACATCAACAACTATAAGATAATTAAGATATTAAAATAATCCTCCACAGACAAGCCCCTAGGCCAAAGCAATGTTGACCATCCCCCTTACTGATACTCTCCTAGGTTCTGTCAACTTGACAATTATAGCTAAATATCCCAGAAACTGAGAACCATTTCAAGAGACCATGTCTGCAACATCGTGATGTGTGTGTCCAAGACTCCAGGCTGTGATAGCATAGCTTTCTTCTTTTAAAACTATAGTTAATTACCTTTTAGTTGCTGTGACAATGGCTCTGGGAAACAAAAGTAAAGGACAACATATTTATTTCGGACCAGAGTTTAAGAGGTCATTTCTATTCTTATGGTTGTGGCAACATCATGACAGAAGGAGAAAATATATTCTTTAGCTCATGACAGCAGTACACAGAGAGGTAGATAGTATAGGGTTGTGAAGTTCTGCTGTAATGATTTATTTCATGTACAAGAACCCATTTGTTAAGAGCACATTTAACTATGAAGTCACAAATAGATTAACACATCCTATTTATTATATAACTAATTTCTACTCTATGAAAACTTCAGTGTTTTTAGATCTTGGAACATTTTATATCCAAACCACTAAAAGTCCTGCAGTCTGAGATTTTATTATAGGAGCTGAATCAGAGAATATATGAAGACAATTTGATACCTGGTGACCAATGTCACTAATTTTAAGAGACATAAAATAATGTTTTCTTTAGCAGTTTTCTACCAAGTTCTCTCAAAACTTTTACATTAATTTAACAGAAAAACTTAAACAAATATCTTTTATGAAACTCAATGCTATGTGTAATCATTAGGTTTTTTTTTTCTCTCTCTCTCTCTCTTCTTTGCTTTTTGTTTCCAGGCTGGCTTCAAACTCAAATATTTGCCTGGCTCTGTCCCTGAGCACTGGGATCAAAGGTGTTTGCCACAACATGTGGCTGGATTTTTGGCTTATAATGCTATTTATGTCCATTATTACCCTAGCCCTCAACCCCTTGAGATGGTCCTTGGTATAGGGATTAAGAATGTACATAATCAATGACAGACTCCAAGTCAGGTGATAAGTAGAAGTGGCTCTGTTTATTGTAAGATCAGGGTGTGCCCTTGTACTTGCCACCCATGCTCTATTGGTCCATGACATCTTGATCCCTGTAGCTTCCACCATCTGATTAGTTGTTCTGGTTCACGTGCTCTGTTATCATTTGTCTCCGGGCATCTGGCAGACTGTAAGGTTGCCAAATGCAGAAGTAGATGTTGTGCATATGTTGGCCACTATGGGCCATCAGTCAGGATATGCTGACTCATGGGCCACCAGTCAGGATATGCTGACTCATGACCCTACAGTCCATGTTATTTATTATTTTATAATATTCAGCTCTCTGATAGAGAATGCCGGTAAAGAATGAATGAATTTTAGTAAGTTTATAGGAAATAAAATTTAGTTCTTAGAAAGATTTCAAACCTTGCTTATATGTAAATGACTTTGAACTCTTTTGCCTCTGAAAATAAATCTAAAGGATAGTTTTTGAATAAGTGTAGCATATGTAACCTGTTAGCAAAATGAAAAGAAAAACATTGTAATAATTTGTAAGTAAGCAAGTGTTAACACACTGAATAATCATTAGAAGTAGAATATTTGACAAAGACCAGTGGTTGTGCAACTTTTTCTGGAGAGATATATACTAATATCTCTTCATCCAAGATAGATGCTGATAAAAGAACAAGAAACTATCCCCTCCAGGTCTAGCTTACTGAGCCACTGAGATCATGAACTTACTTGCACGGCTATGATTGAAGGGTTATATGCATGGTAGAGGTGACAGAAAGACATCTACATTAATGAAAAGCCAACCTAACCCCAGGTCATGACTCACTGAATCTGAAACCTGGAAGTTCTCTGTACACCTTACAATGACTTGAGTTGACCAGTGTCTTCTTTTCTAGATCTATGTAGGATTCATTTGCTTTCTATGTCTCAGGAGCCTTTCCTTTTCTTCTTTTTTTTTTTAATTAGATATTTTCTTCATTTACATTTCAAATACTATCCAGAAAGTCCCCTATACCCTCCCCCAACCCTGATCCCCAACCCACCCACTCCCACTTCCTGGCCTTGGCATTCCCCTGTACTGGGGCATATGATCTTTGCAATACCAAGGGCCTTTCCTCCCATTGATGGCCACCTAGGCCATCTTCAGGAGCCTTTTCTATAGAAGGGAATGCTTTAATTTGAAGAAAATCACTGCAAATATAACAAATAAGGACAAGTGTAAGACAAAACATTTTGTGTGTATGTTACATTATACAGACTTGAGGTTATAGTTATATATTTAAAAAGGAATACATACACCGCAATTAAAAGGTGGGAATCATTCTCAAAACATTTGTATACCAGTATATATTGCATACTTTATGTGTTTTGCTTGTTTGTTTGTTTGTCTGTTTGTTCTGAGGGGGAACTAGCATGTAGTTGGATGGATAAGGAGGATGGTAGGATTGGAGGATGTGATGGTTTATATATGCTCAGCCCAGGGAATGGCACTATTAGAATGTGTGGCCATGTTGAAGTAGGTGTGTCACTGTAGGTGTGGGCAATAAGACCCTCAACCTAACTCCTTGGAGAGAGCATTCTGCTAGAAGCCTTCAGATGTAGAACTCTCAGCTCCTCCTGGACCATGGCAGTATGGATGCTGCCAAGTTCACACCTTGGTGATAATGGACTGAACCTCTGAACATGTAAGCCAGCCCCAATTAAATGTTGACCTTATAAGAGTATCCTTGTTCATAATATCTGTTCACAGAAGTAAAACCCTAACTAAGACAGAGGAGTTGAAGGAGGGAAAAATAATATAAAAATGCACTGCCCCCCAAGCCAATATGGGATAAATGTGGAGTTAATTTGTGGAAAGGGGTCACAGGAAGTGATATGTTTTATTTTTAGCCTGCTTCTGAGGAGCAGGTGAGAGAGTCTTGGATCAGAGTGGCAAAGAATGCTGGAGTATAATATGATTATGCCCATGACTGTCTTTTCACACTCAGAGTTTACTACACTCAGTTACTATGTGGTTACAGCAGCAGAGTACTTCTCAAAAGAGACAAGGAAACAGGGTGAAAGCCACATCGTTTGTACTTATTTTTAAGTAAAGAGTGGGATTGAAGGACAAGTAAGTCCTCCTATGATAATGAGAGCACAGATAGAGGTTTCTTATTTAAATAAACCTAAGGACTATAAAGCTTCCAAAATTGTACCATTATATTTCAATACACATTGATATCAATCAGACATAAAAATGATGCATTCAAACTGAATTTATGTCATGATAAATGCTTAGAGGAAAAAGTGAATTGCTTTTAAAATACTCTGTCTCAAGACAAATGTATTGACTTGCTCCATCATAATAAAAGAATCTGCTGTAGATACATGAGCACAGTTTATAGAACTCCATCCTTTAGCTTGAGATTACTTATAAATATTTTGAATTAATCAAAGAATTCTAAAATCCAGGATATATAGAGTCTGTGACTCAGGCAGAAATTTATTTTACTTTTTCACTATCAACTGAGCTTCAACAATTTAAATCAATTGAAGACCAAAGAAAACATTTCAAGTATGCCATTATGGTTACATAGTATCTTTTAAAACCTTTGTTTATCAGATAAAGATTTTCATGTATCTTTGCATTACAGACATTGTGCTGTTTACAAAGTTAGATGCAGACATTTGGCTCCAAGGGGAAGGAAGTTATTGATCCATTTATAAAGCTTTTTGAAGAGGATTTGATTAGCATTGATGGCAGGCAGTGACTACTGTACTTTATTCAAGGTGAGTCAGGGTTTGTGTTTCCTCATGAATTATTAGCAAAGCAAAGCCTAGTGACAAAATCTGACATCTATATTTTTACAGTTAGAAACGTTCAGTCATAAAAATCACTTATTTAATTATAAAAACACTAATACCCTTTAGGGTACCTGGGACTGTGCTAGTAGATGGTCATAAGTCAGGTATGCTCAAATGCTGAGATGTCAGGAGTGGAGATGCCCTCTCCCAACCTCCATGCCAACTATGGAATATGCAACCAAGGATGACCAATTGAGAGGACCAAAAACTCTTCTCCATGCTAATGGGGTATCTAGATAGCCTTCAGCCTTTAGTCCATGACCTTCTTTTTCTGGATATTCACACACTCTTCCTTTCAAAAGCATATAATCCCTGGTTCACCCCTAGTAAATCACATGTGTACACATAAAGCCCCAATAAAGAAATAAGAATAAGCAAGGATCTATCGTCTCAGTGAGCTGCTTCACTAGAGATTGCCACTGGGAAGGCTTTTGTCTAAAGTAGCTGCAACATTAAGACTCTTACTTCAAGTTGGACTGGATCCTGCTCATTTCAGGCTTTCCTTTCCCCTTCAGGTCTTGGAATAGGGGCTTCTTATGCCTGGAAGGGAACAATGGGCAGCTGATTGCTTTCTCTCTCTGAGCTGGTGAATTGGCAGTGACCAGACACAACTGCAGAAGAGAGGCAGAACCTGGTACACACAGCAAATGCAATACCATAGTACCCTTATATTTAAAGTAAGCATACAGGTTTTGGCATATTGCAGAAAAAATAATTAATATACAAACCTTATATACCAAGTTTCCCCACAGATACCAGGAAAAGCAAGTTAAAAATAACATATTACTTTAAAATATTCTGTATAAGGATAAATTTGAAGTACTGACATAAGCTGCATCAATAAAAACAAAATAAAAGTTCTTTACCTGTATAGAACCAATAATCATGTAAACTTTAGATATTTCTTATATGCTAAAAACAGTAGAAGAAATTGTTGTCATCTCAACTGGAATTAATGTAAGTGTGACAACTTTAGCTAGACTTGTTAGTCTGCATTGGAAATATTTTGGATAATACCTCTAATAGACATTGAAATATTAAGCATTTTTTCTCATGGCATGCATTTCTTTTTTTTCCATTTTTTATTAGGTATTTAGCTCATTTACATTTCCAATGCTATACCAAAAGTCCCCCATACCCACCCACCCCCACTCCCCTACCCACCCACTCCCCCTTTTAGGCCCTGGCGTTCCCCTGTACTGGGGCATATAAAGTTTGTGTGTCCAATGGATGGCATGCATTTCTTAAATTAAATTTTCTTTACTAAACTTCATAAGTTCCATTTATACTTTTAGATTTTTTTCTCCATAATAATAAAAGTACAGGGTAAACATGAATTTTTCTTTTTGAGTTTGTTTAGCAAACAAATATTATTAAGTAGAAATTTTTCTATACCTAGTTTTCCTGGTATCTTCTACTTTATTCTTGTCTAATTCTTTCTCTAGACTTTTCTTGAACTATTTCCTCTGTAGTCTCAGTACAAAAATTACAACTTAATTTTTCTCGGGTCTTTTATGAGACCTTAGAAATGAATCTTTATGATATTCATATATTATAATACCAATTAGTTGTATTTCTCTCTAACCATGGAATCAGGACTTAAAAAAAAAAAATGAAAAGGAGAGATAGAGGAAGAAGGACAAGCAAGGACCTTGCAGTATTTTTGTATTATTCTATGTTGTGATTTATGGTGAGGAAGCCAGGAATTGTCATTATTATTCTTTGAACATAGATCAAATATACTTTCCCATCTACAACGTAACTACAATAAAGAACTTAAAATTTGGACTAAGGAACTATTTCGGTTGATAAACACACTTGCCACTAAGCTTGGCAACCTGGGTTTAAAACCCAGACTAACGTTGTACAAGAAGAAAACCAACTCTTGCAGATTGTCCAGTGACCCAAGTGTGCTGTGTCATGCACGTGAACAGACACAGAAAATAATAAACACAGAAGCAAAACTGCTAGTGCAAATTTGTCAGAGGTTAGAATTAGTTTAGTTTTCTAAATTTATTTTAAAATTATAAGTTATTTCAATATATGCCCCTTGCCCCACATCTGTATCAAGATTCTTCGAAGCTAGGCACATCCTCTCCCATTGAGGCTAGACAAGGCAGCCCACCTAGAAGAACATATCCCATGTTCAGGTAACAGCTTTTGGGACAGCCCCAACTCCCCAACTCCAGTTGTACAGTACCCACATGAAGACCAAGCTGCACATCTCTTACATATGTCAGGGGAGGCCTGGGTCTAGCTAGTGTTTGTTTTTTTGCCTGGTGGTTCAGTCTCTGAGATACCCAGGTCTAGGTTAGTTGATTCTGTTGGTCTTCGTACGCTGTTCCTATCTTTGTCAGGTCCAGCAATTCTTCCTTCTATTCTTCCATAAGAGTCCCCAAGCTCTGTCTACTTTTTGGCTATGGGTTTCTGTATTTATCTG
Organism: Mus musculus; assembly: GCF_000001635.26. Classification (NCBI taxonomy): domain Eukaryota; kingdom Metazoa; phylum Chordata; class Mammalia; order Rodentia; family Muridae; genus Mus; species Mus musculus. The sequence goes on along the minus strand of NC_000076.6, from coordinate 55,252,435 downwards.
AGTCAACTGCTGGGTGGAGCCTCTCAGTGGACAGTCATGCTAGACTGCTGTCTGTAAGCATAACAGAGTATCATAGGGATTGGTGCTTGCCCATGGGATGTGTCTCAAGTTGGACCAGTTATTGGTTGGCCATTCACTCAATCTTGGTCCCATGCATCTTGCCTGCAATTCTTTTAGGCAGTATACATTTTGTATTGAAAGTTTTGTGGGTGTGTTTGTGGCTCCCTTGTTCCACTGGTGTTCCTGTCTGGCTACAGGATATAGCCTCTTCAGGTTCCATTTCCCCAATGCTGTGAATCACAGCTAAGGTCATCCCCACTTACTCTTGGGTGTCTCCCTTTTTCTAGTTCTCTTTCTTATTCTGGAGATGCCTTCTACCTCGCCACCCTTGTTAGTTGCAGGTTTCCATTCATTCTCATGGCCATCTGGGTTATATACGGTATATTTTTAACACATTTTCCCCTTTTCCAGCTCCTCCCAAAACCTCCCTATCTCCCAGCTTTCTGTATTTACTCTCTATCCCTAAAAATATAAAAGACAAAAACAAAAATCAGAACAAATAAACAAAGATACACTAAAACAAAAGAAATGCCAAAAGCAAAACTAAAGGAAACAAAATGTCCAAAATACACAAACAAACAAACAAATCATAGAGTTAATATTTTTGTGGCTCAACTATTCAACTACTCCTGGGCTTGGGTCTGAGTAGGGTGTGGTTGATAAGTCCAGTGATCCTCCATTGAAGAAAACTCGTTTTCCCTTTGCCAGTGGATATTAATTAAACCTATACAGGATTTTTGCATGTTGTCAGAGTCTTTGTGAGTTTTTGCGTTTATCAGTCCTGTTGCTTCTTGAGGAAACTGTTTCCTTAGAGCCATACTTCTTCTCTGGCTCACAGAATTTTTCTACTTTCTCTTCAGCATAAATGTCTGAACCTTGAGGGAGTTGGTTGATTAAGGTATCACATTTAGTACAGAGTGCTGCAAAATTTCACTTTTTGCACATTGAGCAGTTATAAGTCTGTGTTAGCTCCTGTCTTCTGTAAGGAGTTTCTTTCATGAACACTGAAGGAGGTGCTATGTCTTAGTCCAGTGTGGTCTGTGTAGGGTGGGGGTGAAGCATCCTGGGAGAAAGTGTTTCTGTAGATGATAGATGAAAAGATTAGAGATGGTTTAGAAAAGAAGGCAGAGAGGGGCAGTAGGAAAAGGCCGATCTTCTCTGTGTTAGAAGAAGTAAGGGAAAACTATCATCGATTTTAGTTAATGTTTTAGTTAATGAGCTTTTTTTTTTTTCCAAACACATAAACAGAGACAGGAGTAGCCAATAGAAAAACTGTCAAACATCATCAATTATCAGGAAAATGACAAACCAAACTCTAACAAGGTATCACTTGGCAGTTATTAAAATTGCCCCATGATTAAAAAAAATAAAAGTGACAAGTGTATGTGAGAATGTAGAGTAAAAGAAAGAGTGTTTATCACTGTAAGGAATTGAAATTAGTACAATTGTGCTAGAAAATACACTTGGAGGGACCCATGACTCTGGTCGCATATGTAGCAGAGGATGGCCTCTTTGGACATTGGTGAGAGGAGCAGCCCTTGGACCTGAGGGAGTTCGATGCTGCAATAGGGGAATGCCAGGGCAGGAAGGCAGGAGTAGGTAGGTGGGTGGGGAAGCAGTCTCATAGAGGCAGGGGGAGGAGAGATAGGGTAGGGGGTTTTTGGAGGGGAGACCTGGAAAGGAGATAACATTTGAAATGTAAATAAAATACCCATTAAAAAAAAAAGAAAATACATTAACGGTCAAGACTTAATATTCATGTTTTTAGAGTTTTCAATCATTTCCTGACATTTTTCTTAGTTTTCATGGTTGTCTTTGTATTTTATTTTCCTCTTTCCTCTTTTCTTCCTATTTCTTTATTTTGGTCTTTTCTTAACTGACTCTGGTTTCTCATTTTTACTTGCCTACCCAAAAAACACTAACAACCACACATTATTCATGAAATCCCACTTTAGAGGTCACACATTCCTGTGGTCAGCTCATCAAGAAATTAGCAAACTATAACCAAGGTACCGAATTAAAACTGATACTTGATACCTCCTTCTACATATTAAACATTTTAATTAAGGCCAATAATAAACTATGTAGCTCTTATTGAACCAATTTTCTCCAGGAGCAACCTCTTGTAAAACTGTAATATTGTAAAATTGTCGATATGTATGTATATACTGTCAAGGCTCAAAATATTTGTAAATTTCTCATTGTCCATCTGATACATTAAGATGCAGATCAGCATGATATAAATGGCATCACAAGTAATTTTCTACGAGCCTCAAGGTTTGGGACAATACGCAGTTTTCTGAAACCCTAGCATATTTATACTTCCTTTATTCACTATCTCCCTTCCATAAAATTATCATTTCTATGCTTATATTTTGCTGCTACTGTGAAAATTAATCCAATTGCTATATATATGTGTGTGTGTGTGTGTGTGTGTGTACATATAGTATAGTATAGTATAGAACAATATATTATGAATTGTCATCACTGAGTCAGGGCTAGCTTTAGCCACCACAACATTGGGTCCAGGTCACTAATTGGGTCACCTTAGCTGTTCCTCATTTATATTATTCTAAGGAATTGCTCAGGTAATGTTGGATAAGTCCTCCTGTTATAAATGGCATTATAGGTACCTGTATTAAACTTTAGTATATAGTTGTTTTGATTCCTCTCTTTAGGTTTTTGGGTTTGTTGTTGCTTATTAGTTTGGGTTTTTTGTTTGTTTGTTTTGTGATGTCACAAATGTCCAAACCACGAATAAAGTTTGAATTCCATTCATAGCAAAACATTGGCAGTTTATCTCAACTCAATGGTTTATGTGATTCATCAAAATAAATACAAGAATGCTTAAGGAAGTTGAATATTCCATATCAATGTTTATGCTTTGTGACTCATTGATGAATTTGCTTTATTTCTTTTAACCGTCTGCTGAAATTTTTATAAAAGCTGATTGATGCAATAAAAAACTGTTATTCAGAGCTAAAATATTATTCAATTAATTAATATAAATACAACAAATGAAAGCTCATTAGCTAGTCATTAGTAAATAAGCAAGGTTCTTCAGGAAACATTTTTTAAAGATTTATTTATTTACTTATTTATTTCATATATGTGGGTATACTGTTGCTATCTTCAGACACACCAGAAGAGGGCATCAGGTCTCATTACAGATGATTATAAGCTACCATGTGGTTACTGGGAATTGAACTCAGGACCTCTGGAAGAGCAGTCAGTGCTCTTAACCACTGAGCCATCTCTCCAGTCCCTCTAAGAAACTTTATTGTGAATGTCTGCCACAGCACTGCTTCAGGCTGGGCGCTATGGCTTAAGTACTAAGAATATATAGGCAGGGAAGCAGCTCAATGTGGCAGGAGCTTTGGCTACTCCACTTAGAGTTCCCAGCAGGCCACAGGCACACACCTGCCCAGGAGCTGTCTTGGATCTGGAGATGAAACACACACACACACACACACACACACACACACACACACTAGCTCATTTTTTTTTTACCATGACCAGAACGGTTTCTATTTAGTGATATCTGTTGTTAACAACTATCTATGAATTTATAAAATGTCTATGTCTAATTCTGAAAGTATTCTGCGTAGTTTAGATTCTCTTTTTCTTTCACAAGATAGAAGTAGAAGGTACTCTACCCAACTCATTTTATGAAGCCACTATTACTCTGATACCTAAACCACAGAAAGATCCAACAAAGATAGAGAACTTCAGACCAATTTCTCTTATGAATATAGATGCAAAAATCCTCAATAAAATGCTCGCTAACCGAATCCAAGAACACATTAAAGCAATCATCCATCCTGACCAAGTAGGTTTTATTCCAGGGATGCAGGGATGGTTTAATATACGAAAATCCATCAATGTAATCCATTATATAAACAAACTCAAAGACAAAAAACACATGATCATCTCGTTAGATGCAGAAAAAGCATTTGACAAGATCCAACACCCATTCATGATAAAAGTTCTGGAAAGATCAGGAATTCAAGGCCCATACCTAAACATGATAAAAGCAATCTACAGCAAACCAGTAGCCAACATCAAAGTAAATGGAGAGAAGCTGGAAGCAATCCCACTAAAATCAGGGACTAGACAAGGCTGCCCACTTTCTCCCTACCTTTTCAACATAGTACTTGAAGTATTAGCCAGAGCAATTCGACAACAAAAGGAGATCAAGGGGATACAAATTGGAAAAGAGGAAGTCAAAATATCACTTTTTGCAGATGATATGATAGTATATATAAGTGACCCCAAAAATTCCACCAGAGAACTCCTAAACCTGATAAATAGCTTTGGTGAAGTAGCTGGATATAAAATAAACTCTTTTTCTTTCACTCTTTGGGAACCTTTGGGAACCTCACATCATGTACCATCCGCATCACTATCATTTTCGTCCTTCCATGTCTGCTCCCCTCCTCTGTGGTGCCCCCCAAAATCCCCAACCAAAACCCCAAGTCCATTTTGTGTAGTGCATATACTCACTGGAGCATGACCAAATTCTTAGTGTCCAGTCCCCCAAGTGAAGGTGAGTCTTTTTTCACCTCTACCCACCACCTGAAGTCGTAAAATGTGGAGAGCTGGGAGGCTGGCGAGGGGTGGGGCCAGCTCAGCACCTTCTACAGACATCAACTTGGCTTCATTTGGCAGCTGAGATCGCCAACTTCTATTCTACATGGCCTGCAGACATCACTATGGCCTCTGGCCATATCAGGACTACCAATCAATCCATTTATGCTCCTCAAGGACTATATAGAATACAGGACTCAACATGGTGGCCTCAAGTGGCTACACATGGCACTTAACCAGATGCACACCTCTCCGGGACAGCAAAGCTCAATGACATCACCAAGTCGTCAGTCTGTATAGGTCCACATGGATCTCGGTTTTTATAGAGGGTCTGGGGTAGCAGCATGGACTACAGACACCAATGTGGCATTCAGCTGTTCTTCGAGGAGGTCCTGTAGGATGTAGATCTCTGTGGCTGGGCTCTTCTGAGCCTTCCTTAGCTATTGTGCCCTTCCTTTTACCCCTAGCTCAACACCTCTAAATATGCCACCAATTTAGTTACCTGGTTACCTTCTGTGAAGCTCATTGGTCTTGCTGTACAAGACACTTTCAGGCTGTTCTTCCATGGGCTGCTTTTCTTTTCTGCCTACATTTTGAAAGATCTACGTCCTACAGCTTTGAGATTGTCTCTTCCTCTCTCTCTCTCTCTCTCTCTCTCTCTCTCTCTCTCTCTCTCTCTCTCTCTCTCTCTCACCTGTCAATCTCTTCTCCTTTCCCTCTCCTCCCTTGAGGGAACCTGGAAGTCCCACCTCTTTCTTACTGCTCAGCCATTGGCCAATGGCATCTTTATTGATAGATCATAAGCCAATTGAGAGCAAGGACCGTCAGAGTCTTTAAATACAGATTCCAGATTAAATCAAAGCATCAGAACCTCTCCTCCGCACCTCAGTGTTTAGACTTCATGTTTCTGCCTGGAGATTCAGGGACTTAGTACTAAATACACACACAATGTCTATACATAATGAAAACAAGACAAATCCACTAAATGGTTGTCTAGAGCTGGCTAGTTCCACTGTTAAAAGGGTTTCAGAGCAATTACCTTCTTCATGAAAGGAGAAAGTAAATTAAATGACTTGAACAGTTGTCTAAAACTTGTTTTTCTAGATTTTTATTATGACGTTCATTTATTTGTGGTATATATAGTAGGAGTTCTTGCCCATGCCATCTAGTAGTGTGGCAATCAAAGAACAACTTGCAGTGGATCCCTGGGGCTTACTGAACAGTCTCTATAATGAAAGTTAGTGAGAGAACTTATCTCATTAAACAAGGTATGGGGAAGGAAAATTGGCTCATCTGGTAAAGTTTGCCATGAAACCTGATGACCTGATTCTACTAACCCATAGATTGTATGTGGTTATAGAATATCTGTGTGTGTTTGTGTGTGTGTGTGTGTGTGTGTGTGTGTGTGTGTGTGTTAGGATAGAGTGGACTCTGGAAAGTTGCCTTCTGACCCCTCAAGTGCATTGGGGATATCTGCATTCTCATACATATGTAGTCACAGACAGACAGACAGACAGACAGACAGACACACACACACACACACACACACACACGGAATTATACTCTAGCTTGTATAAAAGACAAATAACCCAGCTATTTTACTTAAAAGGTTTAAGCCTAATTGGGCAGGTTTTGAAGCTATCCCAATTCACATACCAGCCATATGTCCTTTATTACTTGCAACTTCTCCTGGCCACATGCTCATGATCAATCTTCTCTCATGGCAACCCTTTCCTTTCCTTGGTCTTCTTCCTCCTTCCCCATCTCTACCTGTGACACCCAGCAGGGCAACTAAAAACCCACATACATCTATCTTTTGCCCAGTCACAGGCTTTAGCCTTTTATTGACCTGCTAACTTGTGGAGCAGGGTTATCTAGCATCACTTGGTCCCTGAAGATCTCCTTGTTGGGGGGCAACCAGATTTGGGGGCCAGTATTTAGCATTTGAATACATAGCAGCAGCAGTAGATCAAACCCCTATACGCAAACACATATGCACACATGCGCAAACACACACACACACACACACACACACACACACACACACACACACACATACACACAATGAATAAAACGAAGTTGGATAGCAGCCAAATAACACCAAAGTTGTCGTGTGACCTCCAAACTATTTGTCCTGTACACATGTGCACATACACATGAATACGTGTAATATATGTGTGCTTCTGAAAGTGAATGATACCAAAGAAAGGAAGTGATATCCTCCTCTCATCTTCTGTCTACTGCTCTCATAAACTTTATTATTTTTCCTGTCTCAAATCACTTTTATTATTTTCTGAAAAAACCTTTATCATCTTTATGCAGATGATACATAAATAAGCATTCAACCGTATTTTCCTTTTTTGCATGAAATATTACATATATACTATTTTATGTTTGTTTTTGTTTTGGTCTGATTTTTTAAAAAATACAATAAGTAAGAAACTTTTTATATCAGATTGCTGCTGTTTTTAACGAGAATTCAGGTCCTGAGAGAAACAGATGAAACTTTGTCATAGGAAAAGAAAAATCAGAAAAGACATCTCAGGAGTGAATTTGCTACAGAGAAAGGTATAGCCCATATACAGGCAAATCCTGCATTATAGGAAATTTTAAATTTAGTTTTATAGTTCCATTTAATATCTTGGAATATTGTAATTTTCATAAAATCATGATTAGTCTTTGTCTCAGTCTGCCATATATTCTATCTTCTATAATCAACCACATTCTAAATATTTTACAATCAAAATTAAACCATATATGCTTACAGTAGTGTTTGCTTATGTATTTACATTCAGCTTCTTATAAAGAAATGACAAAATACCAATATACAGATGCTAGATGAGCAATAGCAAATTTCTTAGCATAATATGTTGGATTGTACTTAAAATTGTCTCACTAATCAAATGAAATGCCGCTGCATATTCTTCCTTAAAGCATTAAGGATGCAATATTTTAAAACAGATGCTCTCAAAAATTTAAATCCATTTACATTTCTGTTTTGTTGTATTGTAGCGTCTATCTACCACCTTTCTTTATTTCCATAATATCTACATTGTTCCAAAGTTTACATAACAAAAGCTACAAATATATTTATAATTTATATCACCGATTATTATAAGATAATAAAGAAGAAAATGGTTATACAAATCTCTGTTCTCAGAATTACTTTCTTTAAAGAGTCCTTTAATTCCATTTAAAATACAAAACATTTATTTTTCAACATACATTACTGGGTACTTCCTGTCCAGCAAACCTCCATGAACAGGATCTATATCATTGAGCAAAAAATGGACAAAAAAAATCCCCATGAAATTTTCATATGGAAAAATTACTGCAGAGAAAATAGGGATTAAACAGAATGGAAGTGGAATATTGACAGATGGTTAACTGTGGAGCTGAGGTTTGAGCAGAGATGTAAGGTACGGAAAGAAGAGAGCCATGTAAAAATCTCAAGAAGCTGCACACACAGAGTATGGAAGAGACTCTGGAAGACCATGTGTGAGTGAATTGCCATGCATGGGGAAGCTGGTGTGGTGGGAAGGGAGCTACTGAGGATGCTTATCTCGACAGCACAACAATACTCATATAGGGTGTCTTTGATTATGTTTTAGTCAGGGTTTCGATTTCTGCACAAACAACATGACCAAGAAACAAGTTGGGGAGGAAATGATTTATTCAGCTTACATTTCCACATTGCTGCTCATCACTAACGAAAGTCAGGACTGGAACTCAAGCAGGTCAGGAAGCAGTAGCTGATGCAGAGGCTGTGAAGGGATGTTTCTTACTGGCTTGCTTCCCCTGGCTTGCTAAGCTTGCTCTCTTATAGAACCCAAGACTACCATCCCAGGGATGCCACCACCCACAATGGGCCCTCACCCCTTGATCACTAATTGAGAAAATGCCTTACAGCTGGATCTCATGGAGGCATTTCCTCTCCTGAAGCTCCCTTCTCTGTGACAACTCCAGCTTGTGTCAAGTTGACACACCAAATCAGCCAGTACAGATCATTAGAGTCCTGTCTGTAGTCGAATAAAGAACTATTGTGTGTGATGGGAAGTGAGGTTAAAGAGGAATTAGACCATCTTCCTTTTTCCCAATGAATCACTTCAGTTGCTGGAGGTGGATAGGAGCAGATTCAGGGACTAGAGGTGGGGGACATGGTTAAGAAGGATCAGGTAAGTGCACAGTAAGCAATCAGGTAAGTACACAGTAGTGCTGCAGAAAAAGGCGTGGACACACTTTTTCTATTTTTACTGCTTTCCTTTTTATCAGGATGGAGAGATAGTTCAGTAGATAAGACCACTTGTTCCTCTTACAGCGCCATTGTATCAGTTTCCTGAATCCACAAGGTGGCTCACAATCAATATGCATGGCGTTAGCTTTAGTGTAGTCAACACAAGCAGAAGTAAGAAGGTAGATATTCTAGTTGAAGGATGTAGTTGATGAAGAGAAAAGCACCATTTCCATGTTTTCATTTGAATGTCAGGTTTTAGCCATGTTAAAAAGTAATTCAGAAAATAGTTTTATGCTAATTATATTGTGACTACACATATTTTAAAATTATGTATGAATGATTTTGTAAAGCCACAGACCACATTAAACACCTACCAAAGTCTCAAAAGAAAATTTTGAATTTATAGCATTACCTAGGAATTTGTTTTATGAGCATAGTGCAATTATTTAAAATTTCCTTCTTGAGGTTTTACTTTTGTCCTGTACTGATTATGTGTTGAATATTTAATGTGCCATTAAGTATGTATGGATTTAATTTGATTATGTTCTAAATATGATTTCATTACTTAGCTGTTGTTTCTTTGTAAGGTGACATAAAATAAAAACTTATGAAATATTAGTTGAAAAATTTTTCAATGACATGTATAATCAAATCTGATTATATACAGTGTTAAAATCACATAGCTTCAACGGGATATATTATTCTATATTTTAATAAATTAATAATTTTGGTTCCATATCCTTTCACTTACTTCCATATTATTGACATGAGCTTTTTCTTTGATCCACAATCTTTGGCAGATCATTGCAAAAGTTCAAGGAGACTCACAAACAACATTCATCTTCTCTCTTTTGGGCTTTGGCATGTCTACCATTGTGCTATCTGCCTGCTTGCTTGCCTGGATTAAAATAAATCAAGAGGGAAAGGAAAACACCAACTTTGCACATGCAAATCACCTAGAATATGCAAATTACAAGTTTGTTTTAAAACGTGGGTGTTTGGTTAAAGACACTAAATCATTTCTCCATCCACAGTTATTTTGCTTAATTAAAAACCTGGAATGCACATAAAAACAATCTTACTCCCAAGTCACTCAGGTCCAACAGACTCCTCTAGCATCCTTTTAATTAAATGTGGCTTTTGCACATTAATTAAGAGCTCTACAGAGGCAGAAATGATGGAGAAAATTTAAAATACATGCATACATGCTGACCACTTAAAGTAAAAGTTGTCTGTAGACAAGAAAGCTCAATGTCTAAGTAAGCGTAGCAAGAAAAATTGTTCAAATGTGCTATTACATGAGGCATGTATTTAAAGTGAGAAATGAGCTGACAGGATGTGCAATCATTTCCCGTAGACAAGTTGCTTCAGTTGAATTCATTAGTGAATGTCAACTTTAAGAAACCTCTAAATGTAATAAATTATTAACTTAATAAAAAGCTTTTATTAATAGCTATATATTTAAGTTTATGTACTTTGAAGATACTAATGCATCCTGCTAAGAAATTGAGCTACACAGTATCATTGTCAAATGTGACCTATTGTAAGAAATCTCTATCATCAGACCTCAGAAGTCAACATTTCACTTCACTTCATTTCCACTTCATGTGGAAAATACAAAGTACAATGAGCTAAGTTACCAACAGGACAACTGCCAGGCTCTATATTGCAGTCACATAAATTAGAAACAAGAAATATTTATTCAATACACTTTATTTCTATGTCATGCATTTGTCATAGCATGCCAATTTTAAATAAAAACCATATTTTATTGCTGTCTGTTAAAAAATGGTCACTGTGATAGGAAGTTGAGTTTGAATGTAATATAAATATTTTTGCTTTTATTCTTTAAGTCATTATCTTTATATCTTATATATGTGTGTGTGAGTGAGTATGTGTCTGTGTTATGTGTGCAAGCACATGATGATTCTATGATTATTACATGTAAGTGTAAGTGCCTGTCAAAACCAGAAAAGTGCCTTTGGTTCATTGGAGCTGGAATTAGAGGCAGTTGTTAGCTACCCAAAGTGGGTGTTAGGAAGCTAACTTGGGTCTTCTGCAAGAGCAGTTTCTGTCCTTAACCTCTGAGCTGACAGGATGTGGAATCATTTTCCACAGACAAGTTGCTTCAGTTGAATTCATTTGTGAGTGTAAATTCTAAGAAACCTCTAAATGTAATCAATTATTAACTTAACAAAAAGCTTTTATTAATAGCTATATATTTAAGTTTATGTGCTTTGAAGATAATCTAGCCCTTTTTAATTTATTTTTAAGAAACAATAATAGAGTTAATGAAAAGTTAATTTCTAGACATCAAATAAAATTTTTATTTAAAAATTATCATGTGGGTTTTCAGTCCTGAACAATAATTAATAAGCCGAAGTAAAATTTCAGTGTCTCACCCAAAGACAATTTGTAAGAAATAAAAGCATGTCATCATCTTGGTTTTTTGTTTTTTTGTTTTTTTGTTTTGCTATTGAAATAGCTTTCTTGTTATTCTACTTCAAAACGTGATGGTAGGTCTGAAGAAAAACCACAGTAAAATTTCAAGGTATAAAATATTAATATTGAGTCATCAGTATCTGTTAAAAAAAACTATACACTATTCATATTCTTGTGCCCATCCTAACAGTGGTTCTTTTATTTTTAAATATTCAATGGGTATTTTCCATGCAGAATTAATAAATATAACTTGACATTTCAATTAATATGCACTGACACAACACTAAGCATAGTTGACTATTGATGATTTGGCTACCACAAATAAGTCTAATATAATTTGAAGGACATAAGCAAAAATCAATTTCTCATTTCTCCACAGGAGTTCAAAATTTTAAATTATGAATGGCACTGGAAACTTCAGGAATAGTAACTGATATTAAATCAGTGTCTGAGGAGAATTTTTTGAAATGAAAAGTCTTGACTCAAACATTGTCTAAAATAAAATTAAATAAGTCATTTTGGCTTTTGAAATGACACTAATCTCAGGAGAAAAATAATGGTTTTGTAATCTTTTTATTCTATGTATAGCTTTAAGAAGAACACATTAATAAAATTACAAAATAAATTCAACTGCTATTTTAACAACTTTGCCTATAAAAGTAGTAGAAATGGCAACTAGTGAAAATATTGTACAAAACTAAAATATTAAAGTCAATAAATTCAAAGGCAAATTAGATACTATTTTAATTCAAATGATTTTACACTTTTATTTTATTTTTAAATTATTTCACTAACAGTTTCGTAACACATGTTTTAATCTTATTTATCTTCCTTCACATGTTTTCTCTGACATTCATGCACTCCTTTTTACACACCTGTCTTAGGGTTTTACTGCTGTGAACAGACACCATGACCAAGGCAAGTTTATAAAAAAACAACATTTACTTGGGGCTGGCTTACAGGTTCAGAGGTTCAGTCCATTATCATCAAGGTGGGAGCATGGCTGTATCCAGGCAGGCATGGCACAGGCAGAGTTGAAAGTTCTATGTCTTCATCCAAAGGCTGCTAGTGGAAGACTGACTCCTAGGCAACTAGGGTGAGGATCTTGAGCCCACACCCACAGAGGCACACCTATTCCAACCAGGTCACACCTCCAAATGTTGCCACTCCCTGACCCAAGAATATACAAACCCCCACATTCCACTCCCTGGTCCCCCTAGACTTGTTCAAACACATGAGACTATGGGGGGCCATACTTAAACATAGCATAATGCAAAATGCATTTAGTCCAACTTTTAAAGTCCTCATAGTCTATAGCAGTCTCAACAATGTCAAAAATCCAAAGTTTAAAGTCTCTTCTGAGAATCATCCAATCACTTAACTGTAATCCCCAAAGAACGATAGGAAACCAGCTGGGCAAACTCCAAACTCTGCATCTCATGGCTGATGTCAAAGCAGTCTTGAGATCTCTACTCCTTTTTCATTTTTGTTGATTGCAACAAACTGCTTTCTCCTGGGCTGGTTCCACTTCCTGTTAGCAGCTTTTCTCAGCATGTATCCCATGGCTCTGGCATATTTAACATCTTTGAGTCTCCAAGGCAATTTCAATGTTACAGCTTCTTGTTTCAGTGTCTGGGATTCCACTTGATCTTTTGGACTCCTCCTAAGGGCTGGCATCACTTCTCCATCTCTGCCTTCTGTAGCACTCTATGCTCAGGTCGATCCACTCCACTACGGCTGCTGTTCTTGGTGATCATCCCATGGTACTGACATCTTCAATACACTGGGGTGTTCCATTCCAACTAGGCTTCACCAATAGCCTCTCATAGGCTCTCTTCATGGTGCCAAGCATCCTTTGCATGACCCCTTCAGTCCTGGGCCATCAACTACAGCTGAGGCTACAACTTCTCCAATGGCCTTCCATGACCTCTCACAGTGCCAAACCTCAGCTGTTCTTCATGACACCTTCATGCCTTCAAAACAAGTATCACCTGGGTGACTCTTAAATATTACCAAATCCAGCTGCAGCACGAGGTACAACCTTGGCTATCTCTGGAACACAGCTAACTACCAATAACTTCATGGCTTAGAGTCAGATCACGAGTGCAACTTCTTTTTTTTTCATGATGAGATTTGGCCTGGATTGAGCTGGTGAATTTTTAAAGGTTGTCACAGTTGCATTATGTTTAAATGTGTAGCTGCTCTTCTGTGTTCAGAAAGTAATGATGCCTATAGACATCTACATCAAGCTTCTGTCCTCTTCCTCAAGTCCCTGAGGTGGTGGTAGAGCATGTAGTGTATATGGCTCCTTTAAGGTTTACCATCCTGTAATCTTTTACTCTTGACACCTTGGCCAGTTTTGGGTTTACATTGTTAAACACTATATACTGCAAATGTAAAGTGTCTCACTTGAGAAGCAAGGGATGCCTTGATCAATGGGTATAATGGTAAATCTTGAGACTCAGTTTATTACTATGTCCACTTAGGAACATAATAATGTAAGCCTCTCTACTAGGTTATATGACCTGTCTAGTCATAAGTTACCCTAATAATGATTTAAGTTATGGATTTAATCCCGTGGAATAGGAACCAAAGCACAGTAGGTTATTTCAGTGTTATTCATGCCACTTTGCACTAGTGGCATGGCATTTCAGCCCATTCATTATTGTAGCTCACAGGATTCATAGTAAGGTATGCTTGATTATATTTTTCTTGTGGCTGCTTGGACAGTACTTTCCAGCATTCTGAAAGCATTCCAGTGGATGTGAAGCTTACGAATGGTTAAAGCTGATTTAGCCAAGTTATAATTTGAGCATGTCATGTCATTAGCAATAATGCCTTATTATCAAGTACTGGAGGGTAACCAAGAGCAAAGGCAATAACCTAGAATGTTTGATGGTCTAATATACCTCACTGGCCAAAAACTACAAAATAAGAAAATCATCGCTAGCATCATGTTTTTATTTTCTAATTTTTGGTGTCTACTAGGGCCACTGTTGTCCTGTTATAGTGAAATGTTTGTGTGTCTCTGTGTGTGTGTTTAATATTGATATATGTTATTTTTAGGAAGCTTCTACGGTTGTAGTTTTCTATATGTCATTTTGAAAAAATCATGTGTTATTTGGCTCTTCCCATAGTCTCTCCTCTACCCTAACTACCACTTGACCGCCACAGTTTAATCTTCTTTGTCATGTAACCATTAACGTCTGTATACAACTTCATTTTATCTACCCTCTCTTGCACATTTTTCTCCCTGACTCTTTATTTAGTAATTTTTTGATCAATATGGGCATATTTCAAATATAACACACATATCTGTAGGTTTAAAACTAATTTACACCTGAGATAAAACACATGATATTTGTCTTCTTGCTTTGGCTATCCTGGAACTTTTTTGTGTCCATAAGAAACAAGATTATTCTTTTAATTCCTGTGAAGAATTGCATTGGAATTTTGACGGTGATAGCACTGCATCTGCAGATTACTTTAGGTAGGATCGGCATTTTCACAGAATTAACTCTGCCATAAAAAACGGACAATAAATGCACCACAAAGATAGAAACTTCTTACAACAGGTCTTTCAAACCTGAATGAGTCAATGTCATGATGTTGGAAAATGGACAATATCCTTCACAAGTTCATGTGGTAAAGGTTTAGTCCCTGTGGAGCTTATAAGATGGACCTTTAAGGGGCCTGCTGAGAAGTCTTTAGGTCACTAAGTACTTGCTCAGAAGGGAAATGTGGTAGCCTAGTATGTCTTTCTACTTCCTCTTTCATGATGTTTCTCTCTCTATGGAGTGCCAACACAATATGCTTCCTCTAGCAAAGGTCCAGCAGGAGGAGCCTTGCAACTGTGTGAGAAGCTTCATAATCATGTGTCAAATAATATTTTATATTTCATTAGTTAATTGTCTGTTGTGTAGTAACTTCCTAGGAAACTCCATAAGACTGGAAAAGTTGGAAAATTTCAAGAAATTCTGAGCAAAGGCCCTTTAAGTCTCATGTAGTAAAGAACTCAGAAGCCTGGAGAAGTCTCTAAAACAGACCAGCTTGGAGTTTAGACTAGTTGCCTAGAAATGGTTTAGAACAACTGAACTGCTTGCAAGAGACACTTGTTGACATGTCAAGATGCCTGCAAGTTGTGTAATGGGCTGCAGGTGGCTGGGTACATGAGTCATTACTGATGTTGAGATGCAGGTCTTTTGTTTTTTTTGGTTATTCTTTGCAATTGCATTTTGAGTAATTCCTATTCCTATAAGTAACATTTTACCCATATTACTCTTAATAACTTCATTAATACTCTGTAGTTAGCACATGCACAAACATGCATGCAAATACTTGAGCTAGGGCAATCGCTCCATGCTTAAAAGAGCTTATTGCTTTTCCAGAGGGCCCATGTACAAGTCCCATCTACTTATAATGCCAGTTCTAGAGGATCTGACATACTTTATGGCATCCATAAACATTTGCATACATGTGGCACACAGACATACACTTGAATAAAAATTAAAATCAAATCTGAAAAAAAATGTCTGTTTTGGAAATTATAAGAATCTAACTGATGTAAGTTAAAATATATAATTCAAACAACCAAACTACACCAAGTCATGGAGAACATTCACTGTTGGGCTAAATAACGACCCCAAGTCTCTTAATCAGCATTTCCACTCGTATGAGATAAACAAAAACAAAGCACAATAAAATTATAATATAAATGACAAGGATTTATTTGTGATTGAACAGCTGTTCAATGGATTTTTCAGTAAGAAACATATTTCAAACTGGCATCCACTTCTGCTCCTGAGTTGCATAGTAGCATTTTATCACAAAAACTGCATATCTAATGTTCCAAAATTTGGATTAATCTATCAACCAAACTGTTCTTTTATAACCCACTCAGCTTTCTAGAAAATTTATTAGCACCTTATACATTCTATTGAAGTAGATATATTCATGGTTAGCACGTTCAGCTTAATACTATTTTGTTCAAGTTTTATGAGTGCATTTGAATTGACAGGGTACATAGCTAATTAGATTCAATAACCTAATTTGGAGAAATATAAAATGTTATATCAAGTATGTGAAGCAACATCGATAAAACATATTTCTTCTCTTAAATTAGTAAAAATCTCTTTTAAATTTGGGTGAAATGTAGTGACTACAGATTTGCTCACTGTACTTTTAATAAATTATGAGACAGACATAAAAGTTTTTGTTATTGGTGCTAAGTCATTTTAATTACTAATGCCTCCTTCCATCTCACTAATTTTTAATGAAAGCCCCTTTTTTTCATTTTTCCCTGCCACCCAATACTTTCTTCTCAGACAAAATACCAAATATATCTTGAATATTTCTGGGAATCAACTACATTACCATTTACTTTATGGATCTTTAAAAATGGGAGGGATTTAGTTGAGTTTAAACTTACTTCATGAAAGAATGAACCAAACAATCAGGAATCCAACATCGGTCAGGGAAATCATACCCATCGTCAATGCTAGACCGCATCTGTACTGTATTAGATCAGGCAGATAGCTGTAAATATGGATAGAAACATTTGTTTATATATAGACGTTATAGTTTTGGGTTTTTAAAATATTTTATATTTGTGTAGTTATCTGTGACCCTTGGTACCATCTCTACATTTCTACATGTAATTACCTTTAAAACAAATAGTTTTTCATATCTTTCTGTGGCCTTTTCAGGTATTCATTCACAAAACCCCACATTCACACACATTGATGGATTCAGGCCAAGATTTAGCATGCACCATTTAGACTACAGCTTCAACAGCCTTTGGGTCTCCTAAAGCACAACAGTAGAAAACACTTCCCTTAGTGGCCATTTTGGACATGTTGATGACTCTTTCAGAGAAGGTTCAGTTTTCAAATGACTTCATCTTCACAATTTGGAATGTTCAGTGGGTAGACTATTGCCCAAAGGGCATCTTTCCTATTGGCCCAATGTAGGGTAGGGACTTCGCTAAATGTCACAAATCCTTTAACAGTTTATAGCTATCTTCTCATTGCCTGTGTTCGCTAAAGTTTTTTTTTCATTAATTACCTTTACATCCTGATCACAGCCCCCTTTCTTCTGCTTTTCCCAGTCCAATCCTTCCAAGTCCCTCACCCATTTACTCCCCTGTTCTTTTCAGAGAAGGGATTCCTCCTTGGGTGCCACCACATCATGGGGCATCAAGTCCCAGCTGGTCTAGGGACATCTTCTCTCACTGAGGCTCAACCAGGCAGTTTCTGTGAAATTTTAAACTCGCTCATGCTTTTTATCCATTGACAAGCTCCATATTTTCCTATCTTTCTCTTCCTTATTACTGTAGGGCTAAGAGCAGTGAATAGCAATCCTACCATACCCTGGATGATGTTCTGTCTTGAAATGTCACTTGTCCCACTGTTTATATTTCTGTTGACAATTTGGTCATACATACTCCTACCAGAATGGCCTGTTAAACTATGCTGTGTTCTAAGGTCTTTTCTAGGCTGCAGCACTAAATTTGTTCATTCATTTGAAAATTCAGTTTCAAAATCTTATGAAACATATGGCCATATTCATGAAACCTGTGACTTGATATCTCAATACCAATGCTTGGTATTAATTTCTTATTGCAATTTAAAATACCTGACAATAAACAACGTAGGAAAGAGTTTATTTCAAATTATGGTTCAAGGTTATAGCTTGAGAGATAATAGTACTTGAATATGTAAATATACTAACACATTAGTATATTCAAGTAGTAGAACTGAACATTGCCATCCTCATGATACTGATTATACATATGGAGGATGCTAAAAGGAGGATCCAATGAAGGTTTACATTGAGAATTCAGAGTGCTTTGAAGCTTGAAAATATGTGCCAGCATTGGATTCCATTCAAGGACTGCTGAGAAGTTTTTGCATGAACACAGGAAGCAAACAACACAAATTGCAATGAATGGAGATGCCAGCGTTTTCGAGATTCCAAGACCTTGAAACATCTGCAAAAGAGAAGCTGTGGTTCTGGAACTTAGCCAACTAGAGGGAAAGGTCAAATTGCTGGAATAGGCAGATTTGGCAGGTGGGAGCTTTTAGACAAAACTATTAGAACAGAAATGATTACATCTGGAACCCCAGATGTTTGATATAGAGCTACAGGATTCACTGTTTTCCCTGTTGGCTTTTATTGAGTCTCAATCTTTGTGGTGAGAAAGACATGACCATAGCAACATAGAGTAACTAATCACACTGTTAGCAGTTAGGATATAGATAGAAATAAACATCGTTGCTCCGTTTGGTTTCATTTAATTCAATCCATGATCACAACCCATAGTACCATGATACCAACATTCAATGTTAATCTTCACATAGCAGCTAAACCTCTCTAAAAATGGCCTTACAAACACACCAAGAGGTTTGTCTTTTAATGGACTAGACATCTCTTCAAGTTCCCGATCCGTATTAGCCATCACAAAAGACCTTCATCTTTTTTATTTTTTTGCATTCATGTTTATTCAAACCCACACTATTGACCTAAATTTATAGATGTATTTGTAGCAATATATCTCCTAAACGAGAAAAGATATTTCTTATGGAAACAAAGGGTAAATATTTTTACTAGAGAAAAAAAATTGTCCCAGTTTTGAGAACTTGATAAATATGGTATTTTGTTTTTTGTTTTTTGTTTTGTTTTGTTTTGTTTTGTTTTAATTAGGTATTTATTTCATTTACATTTCCAATGCTATCCCAAAAGTCCCCCACCGCTCCCCCACCCACTCCCCAACCCACCCACTCCCACTTCTTGGCCCAGGCGTTCAGTGGAAAGAGAGGTCCATTGGTTGAGCAAACTTTATCTGCCTCAGTACAAAGACCTTCATCTTATTGCAGAGAAGCAAGGAAGAAAAGAAAGATAAAGAAGAGTACAGAATCAAGTACCTTCTCTATGACAGTATATCTAATAATACAACTTCCTTCTACCGAACCACATCTCTTAAAAGCTCTATCACTTCCAAAGAGGACTATGGACTGTGGTCAAAAATTATAACTTGTTTCCCTTTAGTAAATGCCCAAATTAAAAGTACAGCACTATGTAGCATGTTATGTTGAAATATAGAGGTGTTAAGAACATATAGCATCCATTAAAAGTTTTAAATATTAAGGAAAATTGGAAGAAACACAAATCATTAATTACTATTTCTGCACTATGTTCTGAATAATTCAATACTTGCACTGATTTTATTGAATTATCCAAAAAGGTTAAAGGTGTATTTCCACTCACTGAGCAGTTAATGAGGCCTGGTATCTGTTTTTATGATCTTGACATAACCTGTACCATTCAAATTTCTGCCATTCCCCACAGGCTGTGGGACCAGTTGTTGTCTCTTTACTACCCAGAAGAGAAAGAAGCCATATTTCTACCCCTCATGCATCACAAAATGGCCTCATTATCTAGTAAGGCAGTTTTCCATGTTTTATACAAGACTCCCTTTTTCCTGACGACTCTGATAGACACAGACATCTAAGGTTTCCTCTTCAGGAAGCAAATGTCAGTGGGTTGCTTTGTTTCAGGGTTATTTGAAAGTTGAATACCTTCCTGAGGAATTGTTTCTACAGTGATTGCCAATTTTCTGCTTGAGAGGTTTATGATCAAATCGTGTCTGGAGGTTTTAGTTGGGATTCTTTCCACTGCTGATGTCTAAGGACATTTTCTGGCGTATGTTAATTTTTTCTACTGTAGTTTACATTTACAATTTCCAGCATTCACCCAAAAGAATTATCTAGAGCATATGGCTTAAAACCCAATAGATTTAATTTCATGGAGGAATAAATGTGCACATGACATTAAAATGGAAAGTGGAAAGCCTGTGGTAAAACATCAAAGAAAATGTAGGAAAACAGAACGAGTAATCATTAAAGCCAGTCTTAATGATGTAAACATTCTGGTAAAGAATAAATAATGTCTCGTAGCATTCAGAAAACACACAGGGAAAGATTTAATGCAATTTGATGTAAATGTTCCAGCTTAACATTTTCAATGAGGAAGGTAAAAGATAAAATGTTTCATTTGGTTTTGCTTTTTTTTTCTCTTCTAGCTTTTGCTTTTTGATTATTGTCATTTCATGTCCATAGGTGGCCACCTTAATGATAGTATCCACCACAGCTTTTCACATCCTCATAGAGTACATATAAGGGGAAATAATGAAAGGTATTCTTCTGAAGAATGTAATGGTAGCAATACTGGGACACACAGAATTAGCAAATTTAATGTGGGCACAAATAGTATAATCAAATGTCTGCAAATTAAGACTGTACTATGTACAACAATTCTGCAGAACAACAACAAAAAAGCACATTTACATCTTTTTACAAACTATAATCATTAATTTTTTTCCCCATTGTTTCTAGTGTCCCAATTTTCTAGCAGGTACACATTGAGTATAACATAATAAAGTTGAATATAAAAAATGGCTTCATTTGAACATATCAGAATTATTTTAACCTTGGCTTTAGTTGGCTCTGTGCCAGAATATACATGCTCTTAGTCTGCACTTGTGTCTACTATGAAAACATTTGCATAATACGTCCATAAATAAAATACAAATCCACTTCAAAGACAATTTAAGTCTGATGAATCTAAAATGAAATCTTACTCTAAGTAGTCATGCAATCACAATATTTAACAATATATATCAGCTTATATCAAGAAGTAAAGTGCACACTAAAAGGTGACTGTCTAGTCGGGGAATTTCAAGTTATCTTGAATTTTTTTCAAATATATTTTCAATACATATATTATATATAAAACTTTCAGTATGATTCTGAGTTTAAAGTACTAAGTGCCTTGGAACATTACATTATATCTGTAAATATTAACACTGTTGAACTTTTAAAAAGTAATTAATATCACATTTAACCAGTCACTCTGAAAGCTGTTAGCACCTTTTCAGCATATTTACAAATGGATTCCTACTGAAAATTTGTCCCTTCTTAAGAACATAACAGACTCACAGATAGTTAGTATGTAATACATTTTCTTTATCTATTTGCTTATCAAAAGACATACAGATAGTTTTCACATCTTGGTTCCCACTGATAATATGACAGTGAACATTAGAGTGAAATGTCTCATCAAGATTCTTTTTGTGTGAATTGTTCTTTACTTCTGATTTTATCTACAGATTTGTGGGAAACTTTTCCTTTTTTCTATTAATTAATTAATTAATTAATCAATATTTTATTAGATATCTTCCTTATATACATTTCAAATGCTATCCTAAAAGTTTCCTATACCCTCCCTCTGCCCTGGTCTCCTAACGACCCACTCCCTCTTCTAGGCTCTGGTATTCCCCTGTACTGGGGCATATAAAGTTTGAAATACCAAGGGGCCTCTCTTCCCAGTGATGGCCCACTTGGCTACATTCTGCTACATTTGCAGCTAAAGAAAGAAGCTCTGGGGGGTACTAGTTAGTGCATATTATTATTCCATCTATCAGGTTGCACACCCCTTCAGCTCCTTAGGTGCTTTCTCTAGCTTCTCCACTGGGGGCCCTGTGTTCCATCTTAGAGATGACTGTGAGCATCCACTTCTGTATTTGCCAGACACTGGCATAGCTTCATACGAGACAGCTATAACAGGGTCCCTTCAGCAAAATCTTTCTTGCATATGAAATAGTGTCTGGGTTTGGTGGCTGATTATGGGATGAATCCCCAGGTGGGGTAGTCTCTGGATAGTCCATCCTTTTGTATTAGCTCCAAACTCTGTCTCTGTAACTCCTTTCACGGTTATTTTGTTTCCTATTCTAAGGAGGAATGAAGTATCCACCTATTGGTCTTCCTTCTTGATTTTCTTATGTGTTCTATGTTTCTGGGCTAATATGCACTTATCAGTGAGTGCATATCTAATGACTTCTTTTGTGATTAGGTTATCACACTAAGGATGGTATCCTCCAGATACATCCATTTATCCAATAATTTCATGAATCCATTGTTTTTAACAGATGATTAGTACTCCACTGTGTAAATGTACCACATTTTCTGTATCCATTCTTCTGTTGAGGGACATCTGGGTTATTTCCAGCTTCTGGCTATTATAAATAAGGCTGCTATGAGCATAGTGGAGCATGTGTTCTTTTTACCAGTGGGAACTTCTTCTGGGTATACGCCCAGGAGAGGTATTGCTAGATCTTCGGTAGTATTATGTTCAATTATCTGAGGAACCTCCAGACTGATTTCCAGAGTGGTTGTACAAGCTTGCAATCCCACCAGCACTGGAGGAGTGTTCCTCTTTCCCCACATCCTTGCCAGCATCTGCTGTCACCTAAATTTTTGATCTTAGCCATTCTGACTGGTGTGAGGTGGAATCTCAAGGTTGTTTTGATTTGCATTTCCCTAATGATTAAGGATGCTGAACATTTTTTCAGGTGCTTCTCAGCCATTTAATATTCCTCAGTTGATAATTCTTTGTTTAGCTCTGAACTCCATTTTTTAAATGGAGTTATTTGAATTTCTGGAGTTCAGCTTCTTGAGCTCTTTGTATTTATTAGATATTAGTCCCCTATCAGATTTGGGATTGGTAAAAATCCTTTCCCAATCTTTTGGTGGCCTTTTTGTCTTATTGACAGTGTCTTTTGCCTTACAGAAACTTTGCAATTTTATGAGGTTCCATTTGTCGATTCTTGATCTTACAGCACAAGCCATTGCTGTTCTGTTTAGGAATTTTTCCCCTGTGCCCATATCTTTGAGGCTTTTCCCTACTTTCTCCTCTATTAATTTCAGTGTTTCTGTTCTTATGTGGAGGTCTTTGATCCCCTTAGACCTGAACTTTGTACAAGGAGATAATAACGGATCAATTTGCATTCTTCTGCATGATAACCGCCAGTTGTGCCAGCACCATTTGTTAAAAATGCTGTCTGTTTTCCACTGGATGGTTTTTGCTCCCTTGTCAAAGATCAAGTGATCATAGGCGTGGGGATTCTTTGCTGGGTCTTCAATTCTATTCCCTTGTTCTACCTGTCTGTCGCTGTACCAGTACCATGCAGTTTTTATCACAATTACTGTGTAGTACATCTTAATGCCGGGAATGGTGATTCCCCCAAAGGTTTTTTTATTGTAGCAAATAGTTTTTGCTATCCTGGGTTTTTTATTTTTCCAGATGAATTTGCAAATTGCCCTTTCTATCTCAGTGAAAAATTGGGTTGGAATTGTGATGGGGATTGCATTGAATCCGTAGATTGCTTTCAGCAAGATAGCCATTTTTACTATATTAATCCTGCAAATCCATGAGCATGGGAGATCTTTCCATCTTCTGAGATCTTCTTCAATTTCTTTCTTCAGAGAGTTGAAGTTCTTGTCATATAGATTTTTCAATTCCTTAGTTAGAGTCACACCAAGATATTTTATATTATATGTGAATATTGTGAAGGGTGTTGTTTCCGTAATTGCTTTCTCAGTCCTTTTATCCTTTGTGTAGAGAAAGGCCATTGATTTGAGTTAATTTTATATCCAGCTACTTCACTGAAGCTGTTTATCAGGTATAGTTGTTCTCTGGTTGAATTTTTGGGGTTGCATATATACTACCATATCATCTGCAAATAGTGATATTTTGACTTCTTCCTTTCCAACTTGTATCCCCTTGATGTCCTTTCGTTGTCAAACTGCTCTGGTTAGAACTTCAAGTACTATATTGAATAGGTAGGGAGAAAGTAGGCAGCCTTGTCTAGTCCCTGATTTTAGTGGGATTGCTTTGAGTTTCTCTCCATTTATTTTGATGTTGGCTACTGGTTTTCTATAGATTACTTTTATTATGTTTAGGTATGGGCCTTTAATTCCCGATCTTTCCAAAACTTTTATCATGAAAGGGTGTTGGATTTTGTCAAATGCTTTCTCAGCATGTAGCGAGATGATTATATGGTTTTTGTCTTTGAGTTTGTTTATATAGTGGATTATGTTGATGGATTTCCGTATATTAAACCATCCCTGCATCCTTGGGATGAAGCCTACTTGGTCACGATGGAAGATCCTTTTGATGTGTTCTTGGATTCGGTTTGCAAGGATTTTATTGAGTATTTTTGCATTGATATTAATAAGGGAAATTGGTCTGAAGTTCTCTATCATTGTTGGATCTTTTTGTGGTTCAGTTATAAGAGAAATTTTGGCTTCATTGAATTGGGTAGAGTACCTTCTGTTTCAATTTTCTGGGATAGTTTGAGAAGTGTTGAAATTAGGTCTTCTTTGAAGGTCTGATAGAACTCTGCACTAAACCCACCTGGTCCTGGACTTTTTTTTTTTTTTTTTTTTTGTGGAGACTATTGAGGACTGCTTCAATTTCTTTAGTAGAAATGGGACTGTTTAAATCATTAATCTGATCCTGATTATGCTTAGGTACCTGGTATCTGTATAGGAAGTTGTCCATTTCATCCACGTATTCCAGTTTTGTTGAGTATAGCCTTTTATAGTATGGTCTGATGATGTTTTGGATTTCCTCAGCTTCTGTTGTTATGTCTCCTTTTTCATTTTTGATTTTGTTAATTAGGATACTGTCCCTGTGCCCTCTAGTTACTCTGGCTAAGGGTTTATCTATCTTTTGATTTTCTCAAAGAACCACCTCCTGGTTTGGTTGATTTTTTGAATAGTTCTTTTTGTTTCCCCTTGGTTGGTTTCAGCCCTGAGTTTGATTATTATCAGCCATCTACTCCTCTTGAGTGAGTTTGCTTCCTTTAGTTCTAGAGCTTCTAGGTGTGTTGTCAATCTGCTAGTGTATGCTTTCTCTAGTTTCTTTTTGGAGGCACTCAGGGCTATGAGTTTTCCTCTTAGGACTGCCTTCATTGTGTCCCATAAGTTTGGGCATGCTGTGACTTCATTTTCATTAAACTCTAAAATGTCTCTAATTTCTTTATTTATTTCATTCTTGACCAAAAAATCATTGAGTAGAGTGTTGTTCAGTTTCCACGTGAATGGTGGCTTTCTATTATTTATGTTGTTATTGAAGATCAGTCTTTGTCCGTGGTGATGAGATAGGATGAATGGGATAATTTAAATATTTTTGTATTTGTTGAGTCCAGTTTTGTACCAATTATATGGTCAATTTTGGGGGAGGTTTTATGTGGTGCTGAGAAGAAGGTGTATTCTTTTGTTTTAGGATAAAATGTTCTATAGATATCAATTAAATCCGTTTGTTTCATAACTCCTGTTAGTGTCCATGTGTCTCTGTTTAGTTTTTGTTTCCATGATCTGTCCATTGGTGAGAGTGGGGTTTTGAAGTCTCCCACTATTATTGTATGAGGTGCAATGTGTGTTTTGAGCTTTACTAAAGTTTCTTTAATGAATGTGGCTGCCCTTGTATTTGGAGCATAGATATTCAGAATTGAGAGTTCATCTTGGTAGATTTTACCTTTGATGAGTATGAAGTGCCCCTCCTTGTCTTTTTTGATAACTGGTTTGGAAGTCAATTTTATTAGATATTAGAATGGCTACCCCAGCTTGTTTCTTTGGACCATTTGCTTAGAAAATTGTTTTCCATCCTTTCACTCTGAGGTAGTGTCTATCCTTTTCCCTGAGATGGGTTTCTTGTAAGCAACAAAATGTTGGGTCCTGTTTGTGTAGCCAGTCTATTAGTCTATGTCTTTTTATTGGGGAATTGAGTCCATTTATGTTAGGAGAAATTAAAGAAAAGTAATTGTTGCTTCCTGGTTTTGTTGTTGTTGTTGTTGTTAAAGTTGAGATTCTGTTCTTGGAGCTGTCTTCTTTTAGGCTTGTTGAAGGATTACTTTCCTTTTCCAGGGTGTAATTTCTGTCCTTATGTTGGTACTTTCCCTTTATTATCCTTTGAAGGGCTGGTTTCGTGGAAAGGTATTGTGTGAATTTGGTTTTGTCATGGAACATTATGGTTTCTCCATCTATGGTAATTGAGAGTTTTGCTGGCTATAGTAGACTGGGCTGGCATTTGTGTTCTTTTTGGGTCTGCATAACATCTGTCCAGGATCTTCTGGCTTCCATAGTCTCTGGTGAGAAGTCTGGTGTAATTCTAATAGGTCTGCATTTATATGTTATTTGACCTTTTCCCCTTACTTCTTTTAATATTCTATCTTTATTTAGTGCATTTGTTATTCTGATTGTTATGTGTTGGAAGGAATGTCTTTTCTGGTCCAGTCTATTTGGAGTTTTGTAGGCTTCTTATATGTTCATGGGCATCTCTTTCTTTAGGTTTGGGAAGTTTTCTTCTATAATTTTGTTGAAGATATTTGCTGGCCCATTAAGTTGAAAATCTTCATTCTCATCTACTCCTATTATCTGTAGGTTTGGTCTTCTCATTGTGTCCTAGATTTCCTGGATGTTTTGAGTCAGAATCTTTTTGCATTTTGCATTTTCTTTCATTGTTGTGCTGATGTTCTCTATGGAATCTTCTGCACCTGAGATTCTCTCTTCCATCTCTTGTATTCTGTTGCTGATGCTCGCATCTAAGTTTCCAGATTTTTTTCCTAGGGTTTCTATCTCCAGTGTTGTCTCACTTTGTGTTTTCTTTATGGTTTTTACTTCCCTTTTTAGGTCTTGTATTGTTTTGTTCAATTCCATCAGCCTTTTGGTTGTGTTCTCCTGTATTTCTTTAAGGACTTCTACCTCTTTAGCACTGTTCTCCTGTATTTCTCTAAGTGAGTTATTAAAGTCCTTCTTGATGTCCTCTACCAGCATCATGAGATATGATTTTTTAAAATCGAGTCTTGCTTTTTGAGTATGTTGGGGTATCCAGGATTGGCTGAGGTGGGAGTGCTGCGTTCTGATGATGCTAAGTGGTCTGGGTTTCTGTTAGTAAAATTCTTACATTTGCCTTTCGCCATCTGTTAATCTCTGGAGTTAGTTGTTATAGTTGTCTCAGGTTGGAGCTTGTTCCTCCTGTGATTCTGTTAGCCTCTGTTAGTAGACCTGGGAGTCTATCTCTCACCTGAATTTCAGTGGTCAGAGTACTCTCTGCAAGCAAGCTCTCCTCTTGCAGGAAAGGTGCACAGATATCTGGCGTTTGGCCTTGCCTCCTGGCTGAAGATGAAGGCCTGAAACAGGGCCTGTCCCAAAAGCTGTGTAGCTTCTGTAGTCCGCACACTCACCTGTGCAGTCTAGTCACTGAGGGATCTCGACCCAAGATGGCTCTCCAGGTGCTCTGGTAGAGCCCTCCCAGGAGAGGCAGACAGCTCTCTTCTGGTGGGGAAGGTGCCCATATATCTGAAGCCTAAAACAGGGTCAGTCCCAGAAGCTGTGTTGCTTCTGCCTGTCCCAGAAGCTCTGTAGCTTCTGTAGTCCACACTCTCACCTGTGCAGACTAGTCTCTGAGGGATTTGGGACCCAAGATGTCTCCCCCAAGTGCTCTTGCAGAGCCCTATCCAGTGGGGCGGACACTTCTCCTCTGGCAGGGAAGGTGCCTGGATGTCTGCAGCCCGACTCGGGGTCTGTCCCAGAAGCTGTGTAGGTCCTGCATGTCCCAGAAGCTGTGTAGCTCCTGCCTGTCCCAGAAGCTGTGTAGCTTCTCTAGTCTGCACTGTTACCTGCGCAGACTAGTCTATGAGGGATCTGGGAGCCAAGATGGCTCCCCCACGTGTTCTGGCAGAGCCCTCCCACCCAGGGCATATACCTCTCCTCTGGCGGGAAGGTGCCCAGATGTCTGGAGCCCAAAATGGGGTCTGTCCCAGAAGCTGTGTTGCTCCTGCCTGTCCCAGAAGCTGTGTAGCTTCTGTAGTCTGCACTCTCACCTGCGCAGACTAGTCTCTCCAAGATTCTTATTTTACCTGATAAACACCAAAGATTGATTACTGTATTACATCTTAGTTATTTTGGAAATATTTCTGATGAACTGGCATAATTGTTTCCCACAGCAGTTGTACCATTATAAACTCTAAGTCCTTATGTTCATGTTCTGCTACCTTGTCTCCATCTCTACATTATCACTAACACTTGACTATTTGTTTCTTAATATGGTAACATCCTTACAAGTGTGGGTGATTTTTAAATGTCATTTCAATTAGCAATTTTTTTGGTTAGTACTGTTGAGCATGCTTATTTGTAAAGCTACTCTGAACTACTGCTTACGTCTCCATTTCATATTACAACCTTACAAGCCCTGTCACTATTGAGTTGTTGCCACTGCTTATATATAATTTGGATATCAACTCCTTATCAAATACACTATTGATTTTAAGCCATATTTTGTGCTCATCAATGTTGACTATTTCTTATAGATACAATATTAGTTTTACATAATTTCACTTCTCTGCTTTATATTTTATTGCAAATATATTTTGATGTCATATCTACAAAATCTATGATAATACCTGTGCATTCAGCTTTTCTCATATAATTTCTGATTGGAATTTTTAGAGTTTCATACAGATATTGTGTTTAAACCTTTAGTCTTTCTTTTAGTTGAGTTTGGGGGTTGATGTACTATATATTGACACTCTTTCATTTGTTTGCATATAAAGGTGTCATTTAAAAATTTTTTTCATGGAGATTATTTCTTCATTATTTTTGACAACCTACTCAAGGATTAGTTGTATTTGAGTGTATTGATTTAATTATATATTTCTTTATTTATTTATTTTTAATTTAATTTTATTTGTAATTCATTTTTACATTCTATATTCCATTCCCCATCCCTCCCCATATACCTTCCATCTGCTCCACATCCCATACCTCCTCCCCACCCCACCCTGTCTCCACATGGGTGCCCCCACCCCTACCATACCTGACCTCTAAACTCCCTGGGGCCTCCAGTCTCTTGACGGTTAGGTGCATCATCTCTGAATGAACACAGACCTGGAAGTCCTCTACTATATGTGCATTGGGGACCTCATATCGGCTGGTGTATTCTGTCTGTTTGGTGATGTTTGAAAGATCTCGGGGTCCAGATTAATTAAGACTGCTGTTTTTCCTACAGAAACACCCTTCTCCTCAGCTTCTTTCAGCCTTCTCTAATTTAACAACAGATGTTAGCTGTTTCTGTCTGTTGGTTGGGTACAAATAACTGCATCTGACTCTTTCAGGTGCTTGTTGGTTCTTTGGGAGTGCAGTCATGATAGATCCCTTTATGTGAGTGTTCCATAGCCTCAGTAATAGTGTCAGGCCTTAGGACCTCCCCTTGAGCTGGATTCCACTTTGGGCCTGTCTCTGGACTTTCTTTTCCTCAGGCTCCTCTCCATTTCCTTCCCTGTAATTCTTTCAGAAAGAAACAATTGTGGGTCAGAGATGTGACTGTGGAATGGCAACTCCATCTCTTACTCGATGTCCTGTCTTCCTGCTGGAGGTGGGCTCTATAAGTTCCCTCTCTCTACTGTCTGACATTTCATCAATGGTCTCTCCCCATGAGTACTGGGAGTCTCTTACCTCCCAGGTCTCTGGTGCATTCTGGAGGATCCCCCCAACCTCCTATTGATTAGTTGTATTTGAGTATACACACACACACACACACACACACACACACACACACACACACACACACATATTCAATTTATTCTTTTTAGTGGTCTATGTATCTATATATCTACCAGTATGCTAGTTCCATACTATTACAATTATTGTAGTTTTGTATGATGTATTTACAGTATGAGGTTTCTAGTTCTATTCTTTCTTCTATTGCTCTGGTTATTTACATTCAGTCACTCTTTTATTTTTTCTCAGTCCCATTGATAGAACATTTTCTAATACCTTGATTTTGAGTTTATTTATTCTTTATTCTGCTTGACTTGATTACTTTGAAGTGCACACTAGAAAATGTTCATTCAATCATTATTTTCTTCAATATTATTTATTTTGAACACATTTAATATTTCCCATCACTGATGAAATTTTCACTGTGCTTAGATATGATTATCATAAGATCAATATATAAATAATATATCTCAGACTCATTAGAAATGTTTTCAAAATATTTATTCTGAGTCTTTACATCAGAAAACATTTTGAAGAAGGTTTATGCAAGAACTGCTGAGTCCTGCATGGCCCCACACATGGGGTAGTGTGACAAGGTTCCTTCCCTGGACCACAGCCAACAAGACATGGGCCTTCACAAGTATTGATAGTCACCAGGTTATGGCTTGTTTGTATTATAATGTGCGTAATTTACTTTACATTACTCCTTTGGTAAATATCTACCTGTCAAGGTTTTCATGGAATGTCCTCTCTGCCCAAGTTAATAACTCCATGATAATCAGAGATAGCATCAGTCCTAGAGGTGAGAGTGTGTCTAATTCTTATTGAAAAACTGATAACAATTGTGACCTTTAGCACAACCCTTAAGACTGTAGGAAAGAACTCTGAAAATATGAGTTACAGAAACTATAAATTCCCAGCTATGCAAGACATAAGGATACAATATGAATTACATGATGAGCTTCACAGACCTAAAAGTACAGAGGCAGTAGGAATATGAGTGAGCTTATCAGAATGATATTAAGGAAGGAGATAAAGAGATTTTGGTAGTGATGGTTACAGCGTGAGATCCTACACAGATAAGTTTATTGTTTGTGCTTACAAAATAAGGCAGATTCCTGGGTACAAGGTCAGCCTGGGACAGAGCAGGGTTAAGCCCAGGCATGGTAAGAATGGCACTCTCAGAGTGAGATTCCACACAGCATTTTTTTTGTATGTTTGTTTGATTGTGTGTTTGTGCTTACAAAGGTAGGTAGATCTCTGAACTAGTTGCTATGTTAAAAAAGAAAATGTACTTGTTGCCTTTTC
This sequence comes from Mus musculus, assembly GCF_000001635.26. Classification (NCBI taxonomy): domain Eukaryota; kingdom Metazoa; phylum Chordata; class Mammalia; order Rodentia; family Muridae; genus Mus; species Mus musculus. Next base: position 55,221,406 of record NC_000076.6, on the reverse strand, counting down.
TAAGAATCCAGGGGCTAAGGTCATAAAATGCTGATTCATGGGATAATCTAAAGGGAACCTGGGTTGAACAATTGAATTGATATGCAAATAAAAGACTGTGGAATCTGGAAATTTAAAATATATACATGTTTGTATTGACCCTTGTTCAGGATTTCCTTTTGCTTCTCTGCATACAGGAGAGGCTTCTAAAAATGTAATTGATCATTGACTACAAGCCTTTAATGCTATGGGATTGCCTAAACTTATTAAGACAGATAACAGGGCATCCTATTCTAGCAAGAAATTTATTTTATTTTGTAAAGAACTTGGAATCAAACACAAAACTGGAATTCCTTATAACCCCATGAGACAAGGAATAGTTGAACATGCTCATCGTACTTTTAAAAATTGCCTATATAATCTCGTTCTTTATATATTCAAAACAGTAATGGTTTAAGATAATATTTTGGTATTTTTGGAGAATGTGCATGTCAAATTGTAAAAAATTTGCTCTTGGTGTCCTCAGTTCCTACCTGTTTCCACATAATGGTGTTAATTCTTGAGGACCTATACTTAATCAATTGCTGCAAATGAATGCTCTTATTTCTGATTAATAAATAATTTATACACATGTGACTATAACTTTTCAAGCATTCTAGTTACAACTGCTCTTCAGGAGAAACAATTGAAAGAGTAATTAGTCACTGCCCATGTTATATTAAAACTGACTATAACAGTCAATTTTTAAAGATATTTTGTCAACAACTTAATAATTCTCAAAGACAAGGTATTGTGGAACTTTAAAAACTCTATCTTCTTAAACAGCAAAGAAGGGGAGAAATTATACCCCTATGAACATTATTAAATCATACTTTTATTTTTAAGAATTTTGAAATTTGGATGTCAAAGAACTTAATAAATGCCTTACAATATCTTAAAACTAGACATAATCATGTGTAGGTGAGGTGAAAAGGATCCACTTATTGACACATGGCATGAGCCTGTTCAGATATTTAATATGGGGAAAAGGGGTGCAGTGTTTCTTTTTTTTCCACAGAATACTGCAAAAACATGCTAGGTTCCAGAATGATTCTTGTGACAGGCTGACCTGTGAGTTCCTGAGTGCCCTGACAGTGGTGACAAGAAAGCTGTGTTGAGCAGACAGAGAAAGAGAAATCAGGGAGAGCAGCCACTTGCAAACAAAATGAAGAAACTCTTCCTATCTTCGCCATGGGCTACAGCAAGGAGAGCCAACCTGGTGCCAACTTGGGGACAACTAAAAATGATGACTCGTGAGGCAGAGGGACTGCTACAGTGTATTTGACAAGATTTCATCAGAGACACTGTTTTTGGCCATTCAGGCCAACTCAACTACAGCTGTGAAATCTTTTGTACCTTACCTATATGCTATACTGTTAGATAATTTTAAGAGTTAAGATCACCAATCTTGACAAGTCTTTTCATATTCATTGTAATTGTTGTCAATTAACTAATTGTGTAAATCCTAATTTAGATAAGGAATCTGCTTTTATGATTTTGTTAAAGAGACCTGCTTATGTTTTGCTGCCTATTAGAGTTAGGAAATGATCCTTGGTTTAAAAATCCGGGAATGCAAACTTGGAAAAGGTCAAATGAGCAATTTTAGGATTTACTGCTTTAATTGCAATTTTAACTTCAATATCTACCACAGCTTTAGATCAACAGCTGCATATTGCTCATTTTGTTAGTGATATGCATAAGAATATTTCCATAGCTCTGTCAGAGCAACTTATTGTAGATAAAAAAAATGGAGGCAAAGATTAATGTCTTGGAAGTAGTAGTCTCAGCAATAGGGCAGGATATAGCAAATATTAAGGCTACAAAGACAGAAATTTCAGATATTAGAAGAATGTTGCCTATTCAGTGACATTCAGAATTGCCTCTAGTATTGTTAGAGAGATAGTGAAAGAAATCAGGCTTTACTATCCACTACACAAAGTTAGAAATATCAGAGCAAGCTTAGCAACCTAAGTTTAGCATTCTTATTACAGTTATGCACGGCAGAACTTATTGTTACCATGGTTAATGTCTCACTACAAGCCATTCATGAGGCCAATTCTACCCTTGCTAGGGATTGTTGGATTTGTTATTTGTCCCACACTCCTTTTTATGAAGGAATAGCCCTTTTTGGAAAGGTGATTGCCACCAATGATGCTTCCTTTCTGAGATGGCATCTAGAGTCTAAAGAAGGGCTGATTCTTGGCCAAATATCAGGTATTGATCTCTGTCTTTTGGGACCACAGATATTTTCCCTCTCACCCCTGTTTGAAGTGTGTAATCAAGCCATGGCTCTCAAACTTGCTTCCCAGCCTTTTAGGATCCTTCATGGACATTCTGTTGCTTTTGTCATTTGGCTCTTGGGCTTTCAACAGATTAACCAGTTTTGTTAAGTTACAGATTGATTCTGCCGTAAACAAAACAGTTTCAGTCCACTACCATCGTCTAGATATCCGAGTCTCAGCTGAAGATCCCTCTTCCAATGATGCAGAGAGGGCAGCCCTTGGCCTTCAGTTTTCCACCCTTGCTGCAGAAACAGAGCCTTCTTGGTTCCATAATCTGTGGAAATGACAATGATAGATGGAGTGACCTCCAGATCTTATAGTGGTTGAGGACCATAAGCTGTGGAGTTACCAATGACCAGATCTTGCGGTGCCATGAGCCAGATGTACACCACCTATTGGCTGCAAGGTTACCCAATGATGGGATTATTGTGGGTCCATTGCCTGGGTGCTCATCAGGACTACCAGTAGCCTGATCAAGTCATTGGAATAAGACGTGGTGCCTGGAGTGGAGGCAACTCACATAGCCTAAGACCTAAGCTTGCCCACCTAGAACCTGAAAAGACCTAGCTATTGTGGTGCTAGATGTGGGTGCTTGCCACAATAAAGGCCTAAGACAGGTGTTTCACCGACCCTCTTTTCATGGCCACCCCGCAAATTTAATAAAAAAAAAAGGGGGGGGGGGAGATGTGAGAGACCAAACTGTGGGAAACTAGGTCCCGCAGTAACTCTTACTCTAAAGATCTGGCTTACCCTTTGAAGGGAATTATGTCACCCACTCCTTAATTGTCTCTACCAGGTGCTTGAGACTGCCAGCTTCACTCCCTCCTTCATGTCTCCACTTGGTGCCTAGAACTGCTTAGATTAAGGCAGCTTCGCCTCCTCCTCCATGTCTCTGTTTGGTGCCTGGGACTGTTTATGGCACTCCAAGATAAACTGCAGAATGTTTGAAGGCTGACCAGGACCATTTTAGGGCCGACATTCCATGATAAGCTGCAAGATGCCTACAATCAGCATCTGCCCCAGATGTCCATCCCTTTTCTCTGTATTATATTATACCCCCTCGACACCTCCCTATTTTCTCTCACTGTGTGCTTATAATCAGGCTCCTAGCCTCCAGTAAACAGTTGACAACTCTTTGCTTGGTCTCGCTTCCCTTTCTCTGCCTGTTTTTCTTGCAGGCCTGGGTCCTCCTCGACCCACAAAATTACTAAGTCCTGCTGGACAGGACAGTCTACAAGATCTGAACCATCTAGAGATCTCTGGAGAGCTATCTCAAGAAGAACATAAGGTTCTCTCACTGCTCTCTAAACCCTTTCCTCAGGACCACAGACCAAGCCAAGGCAGTTTCTTGGCAGAGAAGGATTAATTAGTGAGAAAATCTTTAATTCTAAATGACAGAATTCCCCACAAATAATATGCTAGATCATTATCACAAATGAAATTATTAACAGGCAAACTTTTTAAGGGAAATGGCTCAGACTTCTTTTACTTTTGCATTAGCAATACATAATTAAATTCTAGAATGTGATCTAATTAGTTGGTCAGTATAATATTTTTTTCATGTCGCTTATTACAAGAGAAACCAGTAACAGAAAAATTCCAAATAATTATTTATTTTTAGATATAATAAAAATACAGCAAAGTTTGTAATAAAATTTGAACATATTCAGGTACTTTAAAATAAATTATCAAATTCAATGAAAAGGTATCTCTAGAATGGAATCCTTTTGAGACTTTTGAGACTGTCTTCCCCAGACAAATTTAAAATAATAAATGACAGATTAGCTCAATCTGGGTCACCCTTTGAGGAACCTGCAGGGTGAAGTACAGAAATGAGACTAGTTTGATATGTTTCAATCCTTATGGTATCTGGTTAACTGCATTTTGTTGCAATCCCACAGGGTAATCTGATGAAGTGACATAAGAAGTTGGTGAAAACTCTTTATTCATTTTAAGACATGGAGAAATATGTGAATCTTATTTGTTGGGAATCTGTAGCCTATACTCTGTTTTCCCACAAAGTGCAGATACAATCTAAAAGTGTCTGATTCCAAGTCCAATATTTAAAGACTATTGTACAATTAGTGATTTACTGTGGGGATCAGAGAGAGAGAGAGAGAGAGAGAGAGAGAGAGAGAGAGAGAGAGAGAGAGAGAATGAGAAGAGATTTTTTTTTATAGATCAAGTAATTGTTCCCCAGCTCATTTTTGTGACATAATAGAAAGGAAACAATTAAAAAAAACCTCATCTATAAATGTATAGGCAATATGCACAATGGTTGTAGGATTTGAGTCTCTGGAAGTAGAAATGATAAGAAGACATTATACGAGATTAGTCTGCTTTCTTAAAAGATCACAATTTCATAATGAAACTAATGATCATATAGAAGCAAGTGTAAATCAATCCCAAAAATAAAATAAAAACTATTACAGTAAAAGTCTTGCCAAGTAACTAAAATCACTATTGATATACAAGCTAAATATCACATTTATTTCTAGAATGTCAAACTCTCATTTTCCTTTGAAACAATATCACAGTGGAAACCATTCATATTTTCAATGTTTGTTTAAAAATTAGAAAGTTCAATTGTAAAGGAATTTTTTAATACAACACTGTGTCTCTACTGGCAAGGAATCATATCCAAGCACTGCTAGGTTTATATTTTCCAGTCAGAATGCAGACATGCCTTGGATTACAGTATGATCTTGCTGCAATATAGACATGGCATTAGTGCACACCTTTAATTACTAACAGTGAAGGTAAGCTTAGTTTGTAGAAGGAAGCAGTCTTGTTTGAAATGTCTAATTGAGAGGCATACAATGTGATGAATCAGAGAAAGATTTGACAAAATGAGCCAGAGACAGTATATGCCCAACTCACATGAGAACAGCACAGGAAAGAAAGGCTATTTAGGAACATTGAGAAAGAAAGGTAGGTGGTGGCATGGCTTACATATGGCAATTTTACCAGGACAGTTTTATGATAACAGGTTTGAGAGAGAACAAGCTAGACAGAGGTGAAGGCAGAAACAGTCAGAGTATGAGAATGAGCCAGAAAATTAGACCATATTGCTACAGTTAGTTTGAGGCCATGTAGAACTATTCAGTCAGAAATTGAAAGAAGCCAGATTGAACCAGTCACCATAGAAGATTAGATTGTATGTAAGTGAGAAGCTTCCAGGCCTAGGCTTAGAGACAGAACAGAGAAAGAAATCCTTTGGGTTCAAGCCCAAACTGTGTATTCCACAGCATGGTTACAGCTGTCATCTCATCCTACCACTGGAGAAAATAAAATTGGCATTTACATTTAACTTTTACCAATAAAATATTATGAAATGATAAATTTATATTAGACAAGTGAAAGCTTAATAAAACGAAGTCCTAATAAGACAAGAGAAAGTGAAGAAACTGGAAGGACAACTATGCTTCAAGAAGGCATTGCTCATTGACTGATGCTGTTCTAGATTCCTCTTATCTTTGTCTTCATGGCTTTGAAGCAATCAAATCTATTTCTGACCTCCAAATGTTGGCCCTTCTACTGATAAGTTCTACTCTACTTTCTGCAAGACATACGTTTCCTTTCTAATTTCTAATGTGTGCAAGCAGAATTTTTTTTTCTGATTGGAGAGAATATCATCTTGTTCTGTACAGAATGAGCAGATTGGTAATCTTAGGATACACTCAGTGGTTAGCTTGCCTCAAACTCCTAAACAAATTGGAGAATCCAATGAACTAACAAAACATGTCTTGAGAATAGAGCCTGAGCAGCTATAAGTCCCATACTATAGAAGGGAAGACCTATAGAAAAGAATTCTCCAGAAGACTTTAAAAAATACCATTTTAAGACCCAGTTGCCAAGTGCTGGAATCTCCACTCTGAGCATCTGTGATGCTTGCCAGTAAATTTGACCTTTACTGAATTTTGAGCATTTTCCCTGATTTTCAGTTTTGTTTTTTGTTTTTGTTGTTGTTGACATAGAGAAAGAATACATCAGCCTTGCTTGTATCACTACGTTGTGAAAATCCTGATCTTCACAAGTATTGACAGGAAGAAAGAAAAATTCCAGAGGTAAATGCATGCAAAAATCTTTTAGATATAAAATATCATGGGTAAAGACTTTCTAAAAATGATTCCAGTGGCAGAAGAACATAGTACAGGAGTGAAAAATGTGACTCTGTGAAATTAAAGATAATTCTGTAAAGTGAAGGAAACAATCACTAGATTAAACAATCTGGAAAAGAGGAGAGAGTTTTTTCCAATTATATATTTAATAATGATGCAAACAATACAGAACTCAAAATATTAATGCTTCCAAATAAATTTTCTGATCATTAGTAGATCAATTAATTGGATGGAAAGTTTTCAAAGAACAATAGACAAATTGTCAATGAATATTTGCAAAAGTTTTCAGCCTCCTTAGGATTAGATAAAATGTTTCTTTGATTTTTTTATGAGCCTAGATAGAATGGGTATCATAAAAACAAAATGAAAAAGAAAACAAATTTTAGTGGGAACTTGGGAAGAGTGGATCCCTTTTATACAAAGAATTGGAATAGAAATTGGTACTCAGTATAGAAATTAATGGTAATTTCCTCAATATTTAAAAATGATTGCCATATAATTGGCCTAGCATCCATTTCTGAAATATATCCAAGCATTTTAAGTCAAAATATATCAAAAATAAACATACATTCATGATTATTGCTGTACTATTTATATTAACCAGGAAATAAAATGAGGTAGGAATCAATAGATAAATAAGAATAAAGTTTGGTGCACATATACAGTGTAATCTTATTCTGCTCTAAAAATTAGTGAAATCGTGAAACTCGTAGAAAACAGGTGTCCAGACAGCATTATGTTAAGGCAAATTGGGCAAACTTGTAAGGGTGTATATTACATGTTCTTTCATATGAAGAATCTATATTTAAATATATACAAGTATAAAATATTATGTACGTTATATAGGATATGATATATAAGCATCTTAGGTTTTATATATAATAGAAGAGAAGGAGAAATATGGGTGGGGTTGTAGTGGTGTAACAGAATCAGCAGAAGGGAAGAAAGAGGGTCCTGGAATGTATGTAATAGGAGAGCAAAAACACAGATGATTTTGTAGAAGAGGAAGAAGGTCAACAACTCTAGGGAGGTGCTGGAGTGTGGCATATAGATGAGGAGTTGGAATAAGAACAATGTTTGTAATATATATATATATACATATATATATATATACATACAACTTTAAAAATTAATTAAAATTTTAGGAAAAGACAATAGAACTGCCATTATAATATATAATAAATGAAAATGAAAATGTCAACTCTTTTTGTCCTGCTCTTTAAAACATTATTTGATGAGCACTAGATTCATTTAAGGGAGGGAACTTAGATGAAATGCCCAACAGTAGGAAGAGGGAACTTATAGAGCCCACCTCCAGCAGAAAGACAGGCCATCAAGTGAGGGATGGGTTTGCCATCCTACAGTCACAAATCTGACCCATAATTGTTCTAGTCTGAAAGATTTTCAGGGATGGAAATGAAGAGGAGCCTGAGGAAAAGAAGGCCTAAGCCCAAAGTGAGATCTATTACTAAAGCTATAGAACACTCAAAGAGAGACCTATCATGAACGCCCTCTGAAAGACTCAATAAGCAGCCCAAAGAATCAGATGCAGATATTTGTATCCATCTAATGGACAAAAGCAACTGATCTCTGTTGTTGAATTAGGGAAGGCTGACAGAAGCTGAGGAGAAGGGTGATTCTGTAGGAAGACCAACAGTCTTAATTAATCTGGACCCTGAGATCTTTCAAACACTGGACCACCAAACAGACAGCATACACCATCTGATATGAGGACCTCAACATATATACAGTAGAGGACTTCCAGGTCTGTGTTCATTCAGAGATGATACACCTAACCCTCAAGAGACTGGAGGCCCCAGGGAGATTAGAGGTCAGGTAGGGTAGGAGGAGGTGGGGACATCCACATGGAGACAGGTAGGAGGGGAGTAGGTGTGGGATGTAGAACAGTCAGAGGGAGGATCAGGAAGTGGGGTTAAACAATGGAGTGTAAAAAAAAAATAAAGTCATAAAAAAAGGAAGAATAAGAATATATCCCAATTATACCATTAGCACGACACTTTTACATGTACACAAGGGTGTGTGTGTGTGTGTGTGTGTGTGTGTGTGTGTGTGTGTATGCACACTTGCATGCTTGTACTTTTATTGTCAGAAATCATTCTAGGCACCCAGAAAAGTTGAAAACAGGTGATACACACAAATGGGACCTAAAGAGTATGATTTTCTCCTTGTTGCACTATAAGCTTTGTCTGTGGAAGAAAGGCAGCTGGCAGCAGACACACAAGTGTTCAGTTTCTTCCTGTCAGTCAGGTTACCTTGTGTTACCTACACATGTCTGTTTATAAATGCACATATCACACACACATGCAAAATGCTCTTAGGACAGTAATATTAAATGGAATCTGCATTTGTTCCATTTCCTTAGCCATTCTTTTTTCTTATATCATTCAACTATGTCAACATTTAAGCTATGTTTTGTAAAGATTATATATTCTTATCATCAGTGCTACTTTTTATAGCTTATGATCTTAATATCAGTAAAATTGTTTTCCAAACTTTTTCTCTGATAACTCAAAAACAGGTGTAAAAATAAAATCTGAAAGTGAACACTAGAGCTGCAGCCACTTGCACATATCATTCCCTCAGAGTCTCCTTGACTCTGAGTCTAATACATCACACTCAAGTAAGGCTGAGTCCAAATTCTTCAAGTTTCTGTTCTTGCTTATCTTCATGCCTAACTAGTTTTCAAGTGGCACTAATGTTACTGGACCACACTGCAGAGACAGTATAGTGCCCTACATGATGGGAAATGAAGTTGTGTTAGACAGTAATCAGGACAAACTCTAACAATAATACTTGGAAGAATGCAAAGGAGAAGTATAGCAAATAAAGCAATGAAGATTGCAGGAAGGTACTTCATGCCTGAAAAGAACTACGTGGCCATTCTTTTGAGAAGATGACAAGACATGGTGGACTGTCTACAAAATTTGGTTCTAGTACTGAGACTGAAGGCAACACACACACACACACACACACACACACACACACACACACACACACACACCTTCAATGTTTATGTTCAATGATATATTAGTCATATATCACGTTCAAGGAAGAGCAGAGCAAACTTCCAAGATGATCTAGCAATGGATAGAGAAAATTGGAACTTCATGAAATCTCAGTATGGGATTAAATAATTGTCACAACACAAACAAATAAACAAATAAACAAGGAAACAAACAGGTCTCTCATGAGTTCCCCGTGGATATAGTGCAGCCATTCATAAGATGTATGAACTTTCTTAGCTTTCCACAACCTTGATCAAAGGAACTCCCTAAGTGTGCAAGGATTCTTAGATAGGTAAATGTCCTCAAACACTATGGAAACTGGCAAAGGACCAGGGACAGGGAAACTACCAAATCTAGAGGCCCATTGGTCGGTCAAACTTTATCTGCCTCAGTACAGGGGAACGCCAGGGCCAAGAAGTGGGAGTGGGTGGGTGGGGGAATGGGTGGGGGAGCATGTGGGAGACTATTGGGATAGCATTGAAAATGTAAATAAAATAAATACCTAATTAAAAAAAGTCTGGAGGGATTTGTGCGTTGAAATTTTAATATAGCAAAGAAGATGTGCTTCCTATGTTATGCTTGCATGGTGGCACTTTCATTATGTAGCATTCTGAACAGGCAATTGTATATATAATCATGGCTTCACATTTCTCAGTCTTTGTGTGCAGAAAAGTCTACTATATGGCCATCAAATGTGGTTATGGTGACATATAACACACAGATGAGGAGGAAAGTTTCTTGCACCAGAGGCTACTAATAAGTCACAGTAATTTGCAGATGATCGTAACTTAAGAAGGAGGCTGGGAGTTGCCAAGCCTCTATAAATGAAAGACTGAAGAAAATGGTGTATAAAAGTAGGCATTTTTTTCCTATAGATATTAGCATAGATTCCAAGGCAAGGGAAATAGTAAAGTGGATAAAGCACTTTCCCACAAGCCTAATGATGTAAGGTCAGACCTCAAGGATCTGTGGCATGGCTACACATGTCTGTAATCCCAACACTTGGTGGAATAGAGACCAACAGATCTTGGAATACCACTGATCAGTGACTTTAGATAGGATATTTCCATAGAAGACCCCATTTCAAGAGCATAAGACAAGGACTACTGATGTGCTCCTCTGACTTCCAAAACTAACATAGGTATGTGTCTGGAAATTCACATAGGAACAATATTTAATAGTTCCAAAATAAAATAAATGGCTTCCTTACTTATTTATAAGTAAGGTTCTTCTATTAATTAATGTCATATTGGAATGAGAATTAGTGCATCCTAGAATATATTCGAGCTAATTATGTATCTATGGTAGAAGTACCTTTTATATTTACACTACATGGATTACTGTACCAAATGAATGATCACCAACTGGATCTAATTTTCACTTTCTTTTGGTTCTTTCTATTTCCTATGCCAGTATTAGGAGTTTTCTGACTGAATCAATTCCCACCTCCCTCCCTCCTTCCTTCTCTCCCTCCTTTCCTCCCTCACCTCCCTTCCTCCCTCCCTCCTTCCCTCCCTCCCTCCCTCCCTCCATTCCCTCCATCCCTCCCTCCCTCCCTTCCTACCTTCCTTCTTTACTTTCTTCCTTACTTCTCTTTTAACTTGGTATTCATTAGATACTCCTTGGATAAAGTGTTATCTTTACTCTGAAAATGTTTAGAACTGTCTTATTTTAAAATAGTCACAAATCAATATTACTAGGTCTGAGACTTTTTATTCAGCAAAGATTTCCTTACTGGTGTTAAAGAACTTTCGACTTAAATTATGTTTCACATAATCCTCGCCTTTTTTATGATAGAAAAAGCTTTAGTTTTCTCTTATATGCCAAAGGATCTGGATCTTTCCAGTAACAGAGATGTAGATAGCTAATTTAAAATACTTTTTTAGTGTCCTAGTAAACTGTCCTGTCTTATACATGTAACTGCAGGAGAAAGCATAGTCATTGCTGAGAGAAACAGACAGGATTTGAAATGGGAAATGGAAAAGAGGGGTTAGAGTTAAATTAACATTTTTGAGACAGTCATAGGTATATATTATATCATAGGTATATATTAGTATCAATCTATCTAAAATTAAATACAATATAGTTCTTTCTGTGTAGACATGTGCAGTTTAAGTGAAATTGTCCCATCTGTGCTTACAATACTCCCCCAAGAGCTATAGGCTTTCTCAAAACCAAAATCCCATGAGATGTTCCACTTTGTTTATGGTCACAGTTTTGGGAGAGAAATGGTATTGAGAGAGGCTTCATGTCTGTCTGACCACAAGTGACTGTCTATTTGTCAGGCTAAGCTAAAACATGGTATAGCAGAGTTTGGCTAATTGATATGCATTAGTAAGAAATATCTTTCATTTTGAGGCTTCTTTTTCCATATATGTTGGTTTTCCAATAAATAAAATAAAGAGAATATCTGCATAAAAACTGCATTTGAGAATTTTGTGAATTTTAGGCATGTGCATGTGTGTGTGTTTTAAGAATCTCAATATTCATTGTTTTTGACTCTACTTCAACTGTTCATGCATTTTCTTTGTTGCTTTGGGAATGATGAATTGGAACTTCATTTATTAAACTTCTGTCACAGGTTAATTATATGTATAGTCTCATTAAAATTTTTTTATCTCAGCGATTCAATAACTTATTTCGCAAGATTGTATAGTTCCCTCTGCTTAATCTCACTCAAATGGATTTTCTGTCACAGTGGAAGAGAAATTTGGAAGTAAAAGCTAATATTAGTTACTCTAATTTTCTAATTTTTGTTAAGACTCTGCATATCGAGACTTTAAAGATATTACACAACTCTTTTGCAATTATTTCCTGCATTCTATCTAATTACATTTTAAAACCACGATATAAGTACGCAAACTACCTGCATTAAAATCACAGTAGCTGCCAGTCCGTATGAATCCAGCATAACAGTCACCCTCTTCTCATATAAACAATATAAAGGGTCAAATTAAATATGCAACCAAACAAATACGTGTAAGGCTTAATAGATGGCTCAGTAATAATGAAAAGGTTTTTGTGGAATACCAAAGAAGAAAACTCATTCAAAATATCTTTCTTTTGAAGAGTCATTGGACACATTTAGAATAATTTCTGTCACCACCAAGTGACAAGAATCCAAACCTTTACTGTGTCACTACTCTCCATATTATTATTATTTAGTCAAAAATTATAGATGACATAGTTAGGAACAAATGTTTGGCTGTTGAAATGACTCATACTACCTCAAGAATACAATAGTTGTTTTTTTTTTTTAGGTCAAGTTTTAACATGTAATAATGGAATGTAGCTAATTGGGATATGACCATTCCTTGTATTTTATCAATGTCTCCAGAATTTTCAGCGAGTCATGCTAATTTAGGTAGAATTATCTTCCTTGTCTAGTTTGTGTGGTTTTGTCCAGTAATTTATTAACTCTTTTATTCATGTTTTTGTTGCCTAGCATCGGAATTGACATTGTTGTCTTTCTGGGGACTTCTTATATATTCAAGGCCTTTTTTTGATAACAATTTTCCATTTTGTTTTGCTGCATTTATAAAGCCTAGATCTTTATGAGTGTTCACTTATGCATACCTGTGTAGAACGAAGATAAACATTTATTGCTCGCCATGATTAGCTATAATAAATAAAGTGGTTAGCAGCATCGTAACTTAGCTATATTAGTTGTAGGGTTTATTTTTTTTTTGTTGTTATTTCTTTCAGTTTTCAGCCTACTTCTATCAAAATAATTCATAGCAGTAAGAAGAGAAGAAAATACTGCATGCATTGACCTAAAGGTCATCTTATACATCCTACCATAATTAGTTGGCTGCTGTCTTCATTTGATAGTAAGTTCATATCATTCTATCTCTACACATTTGGCATTGTAAGCAGCTTAGAGACTTGATTATTCCTTCTGTAACTACCTAGTTCACTATCTAGTACAGCGAGGTGGTACAGTGAACCATCACAAGACTCATCATAAGCACAAAGCTGAATTGTGGAATTTATAACACATTATTCCTACTAGCCAGAATCAGACACAGGTTTCCCTACAGAGAGGAAATAACACTGTTAAAGGACTAATTAAGGTTTTAAAAAAATTAGGAGAGGAAAGGCAGTGGAAGGAGGGACTGGTAGGAGAAGAGGGCTGCGATCAAGATGTAAAGTAAATAAATACATTAATTAATGGAAAATTACTTTTTCCTATAGAATTATTTTATATAAAAACTAGAATTGCTTGAAGTTAATTAATTTTAAAATGTAAGCCTGAAGTTCTTAAAGCAAGGCAGCAGTGAGAGTTTTATTTAAAAGGTGCTTACAACTATTTATAAATTAAATTTATAAATAAACTTATCTACTTTAAAATATTACGTTTTGTTATCAGGATAAAACTAAAAATATTAAAAAGCATGTTCTTAGGGACCTGGATCCTAATTACATGAAGAATTCTACAAGTCCAAAACTCAGGCATCATTTGATGTGACTCCTCTTCAAACTATGTAAAGAAACTCCGTACATTTTTCAAGTTTTTTTCTCTGTGTATCTTGTCATTTGTGGGCATTAAAATACATCACTTCAATCTCAGAACCCACTGCTAGGTACCACTTCTCATATGTTCACAAATTTCCTTTGATTGACTTAGACATGGACATTTTATAGTACAACATGATCTTCAATGAGACAACTTGGCTGTATTCTATCTAACTTGTATCTATTCTATCAGAATCTGTTAGGCTAAATCAAGGCAGAATCAGCATATCTCTTTTGTGAAGAGAATTCAAGTTCAAACCATATCTTCATGGATAGCATTCTGCGTATCAAATTTCACCTTTATTGTTTTATTTTTAAAGACAGGATTTCTCTCTGGAGGCCTGGATGTCATGAAATTCACTCTGTAGAACACTTGCCCTTGAACTTAGAGATCTCCCTGTCTCTGCCTCCCAAATGCAGAGATTAAAGGCATTCATAATCAATTTTAACATTATAAAATTAAAGCTAGAAATGAAATTATATTTAAATAGCATCAATGACATTTCTGAAAAGTGGAAATTCAGCATAGTAGAGAGTCATGGTTCTCATAATAAGCATCTAGCTGTAATGTAACTAAGTGGATAATACTCTTTGTGTGATGCTTCTTCATGTATATCTGATATTTTGTGAAAGGCTGTATCAGGGGAGCAGTTTGTTGCTTCTTGGATGATTGAATTTTCCTAAAATATGGGTAGAAGTCTGTGGTTGAGGAAGACAAAAGCTGGTGATTAAGTAAATCCAAGAACCACATTTGTTAATGTCACAAGGTGTTGATAAAATATTCAGGATTCAATGACAATCTGGTAGCTTCCTAGGCACAGAAGCTTCAGATCCCAGAAGGGAACTTATAGGAAGAAAAAATGGACAGATGCCAAGGTAAAATTATAAGGAGCCGTGAAGATAATCCTTAGGAACTTTAATGTCCAACAGCAATGATGAACATAATGACTGACATTTAATCAAGAATATATTGATATACTATAGACTTTTCAACTTTAATCTTATAGTAGTGTGGAATAGAAAAGATATATTGTGTCTGTGTAGAAACAGAAAGAACAATTAAAAGACAAATGATGTCTTCTAGACATAAAATCTTTAGAGACTGTAATATGGCAATGGTGGAAATAGTGTGGAAAAGGGCATACTGGGACATAGTGAAGATTCAATTTCCATCCTTGGCAATAAGTTAAATTTATCATTAAAAAGATGGAAAGAAACTAAAACTAGAATTTGTCTAGTTTTCTGGTAATTCTTTAGTTTTGTGTTGCTCTGACAAATGGAACACTTGAACCATTGAAAATAATTCTTAAGAAGTTCTCAGCAAATGCATTTTTGCAGTCATTTTATATGCATATTTTCACACTGGATGATAGAATTTAAAGATTAATGGATTAAATTGTTTTTTTCAAGATTTTTAATATTTAAGTAGAAAAGATCTTTAAAATCCCTCTATAAGCCTCTTTCTATTTTAAAGGATGCTTATCTATTTAATGCCACATTTAATAGTAAAAATTGATTCTGTGAATGAGAGAATACATGACATATACTATGTATATGATTTGCATAAACCTTGGTATGGGTGTGTGCACATACTTGTTTTTATACATAGATGCCAGAGGTTTAGATCCTATGTCTTTCCTTGATTGCTCTCTACCTGTGTTTGGGGGACATGCTTTCTAATATAACACAAAGCTCATTATTTCAACTGAACTGATTAG
Organism: Mus musculus; assembly: GCF_000001635.26. Lineage (NCBI taxonomy): Eukaryota > Metazoa > Chordata > Mammalia > Rodentia > Muridae > Mus > Mus musculus. The sequence continues at coordinate 55,205,726 of NC_000076.6, read as the reverse complement.
CTAATGAGCCTCAGATATCTCTGACTTCCTGCCGTTCTTTCCTGGCATTTGGCACTAGACTTATGGGCATGTTGTGAACGATCAGCTTTTTATGTGGGATCTGGAGATCTATACTCCATTTTTTCTGTTTGTACAGCAGTCTATTTGCCTGCTGGTCCCTGAAAAATAAGAGTCTGAAGTACAATACTATTTTAAATGTAAGTAATGGTACTTAAAGCAACATTATTTAAAACAATTAGAAAAAGGTATGGCATCAAGGTTTGAGATTCACATTCATGGAAAATATTTATTAAAGTATCTTCTATTGCTAAAGCCAAAGAGTAAGTGTCATTTCAGAAGAAGAAGTAGGCCACAGAGAGCTAACCCTACAAAGCAGACACCTCAGCTTCCAATACTTCATCACCCCAAAGGGTACAGTGTCTATTGTATTACTATGTTAAGATATATCTCCTTTCCTTTTGTTTAATGAGGAACTACATAAAGTTTGACCATGGATCATGTAGATATTGTAGTTCATGGGGATTGTTAGAACTGAAATGTCATGGACTGGCCCCTTTTAAACTTTCAAATTTTATTTCTCACTTTGGGAAGCTGAAATTTCTGATATTAAAAATCAGGCAGAATGATTATCTAGTTACAACTCCTTCATTCACAGAAAGATGTCTTCTTGGTGTCTGGTTCGCCTGTGTTGGAATGAACAAGGAAGTTCCTTTCGTAGGTACATAAATCCTACTAATCAGATCTCTACCTTTGTTTTAATGTCTTAAAATTCCATAATTAACATACAAATGCACCTTTATTTTCTTTACTTACTTTTATCTGTGGGAAACATTTCAAAGATAATTTTCAAATGATCAAAATACCTCCAATAGTGGAAAATTCCTCATTATTTCCTTAAGATTATTTCATGGAGATAGCAAATAAACTTAAAAGGAAGGGAAAATAATGTTTTCTTCTGCTTAATCTGCTTCTTTCAGTGCTTTATGTAATTTAAAATATTTGAAATTATTAGGTATTTATTGCCCTAATCTCTATACCCAGCTTCTAGAGATATAATATTTCAATGATACTATTACAATTCTTACATACCCTAGGCAATGACAAAATAACTCATTTTTTCTATCTTTAGAGCCAAATGGCATTTTGTGTCAGTACCAGACCAATAACAACTCCAGGTCAGTGCTTATATCAGTGAAAAGGACAAATCTAAAGTCATGTGGCTATAAGACCTCCTGTCATCTCTTTTTTGGGATATAGGTTATCCTTTTAAAGTCTCATACATTTATAGAATATATTGATCATATCCATCAACAATCACCCGATTCCCACTCATCTTAGTATCCCACATCATCTTCCTTAAAACTTTACATCATCTTTTTACTCTTCTTTTTTGTGATGTCATTAATAACCTCTAGGGTTATTAGTGCTTTCCATATGTGCATGGAGGTGTGGCCATCCACTCACATGAGAAACTAACCAATAGCAAAATGTTTCCAAAGAGGGTGACTCTCCTTTCCTCATCAGTCATCAAGAAAAAAATGATACTAGGGGTAGAATGGGTCAAGTGTAGAGAATCCTGTGGAATAGAGAGCTGAGATGTTAGTGGAACGTCTAAAGGAAATGAAGGTATATGTAATGGCTACACAGAAACCTACAATTTTCAAACCCAAAGGAAAAACTCAATTACAAGGGATAGTGGAATATAGCTAAAATGAAAACAGGTGGGGTATATACTTGGGGTTAAGATAGAAAGATTAGGGAGAGAAGGTTGAAGGGGTTAGGCTAGCTCAACCTCAGAAATATTAGAAACCATATAGAAATTTACTGGTTTGTAAGATAATTTAAAATATATATAATACATATTAGTGTTAAAAGACGTTTAAGTAAATGTATCCTGAATATGCAGAGTGTGCTACTCTCTTATGATATATGTCATTTAGTGAAAGATTTCAGTATCTGATGCTGGATACCTCCCTATGATTATTGATCAGAAAAGTCCCAGAGGCCCTCAAAACAACACAGGCTATTGCCACCTCTACTGGTTGCTCATGGCAACTCAATGGTAAGACTTTATGGCAGAAGACACTTTGGATGGAGAACACTGAGAAATCAACCTTAAATTGATCAGGAAACATTCTCCTTGCTGGCTAGCCTGCACAGTGTCAGGGGTGCTATGCCAGTGGTAGGGTAGAAGTCTCTACATCTTACATGCAAACATTATGGTGCTTTCACTTTCAATGCATGCATCAAACGCATAGAAATCAAGCTCAATTGATGAACTTCTTGCCTGGCATTCACAAATCCTGAAATTATAGCTCACAAACTATGGGAAAGCATGTATGGTAGAACATGCCTGCAGTCTCATCACTCCAGAGTTGCCAGAATAAGGCTCAGAAGTTCCCTGTTCCCCAGATCCCTCCATCTGTATGTACATAGTGATGGTAGCCTGATCTACTTGAGACATTTTCTTCATGAAAATACTGTTAGAAAGAAACTAACCTGAGGCAAGTCAATTTCTGATAGGAGAAAAAAATGTAGTGCTCTAATTAGAAAGCAAGAGGAAGACAAATAGATAAGAAGAAGAGAAGAGATTAAAATAAAAGTGAAGGTGTCTGAGAAAGGCACAGGGAATATGCCCATAATACACATAAGTTGGTGCATCAGTATACATATACAGTTAAATATATATTCCCAACTGTGCTGACAATGAACCTTCCAAGACCATTTCAAAATTCCAGCAACACCAGGCAGAAATCCTCTTTTCAGTTGTCAGAGTTGTACAAGGACCTCCCCATACTTTACAGGACATTGCTAATGACCTTGGTTGTCTACCAGCGATGCAAGGTAAGTTCCTATAGTTGAAGCTATCTTGCACTTCAGATACAGGACCTAGACACCTCTGAGCTGGAGCTGTTCTGCAGAGGACTAGCTTTTTATTATCAAAAGGTGCAATTCAGGCATGCATAGGAGGATACTAACCAAGAATCTTACCTTTATATGACTATAAATCACATGGCACAATAACCCTAGTGTGCAATAGTGGAAAATTTACCCTATTGGGAACCAACAACTGCTCATTGGAATTAAAGTCTGCTCAAGAAGAGAGAAATCTTGCCTGGTACTGAATACCTAGGCAACTTCCTAGGGTATTGAAACCCTAGATCTTGGAAGTGAAGTTACAAGTTTTTCTTCAATAAACCAGCATAATATTCACTAAGTAAATTCTAGATATTTGTCCTTATAATCAGGTAAGTGCAGTTCTGATCTGCCATCAATGAAACTTCTCTTTGAAGCAGAAAGAAAATGTTACAGAAGCCAAAATGCAGAGTTCAGGAGCTCAGTCACAGCAGATATATATATACACACAAAAGGTCATGCAACTAAGGCTCAGAGAGCGTTGCCAAAGGGTAGTAAAAAAATTCTGAGACCTAGATAATCAAGGTGCTCACTGTAAGACTGGTCTCCTAGTTATACCCATAGAATCTCACTAATATATATATATTCATTAATGTAACAAGCAATGTATAAACTCAATCTATACCTCTGGACATGCATACACCATTTAGTAAGGATGAGAGGTATACCTTCATATATGTTGAAATTTGAAAAAAAAAATAAACCTCTACAAGATACAGACATTATTATTTTTCCTTGGGTGTAGGCACATTTCATATGATGAAATATAAACATATGTGAAATAAGAAGATTAGTTAAATTCACTAAAAGGTTAAAATGTTGCTCAGCAAAGCCCACCAACAAAAATAAAATAACAAACCAAATAAATGTGAAGAAAATATTTGTACGATAATGAGAGGAAATTTGTATGTAGAGTTCTTGTGATACCAGAGATAAAGCTGGTATATGGTAGACATATAACAACAGCTACTCAAACCCCAGATTTGTTAATGAGCCTTAGCATCAGGCTATAAAACCCCAGATAATCCAGGAACAATATCTGGAGAACTAAAATGGATATTTACTATGTAAAAGACACATAAGTATTTGAAAAGATTGTAATCTGAAAAGAAGAAGTTAAAATATCTGTGATCTCAGAAGAATAAATCAAATTGATTGAAAATTTCAGTATTAGTATACCTATTGTCTCAATTAACTGAGTAGTAAAGTTTATAGGAAAGATACTATTGTTATGCATTTAAACTCTAATGCATGTACCAGATCATGTACAGAAATAAAATGAAACATATCCTAAATCTTGGAGGCCCACAGCCTAAATAAGCAATACAAAAAGCAGAAAAGAAACCATGAGAATGAAGTGGAATTTAATCTTCACAAGTTCAAAAAGTGGGCAGAGGAAGGTTGAGAGACTGAAGGAGATTGACATGCCTACTCAGCCCCGTAAACCGTCATCTGGAATGAAGATTCTTCTTGCAATTTTGCCACCATCTCCCTCTATGTCGAGGTGAAGATGGTATGCAGAAAATTCTTGTTTTTGTTTCTGTTTTTGTTTTTTTCAAGACAGGGTTTCTCTTTGTAGCCCTGGCTGTCCTGGAACTCACGCTGTAGACCAGACTGGCCTCGAACTCAGAAATCTGCCTGCCTCTGCCTCCCAAGTGTTGGGATTAAAGGCATGCGCCACCACTGCCTGGCCAGAAAATTCTTTAACATTAACTAAAAAGTAGCTGGGGTGGAAATAAAAATTTCTGAAAGCTTTGTGAGCTTATGTTCGGTTAGGTGTTGTTTGATGCTGTATTTGAAAGTTTGCTTCTTACAGAGTAACACACATTCAAGCTTAGCTAAGCTAAGATACAAATAAGCCTATTTTTTTTACATAACTGTATTTTGTTCTGGTGGATAAGTGTCTAGGTGTGGACATGCAGCTTCATGGTCTATCCATGTTGAACTGAAGGATAATTAGGAAATACCCATTTTGAATCTGAAGCCTGCCTGGTAATCTTCAGTCCCAGCAGGAGTCATTAACGAAACTGATAATTTGTGAACCAAGGTTATAAGTCTCCTTTAGTTTAAATTTTGACATTTCCCCAAAATGGAACTATTCTAAATTTAGGGTAGGAGGAATTTTAACATGATAGAAATAGAAATGTTACCTGTCACATTTTATAAGGAGAAAAGAAGCCTAAAACACAAAAAGTTAGTTTTAACTAAGGAGTATTATAGAATTAATCAGTTATTAGAAAGGAACTCTAAAGATTTAAATAAAAAGAATGACAGTTCTGTTGTTTCTGATTCAGTCTAAACGTTTCCCTGATAACTTATTAGTATTCTTTCTTTTTGTTAATTTGTTTGCTGGCTTTTCTGTTATTTTCCTTTGTTTTGACTTTACTGTTTTCCTTATGTTTCAGTTTTAGTCTCCTGTAGGGTGGCCTTTGTAACTTAGGTGACTCTGTGTTGAATTTACAACAGTTCTCCTGCCAGTGCCTCCCTAATGATAAGATTTCATTCACATACCACCAACATACCTGGGTAAGAGTTATACTTTAGAAAACATCTTTCTTTTATTGAATAAAAATGTAGATTTCCATATTATCAACCTAATTTTTCTAGTGAGGCTTTTTGTAGTATTCTGTGGCACTGGAAAAGCTGAGCCATTATGATAAAAAGTTTACAAAACTGTTTACCTCTGAAAATGTTCAGAGTGCTGTGAAGGGTAAATTCTTAATTAGAGGAAACTCTTAGGGATTTTATCTCATGGCTAATGTGTTCTTACAATTAAAACACAGGGATTGGACATGGAATTCAGCATGTCCTTGACATGTCAAGTATCACAGATTCACAAGATTTCTTTGAATGAAGGCATGAAGTATTGCACATTGCTGGAGAACATGCTTTCATTTCTTGTTTAAAAAATTTTAAGAACATGATTATAAATTCATTTTATAGTGATAAAGGATATGAGGTGTATATCTGAAGAAAGGCTGTTTACCTGAAACATCTGTTGTTTGCTGTTTCTGTAACAAGCTATGATAAACAATTGCTATTTATATCTTAGGTACCAAAAGGTAGGATCAGTTTATTCCTCTGCTACAAAGAATACAGTAATGTGACAGTCGGTAGTCTCACAACTCTTGCATCACTGATAACACTTTGGTAGTATGGTTTTTGAAGAGCTTAAAGTATCTGTACCTCTGTAAAAGTCTTCTTTGTAAAAGGAGAAAATGTTATTCTTAATAGACATACTCTTTGCCTATAACATTCTTGCTGCTTGGAGATTCTACTATCAATACACATTTAAGATGTTACCGAATGCTTTAACATGTTTACTTAGGTCATAAAAATCACAATAAAAATGCAGGGTGCCATAATAGCATTATGGTTAAACATTCTTTTTGCCAAGCAATATGAATAATTTCTAAATGCCATTATGTGATTAAGCAGTGAGCCACAACAGGTTCTATTGCCTTGTGAAGTTCCATAATAGGGGTTGAAATTGCCTCTCAACATCACGCCTGGGAGTATCTTAGATTTTTTACATGATAATTTCACAGGGTTGTAAAAAAAGGAATAAATGAAGTCATTAAAAAGCATTTTTCTTAGGTAAATGTAAATGCTTTCCATCACCCAGTGTGTAGTCATTAAAGTCTAATGCATCTCAAGGAAAATAGCTCATATAGGATATTTTAGCTTTTTTTATACCGGGGACCCGAAATTTGTTAAATTTGACTGATTTAAATTTAGACCTATCTTGAAAAATAATGGGAGCAATTACCTTCTCCTCAATATCCAAGGTGACAGTTTATCAATCATCGTAGTGAATGCTTGAGCTTCTTCGTAAGAATTTGATGATGACTTTTCTTTTTTTCCCCAGCTGTGTGGCACTGGGCATCCTCTCTTAGGTGAAAGTGAGACTTCCCTCATCCCAGTGGATGATTGTGATATTTTGCCTAACATGGCAGCTGTCACTGGGAAACTGGCCTAAGGATATACAAAGAGAGCTATCCCCCACCACCCTGAACAATACAAAAAGTTCCAAAAACAAGGATTAGAGTTTCTGCTTAGTCACATAGTATGAGTAATAATGTCATCATTGAATATCAATGAAATGTTTTCTGAATCGTACTGAATTCCAAGCAAAACCAATCTGTTGACCTATCAAGTCAGCAATATTTTAGTACCTTTATTGTTATTTATTCCCAGAGAAACAGATGTTGGGATAAATATAGTCAAAAGCAAATGACTCACTTGTAATATGATAGGATCACCTGTCACAGGAAGAGACATTTAGCATAGATGGGTGACTGAAGCTTAGCACTGTGATGTAATGCTGGCATGCAAATTTAGAATACTCTCAGAATTATCTCTAAGGGAAGGAGACTAGAGAGTCTGTAATTCAGAGGATCATTAATTAATGCTGCTGAAGCAGGATCCTAGATGTTAATCACTCTTGAGTCTGCAAAGCACTGACACAGGGTGCCCCTCTGTATTTCCAGAAAAAAATTCATAAATACAGGTACAGTGAGCAGGGGCTATGACAACTAACAGTAAACAGACCAATATCTTCTATGTCTCCCAAACACTGTAGTTCTCCTCACCCCCATATTATCTCCTATTACTCCTTTAACCATTTTCATAATACTTTATTGTTGGTTCATCTCAAATGCTGAATGATCATCATTCCTGGTGACTGAAAGTCAAACCTCTGCATAAAGCATGAATATACTATCAACAATTGTCTTCTTTCTAGTATTATCAGCTTTATGTTGTCCAATTGATCCTCCATGAATTTAAACTAAGTATGGATTTGATGTATATTATACGGCAAGAATCCCTAAACTTAACTATGTGTGACTCTCTCTCAAATGACAAGCCACCAACCATTTTTGTGGTTCTAATTTGATGTGAGAATATTTTAATAATAATAAAAACCCACCTCATGCTAAGTAGTTCATTATAAACTCTTGAATAGTTATCATGTTAATTTTCACATCCTTAGATGTCAGATACCTTTACTGTTAGATTATAACAAGTGAAAAACTCAGAAAAACTACCAGTTTACTATTTGAAGTACCACAGAGTATTAAGCCACACCACCATAACATATATGAGTACAGACCCAAACAAATTCTGATTGTCCTTTAGTCTCTGTAAGTCTCTAGGATCCTGCTTACTTGATTCTGAAGGTTGTGTTCTAATGGATTCCTAGACCTTTCTGTCTCCTGTAATCACTCTTGAAAGGTTCCCCAACTTCCTCCTAGTGTTAGACTATTGGTTTCTGTATCTCTTCCTATCAGTTACTGAATGATACCTCTCTGATGGTAAATTATCTAGGCACCCATCTGTGAGTGTAGCAGAACATCATTAGAAGTAATTTAATTGACTTTTGTGCCATGTGTTTGGTTCTGTTCTAGGGCTTGGAGTTATCCAGTCTCAGGTTCCCAGTCATCCATGAAGTGTTGGTCATAGGCTCCTTCTCATGGCTTGGGCCTCACACTTGACCTGTCATTAATTGTCCCAGAAGTTCTGGGAGACCATTACCCCAGGACATCTTGCAAGCAGGAAAAAATTTAGGTTAAAAGCTTTTCTGCTTAGTTGAGGTTCTAGTCTGACTACTAAAATCCTATCCTGGCTCCAGAAAATGGCTGGTTTTGGCTCTCTATCCCCCATTACTAGGAGACTCTGCTAGGGTCACCTTCATAGATTTCAGCGAGTTTACTGTAGACTTTGATTTTTTGATTTTTCAAAACCTACTTAATAATGGTTTTCAAATATTTTGGTGTCTCCCCTCCCCCCTTGTAGTTCACTGTCCAAAGGTAGGGGAGGAAAAATGGTAAATAGGACAAGGGTATTTGGATCTACTTAGAATTAGTCCTTTGGGGCGATTCCAATCTCCATTTAGTGTTAAGATACCAGCAGTCCAACTCACCAAACACAAATCGGCACCGGGGACATGATTTTGCAGAAACAGCCAGGCCTTTGTGGAATCCACAGAAGTCAGCAGGAGCAATCAGAACCAGCAGGAATACCAGGGGAGGTTCCTCTACTGTCCCTTTCTCAAGGAAGATCAGCAAAGAAGCAAGCCCATTGAAGTGTTGCTCAGCAAACAACAAGGGCACTGTGCAAGCACCCTGTCTGTCACTGTCTGTTGAATCCTACTTATACACTCTGCAAACATCACATGTCCTCTCATTGGCCTTGCGTCAGCAAAACATGAGTCTGTATCACATGGTACAACCAAGAATTTCCACTTCAGTTTATACTACACTAGATTTTCATATCACTCCCAAAATGCACCTCCAACTTCAGTCTTCTCTCCCAAAACTTTCTCCCTTCATCTCCAAACATGATTCCTTCTGATCCTATCCCTACCCTATCCTAAGATCAGTGGCAAAATCAATTTTATTTCACATTCCCATGGAGACTCATGCATTCCCTCCTTGTTACTTAGCCTTCCTGTGTCTGGAGATTATAACATGATTGTGTTTTACGGAAAAGCCAACATTCACTTGTAAGTGAGTACATACAATGTTTGTCCTTCTGGTTCTGGGTTACCTCATTCAAGATGACTTTTTAAAAAAACTCTGATAGAATACTAGTAGTCAGACATAACATTCCAGACTCTTACATGAATTTTTCATAGAAATCACAAGTTCATTTTTTTATTTCCAATTTTTTAACTAGGTATTTTCTTCATTTACATTTCAAATGCTATCCCAAAAGTCCCCATACCCCCCCCCCCAACTCCCCTACCCACCCACTCCCACTTCTTGGCCCTGGCGTTCCCCTGTACTGAGGCATATAAAGTTTTTAAGACCAAGGGGCCTCTTTTCCTAATGATGGCCAACTAGGCCATCTTCTGCTACATATGCTGCAGCTACAGACATGAGCTCTGGCAAGTTCATTTTTATTTTCTCCAAGGTAAATTCTATTATTTTCATAAAACAAACAACCAACAAAATGCCAGAAATCAGTATTTATGTGTCTTTGACTAAAATGAAAACATGTTTGATAAACATGTATTTAAAAAATAATTAAAAGTTAAAAGTGTCCATGTTATAGAACCACTATAACTTGTCATAAACACTCATGTAGGCACAGGCATACATACACACAGTTTTAAAACATTTTAACAGCAAGCCAGTTAGAGCTTATTTTATAGCAAAAGACCAATCAATGTAAGGATAAGGTTGGGCAAACCATTGTTTCATGTGTAACAAATGGATGGGAGATTTCATTTAAGAGATGTAATTCCATCAAGTGGCTCTTGTCTACAAGCTGTGAAATTTTAGCATGATTTATCTTACTCTGCTCCTTGAAACTACAAATAGAATAACAGGTGATAGCATGACAAGAGGAACCACAGGACTGCTTCTGTGCAGCGGCTTGTTTCCAGACTGACATGTTGAATGAAGAAAAACAAAGTCTCCAAAGACGAAAACAGACATTTGATCGCTCTTAACATCAAACTGTCATTTATTATTTGGAGCTAAGAAATAAAAACAGTGGTGGCTGAACTGCTGTATCAACTCAAAAGAAAATATTCCTGTCTAATACTAGAAAGGTGATAAAAATATTAAAAAATGAACTGTTGAGAAAACTTTGCTGAAATAAAGGCTTGGCTACAAATCAGATTTTATAATTTAATCTACAATTTTTATCTGAGAAATGCTAGTAATATTTTAAAAATTGAAACATACATTAGCAAACCCATATAAAACTTACTTTTTAAAAACTCCAAGGTTTACTGGGGATGTGTGTTAGTCATTGATATTTAAAGGAACAAATTGGATAAAATCAATATATGTTCAAAGGGAAATCCTTAGATTTGCTTACAGATTAAGATGTGAGTCGTTCATCAATGACTACGAGACACTGCAGAGAATGGAAATCTGGTAAGTACAGAACGGGCTCCAGAAGGCCACAGAAGTTCTGGAGAACACCTGGTGTTCACCTGGATTGGAATTCTGAAGAAGTTGGTGCTAAGAACATTGCAGGAGTGGATTGAAATGAGACAGATGAAGCAAAGAGTAAAGAAAAACTAGAAAATGTAAATATTTTCTTCTACATAAGACTCCAAATTAAAAAAAAATTTTTTAATGTACAGTCACACATTTATCCTCTCCCTTTTCCTTCCTTCAATCTTTCTCATGAACCAACGCTTATTTCTTCAACTATTGCTTCATATCCTTTGATTTGGGGCTATCTGCTTCGTTTAATGTGATAAACAAAATCTCATAAAGGAACACTCGGAAGTTTTAGGCTTCACTGATTCTAGATCCAGCCAAGCTGACAACTAAGATCAGCTATTAGAAGGTAAATTTTTCGCTTTGCCTTACTTCCCTTCATAAAACCCTGCAAAAAAAAAGAAAAAGAAACTCTTCCATTTAATTTTGCCCACAAGGCTTAAGTCCTCATAACAATGGCCATGTTGTATTATCCACAGGATGCAGAGATATCATTGTCTAACACATTCTCCCCACCCCTTCTTGTCATTCTGTGGTCTAACATTCTGAGGTAAGGAAATTCTGTGGTAGACATTTTATTTCCTGCAATTCTAATAAGCTTTTTTTTTAAAGACATACTTTTCTCAAGATGAAAATCATTGAGAAATAACTCATGTCCTGCCACTCCACTACTGTTTATTCAGTGAGATATTTGAACAATTTTGCCAAAGCATAACCAATACTATTGCATTTTACTTACTTAAAATGAAGACAATTTGAAGTGTTACTGCAATTGTTTTCATTTACCAGGACTAGAATGTCATAAATATGCACAGTAGCAATTGGAGCAAAGAATTGAATTAATTTTAATGTCCCAAAGATAAACACAAAGTCTGTGCTCCTGTGAACATGTGCTTTTCTTTCTGTACCTCTCAGAAATAAAGTCCCACTATTCACCCTATTGTGTTGACCAATCCTAGGCAAACTATGTACTTTCATGGGAATAAATAAAACTTTGCTAACTCTTGTTTTGAAACAATTATTGATTTCTCTCCCTTACCTCACACACTTTATTGAATAACAGCTTCTGCTCTGGCTTGGTGGCATGTCCTTTTAATTATAACACCCGAAAGGCTGTGGAAAAGATGGATAGAAATGTAGAAACCAGCTTTAGTTCTGGGTCAGCCCGAGTCACATAGTGAAAATGTGTATTAAAAACATAAAGAAAGCCAAGCCTCATTAAAGCCACAGATGTAAGTCACACATTGTATCAAACCTGTTTTTCCTCTATCCTCATAGCCATTATTATTGAATTCTCTCCAGCCTCTGCCCTTGATAGCTATAATTCTATTATTTTTTCCTATCTTCCTGATAGCAGCTGCTGAGTTGGTAATTTTGGATATCAACACAATTATAGCTACTTAGAATCCTGTGCCTTTGCATCATGAAGTTATTTCCTTTTGCACTATTAAATTATATGGTCCTCAGAAGGACTTCTAAGGCCCTTCATAACCTGGCCTTTTCGTACTCTTCAGATTCTCAGTTCATTAACCTCTACCATCCTCAGCCATAGGCCACCTAAATGTAGCATGGTATATATGTTTCTTGACTTCATACATTATATTTTCTTGGCCTGTAAGACAAGAAAACATATAGGAAATGGCAAATGCATAAAATAAAATAGGGAGTGGAAGATAAAAATAGAACTAAATGGTGTCCATAATTACCTTGGAGATTACACTGGGAGAATAATGAAACTGTTGGAATCTCTAAAAGGAAGTATAGGACAAAGTGGTGGCAAACCATAGAGGTATTTTAGGAGGGCTATTATGGCAATTGTTACCTCTACCTTCATTATAGAACACTGGACAATGAAGTACAGAGTGAGACCGTGAGAAAATTTGTGAGAAAGTTACAAGGAAAGCAAACCTTTCCATATGATAGTAGATTCAGACCTAGAAAGAAAACAGGTAAGAATTTTGGAATTTTATTTTATTGTAATTATCACAGATCTCATAATACCTCTTAACATTTTGTAATATATATATATACATATACATTATATGTATTATATATGTAATATATGTGTTTAAATGTCATTTTAGAGGATAAAAATACAAGAAAAGTAGCTGTGAGCCCCTTGAGTTACTAGAATGGCCAGATTCCACCCCTGAGGAGCTCCAATGGTCAGTGTCCACCCACAGTACACTTTAATCCTCTGGCTGCAGCTCCTTCAGACATAGGCAGCCAACCTCCACACATAAAGTAAAAACCCAAGCTCTGGAGTTAACAACTCACCAATCCACACCCTGGTATTTTCCACCTTGTAAAGCTCCACTGTCCCCATGTACTCTGTATAAATCCTGTCTTCTGCTCAGTTCTCTGCTGTTTCTAGCTTACAGAGGCAGCCCTTCTGGGCTGTTCCCTCATAACTAATCTCTTGCTTGAGACTCATTGTGTGGTGTGATATTGCAGTATTCCTTGGATCCTTTAAGAACTGTAACACTTGCATTGGGTAAGACTTTCTCCTTAGAGCTATAAGACTTACACAATTGTTTCTGGTAAGGTGTCAGGGTAAAGAACTAGGAAGAACCTACAGAGTCATCACCCATTAAAAAGAATCAAAGCTCCAGTGTGCTCAAGAAAGTTCAACAAACCCCACAAAATCAAGCATTTATAACATGTAATGGTTGTTACTGACATTGGTATGAGGGGATGATTAAGTGATTTCAGAAAACTGTATAGATATTGAAAATCCAATTTAAGAGTCATTAAAAGCATACTTAGAAAACCACAGGGCAATAAAGAAATCAGGAAAAGATATCAATGGTGTTAGACTGCTACATACAAAATAAACAAATGTCATACAGAAATTTTAAAATGGCAGCAGTGTATAAAACTGCATCTATGGTTATATACAAATCAACCTTGAAATAATGAGCCATGCACATCTATTTGTACCATCTCTTTTTCTGTAGAAAGCTATTTTTATGTTTAAATAGTCTAAGGCTACTGATTAACTGCTTAGCTAGGAACAGAATATGAGCTATGAGATTGAGAGCACAGTGCAATGATGTTTCCAGACCTAGATCAAAGAATCATGTGAAAAGAATCTGAGTGATTATGAGAAAAAGTCCAGACACAAGACAAGTGTCTTAGTTAGGGTTTTATTGATGTGAACAGACACCATGACCAAGGCAAGTCTTATAAAAAAACAACATTTAATTGGAGCTGGCTTACAGGTTCAGAGTTTCAGTCCATTATCATCAAGGTAGGATCATGGCAGTATCCAAGCAAGCATGGCACAATCAGAGCTGAGAGTTCTATGTCTGCTAGTAGAAGACTGACTTCCAGACAACTAGGATGAGAGTCTTGAGCCCACACCCACAGTGACACACGTATTCCAGCCAGGCCACAACTCCAGATGGTGCCACTCCCTGGTCCAAGAATATACAAACCATCACATTCCACTCCCTGGCCCTCATAGACTTGTTCAAAAACATGAGTCTATTGGGGCCATACTTAAACATAGCATAATGCAAAATGCATGTAGTCCAACTTTCAAAGTCCACATAGTCTATAGCAGTCTCAGCAATGTTAAAAGTTCAAAGTTCAAGGTCTCTTCTGAGATTCATCCAATTAATTAACTGTAATCCCCAAAGCGAGGCAGGAAACCAGCTGGCCAAACTCTAAACTCTGCATCTCCATGGATGATGTCAAAGCAGTCTTCAGATCTCCACTCCTTTTTCATCTTTGTTGACTGCAACAAACTGCTTTCTCCTCGGCTGGTTTCACTCCCTGTTAGCAGCTTTCCTCAACATGTATCCCATGGCTCTGGCATCTTTAACTTCTTTGAGTCTCCAAGGCAATTTCAATGTTACAGCTCCTTGTTTCAGTGTCTGGGATTCCACTTGATCTTTTGGACTCCTCCTAAGGGCTGGCATCACTTTTCCAGCTCTGCCCTCTGTAGCACTCTAAACTCAGGTTGATCCACTCCACTAAGGCTGCTGTTCTTGGTGATCATCCCATGGTACTGACATCTCCAATACACTCGGGTGTTCCACTCCAACTAGGCTTCACCAATAGCCTCTCATAGGCTCTTTTCATGGTGCTAAGCCTCAAATCCTTTGCATGATCCCTTCAGTCCTGGGCCATCAACTACAGCTGAGGCTTCACCTTCTCCAATGTCCTTCCATGACCTCTCACAGTGCCAAGCATCAGCTTTTCTTCATGACACCTTCATGCCTTCAAAACCAGTACCACCTGGGTGATTCTTATACATTACCAAGTCCAGCTGCAGCATGAGGTACAACCTTGGCTATCTCTGGAACACAGCTTCTTTGTGCTTCCAGAAAAACACTTCCCAGAAGATTTCACCTCAGTGATGCTGGCCTCTTCACAATCACAGCTAATTTCTTAGCTCCAGCTAACCAGCATCAATTGTCCCAGTAGTTCCTTCCATTCTTAACTCTAGAGCCAGAGCCACATGGCTGAAGCTGCTGAGTTCTGCTGCTTGCAGGAATTAGAACATGACCCACTTGTACTGTTACATTGTCACTGGCTTTCTGTTTTCCAAATCCTTCACTACCTAAGCTTGGCTATCCTGGGTCTTGCTCTGTAGATTGGCCTTGAACGCAGATATCAGCATGCCTGTCTCCTGGGATTAAAGGTATGAACCACTGTGCCTGGATCTAAATTTAGCTGGGTAGGATCTTGTCCCAAGGTCCCACTCCTTTAATCTGTTATCTCCTAGAACACAGGATTTTGCTCCATTTCACTTCCTGGTACCCCTTTAATACTAGAACCACATATTTTATATTTTTCCTTTCTAAGCTTGCTATGCTTGTTCAAATCTCTCTTCATAAGACTTAACCAGAGAACAAAGTCTCTGCTGAGCTTTTTTGAAACTTCCTTTGTCAATGCAATTAATCTGAGTCTCTTCACCTTAGCCTCAGGCAGACTTTTCAGGCAAGGGCAAAAAGTAGGTACATTCTTCACCAAAATACCACAAAAACAGTCTTTATGACACATTCTGAAATTCTTCTCCTTTGAAATCTATTGGGCCAGGTCAACACAGTTCAAATTACTCCCAGAAACAAATTCCTCCATGTTCCTACTAGGATGACCCATTGAGTCCCATTTAAAGCATTCCACTGCTTTCAAAATCCAAAGTCCCAAAATCCACATTCTTTCAAATAAAAGTGTGGTCAGGCCTATCACAGCAATACCCAACTCCCAGTACCAACTTCTGTCTTAGTTAGGGTTTTATTGATGTGAACACACACCATGACCAAGGCAAGTCTTATAAAAAAAAACAAAAACAAAACAAAAAAAAACCAACAACATTTAAATGGAGCTGGCTTACAGGTTCAGAGTTTCAGTCCATTATCATCAAGGTAGGATCATGGCAGTATCCAAGCAAGCATGGCACAAACAGAGCTGAGAGTTCTATGTCTGCTAGTAAAAGACTGACTTCCAGACAACTAGAATGAGAATCTTGAGCCCACACCCACAGTGACACACGTATTCCAGCCAGGCCACAACTCCAGATGGTGCCACTCCCTGGTCCAAGAATATACAAACCATCACAATAAGAGTCTTGCAACTTAAGTATCTTCAAAAACACAAGATTGTTCATGGAATGTGCTTTTGTGTCCCTTCCAAATGTAGCAGGTAGGAGTGAATTTATTTCAGACTATTCACTATAGCTGGGTATTATTTATTTATGTGCCTCTATGATACACTTTTTTGTTGACATGCAGTTTTTCAGCTATTTATGGCTTATCCAGTATCTGGATGTATACTTTACTCACATGGCTCTTATTAACATTGAGAATATATATAATGAGAATATAGATTGTCTAGTGCTCTGAGTAAAGTTAACTATTGCATGAGAGTTTAATCTGCTTCACTTATTGCTCCTTCTCTCAGTTTCTGTTACCTCCTAAGTGGTAGACTGGGTATATGATGATTAGACAGGAAAATCTGTTTCTTTAAAAGGAACAAAATATGATTTAATCTACTATATATTGTCCTAAAAATCATATGAACAGAAATATATATATATATATTAGCAAATATGTATATATGCATGTTATGTGTGTATACATACTTACACACACATATGTTTGTGTATATGTATACATATATAGTATTTTATGCTATATATATTACATATACTATGTAATATAGTAAATATTACACATTTATAATATATATTATATCATATATATTATATTCATAGTCACACAATTCTGCAGATAAGCACTATTTCTTCTATTTTTTTCCTGAATTAGTTTCTTTGAGGCACACCAGAATCAGCTAACTTACTAACCAGTTGTGGAAAAACAAAAGCAATAGTGGCTCAGAAGGACACTTTGCTGCTCTCTTAGAGTACCAGAATTCTGTTTCAAACATCCACATTTGGCTGGTCACAACCACCTATAACTTGAGCTCCAGGAAATTCTAAGTTATCTATGGCTTCTGTAAGCATCTGAACACACACACACACACACACACACACACACACACACACACACACACACATTTTAAAATATGTATATATACCTAAAAATTTAACCTTTAATAGTTTCAGCTATGATTGATGTTAAATTCATAGTTTTGTTTATTTTTTTGTTTTATGTTTTTTTCCAAACAAAAACTCATTATGTACCTTGAGAATTTTCTCACCATGGATATAAAGTATGACATGAATTTACAAATCTGATGAATAAGATTTTAACAACATTGCATTATTAACTCACAATGAATAAGAATTCAAAAATAGTCATACCCACATGTCAACAGGAGGGCTTACATTTTCTTTCATTATCAATACTGTATCCTTCTTCAGGCATTCTCCAGAGGTCAAGAACAGGGGATGCCTATTAATTACTTCTGAAATTTACTGCTTTCCTCAGGAGAGACAGCATCTGGGAACGTGGACTGTAGCATTAACATGCTTCTGCAGAGAGCAAATGTCTTCAAATAGGTTTACAGCCTGAGTCCTGCAAATAATCTCTATGAGAAATGATCCAACAATTCTTGACAAGTTTCATTGTTCCTTCTTAGTTACATGCACACTTTTATTAAATTATTTTCCTTTCAGAATCATTCACACATTGATGGCAGTTAGATTAGAAAATCACAGAGATTTATTACTTTCAATGGATCCTTTGTTTCTTGTTAAATATAGGAAGGCCATCTTCATGTCACCATTTTGTAATTTGTTTTCTGAGCAAATGAGTATGGCAGAGACAAAGGCTTCAGAAGTCTCTGCCATTTTCATCTTTTACAGTGAGACAATCAGAAGAGTGGCTTTTGGAATTAATGTGATACTAAGCACTGTTATGATAAAGTGCAAATGCATTTATGTTGATTTATGAGCCTGCTTACAATTTTATTACATAGACAATACTGCATTCTCTGGAAACTGGCTGTAAAACAAGGAATGGATACATCACAGATATGTGACTTTCAGACACATGTCACTAACACACACACAAAAAAATCTTTCAGTATAATCATAGCTGGTTATAAATTGTTCTTTTCTGTTAGAATTAAGATTTTCAAAAATTACTAGTTTCTATCATAGATTTATATAGCAATTTGTAAACAAAAGCCACAATCCTTAAATTTAAGATATAGTTACAGTGATAAATGGTATCAAATAATAGCTCAACATGTATATTTTGAAAGGATTATAAGATAAAATAATACACATCTTTTATTACTTATAGTGAGATACATGAAACACTAAGAAGAAAATCCACAGTGATGTTAAAGGCCTTGAAGAAAGGTGAAAGAGACTTCTGGAAGAAACAGATTTTCAGCACATTGAAAGTCAGAATGTAAAATCTAAAGTGCAAAATGCACATTATGCAAATGATCAGACAATTAGCAAGCTAATAAGGAGAAAAGCAGAATTTCAAGTCATTATGGAACAGAGTTTTGAAGCTGTTCATGAAACCTTAGAGAAATCAAATGACATAGTCACTCTTATTTTAGAGGCATTTTAGTGTAATTTTAAGGACATTTATTCCTTTTTCTGAAAATTTTATTATCCAAATATCATAACAATTTGAATTTTTAGAAAATAGTTAATTAAACATGTTTCAATAGTTTATCTTTCCTACTTACCAATTGTAGCACTGAAACCCAATTTTAAATATATGCATGTTTTATGATTCTTCCTGGGTAGATGTGAACTGACATTTATGTACTTATTCCAGATTAGGAAATGATGATAGACCAAAATTATAATATTAAAACATTCAACTTGGTGAATTAGAAATTTATCGGGATGACTTGCAGAAATATAGGTGAGGAGTTACTTATAGAAACATTTGTGACTAAACTACAGCTGCATCACCAAAAGTCCACACCAGCCTGGATGATGAACCACTAATGTCTTTTCTTTTCAGCATTCCTTCTTGCTTGTTTAATAGTGAAAAGAATAAAAACTGTGAAACTGGAGTTTCAGAAACTTTCTAAACCTTTTAAATTGTTTATTTTCTGATTCTTGTTTCCACCTTTTTTTCCCCCAAAGGGAGGAATGTTGCTTTGAAACACGATTTTTCTATGTAGTCCAAACTGCCCTGGAACTAGCTCTGTGAAATGTAGGCACAATTTTTTGCATACTGTATAACATTTACTCTTAGGTTATTCAAATGCTGGTTTCTCTTCCTCATATCTTGTGTGAATCCAGACAGGACATTGTAATGCTTATACAAAGAATGTCCTGTTCCAAATTTGAGTAAACAGTTCTTACCATTTATTCTCTGCTTTGTTAATAAATACTGATCACCTAATGGATCAACAGAATAGAGCATAGGGGGGATATTTTCTAGTGAGAAGAAGGAGAGAGGAAAATCCAGATGGACTGGGAGGATGGAGGAATTGGAGCCATGAAGAAGGGGTCCTAAATGCCAACTCAATAGTTAATATGCAAATATCATGAGATGGGGCAAGGAGGTAGTCAGATTAGCATAAAAATTTAAGGTACATAATTTAATTGCTCAGCTATTAAGGTGCAATTTTAAATAAGTCTTGGTTTATTTGTGAAGTTATTAGGCATTAGAATAAGATAAAAATATATATAGCCACAGGATTAACTCATTATTTACATTTATATTAATAGACTCCCAACCAAAAAAGCTCAGGACCAGATGAGTTTAGGGCAAGTTCTATTAGACCTTCAAAGAAAATCTAATACCAATACTCCTCAAAATATTCCGCAAAATAGAAGCAGAATGTACTCTACCAAATTTGTTCTATGAAGCCACAATTACTCTGATATCTAAACCACACAAAGGCCCAACAAAGAGAACTTCAGACAAATTTTCCTTATGAATATTGATGCAAAATTCCTCAATAAAATTCTTGCAAATCGAATGCAAGAACACATCAAAACAATCATCCAACATCAAGTAGGATTCATCTCAGGGATGCAAGGATAATTCAATATACCAAAATCCATCAATGTAATCCAATACATAAGCAAACTCAAAGAAAAAAATCATATGATCATCTATCTAATTAGATGCTGAGAAATCATTTGACAAAATCCAACACCCCTTCATGATAAAAGTCCTAGAAAGATCAGGAATTCAAAGCCCATACCTAAACATAGTGAAAGCAATATACAGCAAACCAGTCGCCAACATCAAGCTAAATGGAGAGAAATTTGAAGCAATTCCACTAAAATCAGGGACTGGATAAGACTGCTCACTCTCTCCAAATCTATTTAATATAGTACTCAAAGACCTAGCCAGAGCAATTAGACAAAAGAGGAGATGAAAGGGACACAAATTGGAAAGGAAGAAGTCAAACTATCACTGTTTGCAGATGATGTGATAGTATACTTAAGTGACTCCAAAAATTCCACCAGAGAACTCCTAAACCTGATAAAGAACTTCAGCAAAGTAGCTAGATAAGAAAATTAACTTAAACAAATCAGTAGCCTCCTCTACACAAAGGATAAATAGACTGAAAAAGAAATTAGGGAAACAACACCCTTCACAATAGTCACAAATAATATACATTTGTGTGACTCTAAGCAAGTGAAAGATCTATATGATAAGAACTTCAAGTCTCTGAAGAAAAATCGAAGATCTCAGAAGATGGAAAGATCTCCTGTACTCATGCATTGGCAGGAGTAATATAATAAAAATGACCATCTTGCCAAAAGCAATCTACAGATTCAATGCAATCCCCTTCAAAGTTCCAACTCAATTCTTCACAGAGTTAGAAAGAAAAATTTGCAAATTCATCTGGAAAAACAAAAAACCTAGGATAGTGAAAACTATTCTCAACAATATAAGAACTTCTGGTGGAATCACCATTCCTGACTTAAAGCTGTACTACAGAGCAATTGCAGGAAAAAAAAAAAAAAAAGAAAGAAAAAAGAAAAAAAAAAAACTCCATGGTATTGGTACAGTGACAGTCAGGTAGATCAATGGAATAGAATTGAAGACCCAGAAATGGACCCACTCCTATGGTCATTTGATCTTCGACAAAGGATCTAAAACCATCCAGTGGAAACAAGACAGCATTTTCACAAAATGGTGCTGGCTCAACTGGTAGCATGTAGAAGAATGAAAATTGATCCATTCTTATCTCCTTGTCTAAGTAGATCACGGACCTCCACATAAAACCAGATACACTGAAACTTACAGAAGAGAAAGTGGAGAAGAGCCTTGAAGATATGGGCACAGAGGAATAATTCCTGAATAGAGCAGCAATGGCTTGTGCTGTAAGATTGAGAATCGACAAATGGGACCTCATAAAATTGCAAAGCTTCAGTAAGGCAAATGACACTGTCAATTAGACAAAAATGCAATCAACAGATTGGGAAAATATCTTTATCAATCCTACATCTGATAGAGGGCTAATATCCAATATAAACAAAGAACTCAAGAAGCTGGACTTCAGAAAATCAAATAACCCTATTAAAAAATGGGGGAAAGAGCTAAGCAAAAAATTATCAACTGAGGAATACCAAATGGCTGAGAAGCACCTGAAAAAATGTTCAACATCCTTAGTCATCAGGGAAATGCAAATAAAAACAAGTTTGAGATTTCACCTCACACCAGTCAGAATGGCTAAGATCAAAAACTCAGGTGAGATCAGATGCTGGCAAGGTG
This sequence comes from Mus musculus, assembly GCF_000001635.26. NCBI lineage: Eukaryota > Metazoa > Chordata > Mammalia > Rodentia > Muridae > Mus > Mus musculus. The sequence goes on along the minus strand of NC_000076.6, from coordinate 55,183,726 downwards.
TGGAGAAAGAGTAACATTCCTCCATTGCTGGTGGGATTGCAAGCTGGTATAAGCACTCTGGAAATCAGTTTGGTGGTTCCTCAGAAAAATTGACATAATGCTACCTAAGGACCCACTAGTATTACTCCTGGGCATATACCCAGAAGATGATCCAACATGTAATAAGGACATATGCTCTACAATGTTTATAGAAGCCTTATTTATAATAGCCAGAAGCTAGAAAGAACCCAGATGTCCCTCGAGGAACATATACGGAACGGATACAGAAAATATGGTACATATGCACAATGGAGCACTACTCAGCTATTAAAAACAATGAATTTATGAAATTTTAGGCAAATGAATAGATCTGGAGGATATCAACCTGAGTTAGGTAACCCAATCACAAAAGAACTCACATGATATGCACTCACTGATAAGTGGATATGAATCCAGAAACTTAGAATATCCAAGGTACAATTTGCAAAACACATGAAAATGAAGAAGGAAGACCACAAAGTGTGTATACTTCGTTCCTTCTTAGAATGGGGAACAAAATTACCCATGGAAGGACTTACAAAGTTTGGAGCTGAGACAGAAGGAAGGACCATGCTGAGACTGCCCCACCTGGGGAGCCATCCCATAATCAGCCACCAAACACAGACTCTATTGCATATGCCAGCAAGATTTTTCTGAAAGGACCCTGATATAGCTCTCTTGTGAGGCTATGCCAGTCCCTGGCAAATACAGAAGTGGATGCTCACAGTCATCTATTGGATGCAACACAGGGCCCCCAATGGAGAAGCTAGAGAAAGTACCCAATGAGCTGAAGGCATCTGCAACCCTATAGGAGGAACAACAATATGAACTAACCAGTACCCCCGGAGCTCGTGTGTTTAGCTGCATATGTAGCAGAAGATGGCCTAGTCGGCCATCATCGGGCGGAGAGGCCCTTGGTCTTAAGAAGATCATATGCCCCAGTACAGGGGATTGTTAATGCCACGGAGCAGGAGTGGATGGGTTGGGGAGCAGTGTGGGGGGAGTGTACAGGGGACTTTTGGGGTAGCATTTGAAATGTAAATGAAGAAAAGACCTAATAAAATTGCTTAAAAAATAAAAAAAAATAGAAATGTGGTATTGGATTATTCATTAGAGTAGATAGTACAGGAGAGGATTTACTTAAAAATTAAAAGACATATATTGGAGTAGATAATAATGAAATAATGTTTCTGTGGAGAAAATCAAATCTGAGAAGAACATGATGCAGTTTCTGTACTACAAATATTAAGACAGTTTAGGGAAGAAGAAGGAACTGGAAATAATACCAAAAATATCACTATAAAAGTTTTCCACAGTCACAGATAAAACTAAGTATAATTTGAGGAGAAAGTAGAGCCATATAAGAGCAATAGACACTCTGAATACCATGAGTAGTTAAGCTGTGTACAATTTTTTCTTAAGCAGAAAGGGGCAAATGTAGAGGCATTGTAAAACAGTAATGTGGGTGCTCTGGCAAGGGATCACATGAAAGACATTCTAGGTCTATGTCAACCTGCTGGAATACAGATATGCCCTTAGCTTACACTTTAATCCCAAACAATGAAAGTAAAGTTAGATTGCAGAAATAAACATCCATGCTTGAAAGTGATATCTAATTGAGGAATAATTCAGATAGACTTTAGACAAAGTGATTTATTAGAGAAATATTTGACAGAATAAGTCAGATAAAAGATATGCCCAACTCACACAAGAACAGATAAGAAACGGAGACTACTTAAGAGAGCAATACAGAAAGGAAAAAAGGAGGCACTTTTACTAGGACAGTTTTATCAAATCAGAAAGAGCCAGAGAAAGAGAGGGAGTCAGAAGATTAGAAAAGATTGCCAGAGTTAGTTTGAGCCTAATCAGAGCAATTTAGTGAGAATCTGAGAGAAGACAGTTTGAATCAGTCTGCTGGAAGAGTAGGTATGAGCCAGAATAGCTGAGTTTAATCAAACTTCAGAAAGAACTAGAAAGTGTGAGCTGATTCAGCATTAAGACTCCAGGATGACAACTACATTTGAAAAGTAAAAGTTATTTGAACAGTTTCCTCTTTGTGAAAATATATAAACGTCCATTTTATACTTGAATATAAGAATTGAACAACTTTACACTTTTTTTTTACTTTTAATAATTTGTGGTTAACTGAACCATAAAAAGAAAGAAAATACACGTGTAAAATACTATATGCGTGAAATAAAAAAGTCATAATTTTCAAAGTAACCATGTAAGTAATCAATCTGTTTCCATATCACTTTTTCACCAGTAGTCATCAACCTGCATTGTACGATAACTTGACTTATTTTAAAATAGCTTTCCTGTGATAAGAATATTTCTAAGTAACATATTTTTTCTCATTAGAAAAATAACATATATAAAATAAATCATTTGACGTATATTTAATTATTTGTGATATTTGTTTTCCATGGCAATGTACTCATGAAAGAATGTTAATGGTTGCAGGTAATTTCCTTATAATTAAATACAGCATTTTTATTAGTTTACAATTTTTCCAAGCAATATGAGTGGAAATCTGTAATATATCTCATTCAGAGGTCTTAAAAATCATATGTCTTGATAAACTTCTGAGCCAAGTATTCTACGAGTCTGTGAATTGTTGTTTCACAAAGTGTTAGACTTTTTTGGGGGGAAATAATGCCAAATACTTTTCCATTTCATATTTTCAGTAATAATATAAAAGCATTCTCTTGTGTTATGTACTTGAAAATAACAAGTTTAGTCAGTAATCATGTTTATATTATTTTTATCCTTTGACAATATAAAACTAAAAATTCTCCTTTTATACTACCGAAACTGTTGATATTTTAAAATGTATTTCAGTAATTCTCAATGGTATTGAGAACTTTTCACATCTGTTGGGTTCCTCTGATGAAATATATACTTAAAATTTGGTAAGCTTGCTGCCATCTTCCTATGTTTATTTCTCTTTTCTATATAGTAGCCGAAATCAAATCATTTCACCGCAATAAGTTAAAGCAAATACCCATTTCCTGAGTCTCTATGCACAACCTGTGTCACACAATAAGTATCCAATATTTGTAGATCTTTTCCTAAAGTATCGTTTCCATTTCCATTACTTATCTGTCAATCACAAGTGAAAACCTTATGTCTTTGATACTGTAGAAGAGGGACATGTCCCTTTTCTTACAGAAAATTTCCTCAAATTTTTTACCTTCTGTAGAGATGCCCTGGTTATTTTTTTTTAAAGATTTATTTACTCATTATATGTAAGTACACTGTAGCTGTCTTCAGACACTCCAGAAGAGGGCGTCAGATCTTGTTACGGATGGTTGCGAGCCACCATGTGGTTGCTGGGATTTGAACTCCAGATCTTCAGAAAAGCAGTTGGGTACTCTTACCCACTGAGCCATCTCAACAGCCCTGCCCTGGATATTTTTTATTGATTCATTTATGTTTGAATATGTGTGGCATGGTGTGCATGTGGACGTCTGAGGAGAACTTCCGAAGCAGGTATTGTCTTTTTACCACATATTTATGGGGATTTATCTCAAGTCCTTAGGCTTGGCAGCAGTCAGTTTTTCCTGCTCTACAATCTCATCAGTGTTGAACTTGATAGTCTTAAAACTAGATTTTTACATGAACATAAAATGAATGATGGTTTTCATAAAAATGCTGCGTATTTATTAAGATTGAACTGAATATTTATATAGAGCTTGGTAGAGATAACATGTTGATGGTACGGAGTCTAAAAAGTATCAACATATTCATGTTTAATGAATATTTGTTTAATGTATATGTTTAAGTAACAACCAACAAAGTGTTACTGATTTTATTTTAAGATATATATATATATATATATATATGTATATATATATATATATATATATATATTTTACATTTCAAATGTTATTCCTTTTCCTAGTTTCCCCTCTGAAACCCCCCTATCTCTTCTCCCCTCCCCCTGCTAAGCAAACCACCCATTCCAGCTTTCCTGTCCTGGCAGTCCCCTATACTGGTGCATTGAACCTTAGCAGGACCAATGGTCTCTCCTCCCATTAATGTTCAACAGGCCATCATCTGCTACATATGTGGCTGGAGCCATGAGTATATCCAAGTGTACTCTTTTGGTTGGTGGTTTAGTCCTTGAGAGCGCTGGGGTTACTGGTTAAAATAGAGAGAATTATAGATACATCTAGTTTTGATTTTTAAGCCCATTCATCTTAGCACTTTTTAATATGCAAAGTCATATAAATGGTAAATAATGACAGGTATGTTAAAAATCTTTCATTTCTACTATATAATTCTAATTTGTAATATAATTCATAATTTATATATACATTTCTTTTTTAAAACTTGGTTATTTTATTTATTTATGTTTTAAATATTATCTCTCTTCCCAGTTTTCCCTCCACAACCTCCCTACCCTAACCCCCTCTCACTGCCTCTTTGAAGCTATATGTATCCCTAGGTTGGATAGTCTCTTAATGGCCTTTACTTCAGTGTATCCTTTTGGTCCCTGCATTTCCTTTGGACAGGAAGAATTCTGGATTAGTACTTTTGAAGTGGGTGGGTGGCTCCATCCCTCCATCAGCAGGCTGTGCCTGTCCACTGGATATGGTATCTACAGGTTCTCTCTCCCCTTTGTTGGGTATTTTGGTTAATGTTCTCCCTGTTGGTTCCTGGAACCTCTCGAATCCCTGGCATATGGGACTTTTTAGTGGCTACCCCCAGTTTCCCGCTCCACTGCTACACACCTCAGTTCCATTTCCTGACCCTCTGTCCGTCTCCCCCTATTCCTCCTGAGTGTGCACCAGCCTCCTGTTTTTCATCCCCATCTTCTCTTCCCTTTCAGATTCTACTCTTCCTCTACTTCCTGAGATTATTTTCTTCCCCCTTCTGACTAGGACTCTAACATCCACACTTTGGTGTGGTCTTCCTTCTTCTTGGGTTTCATATGGTCCCTGAGTTGTACTTCTAATATATATGAGATAATATATATGTATATCTATATCTATCTATCTATCTATCTATCTATCTATCTATCTATCTATCTATTTATATTAGATGTGTATTTCATATATATAAAATCATATTCTATGACCTGAATAAAATATCATAAATAATCAAGGGAAACTACTGTCACACATATCATGAAGGTTTTTTTTTTTTTTTTTAGTTTCAATTTTTGAAAGGATGTTTACCAGGTTTTATTGTAAATAACCTTTACAAATGAATCCTTCTGATAATTGTTCTTATGGGTTATTTTAATGTTTTAAATGAATATTGAATCATATTAGTATCATCTTAATGCTTATATAAAATAATTTAGGATTTAATTTCTTTACATATTACAGAATTCTCTTACTGGATATTCCATTGTATATAATTTCAGATGTATAGATATATGTTCAAAGATGAGACTAGATTTTAAATTTTTCTCTTGGGTTTGTCTCTGAATAGTGTATCTAAATTAGATGACATGATAAAAGTTCAACTTTGAGCCCAGTGAGACTTTGTTTAACTTTGGAACCATCGCTAGTTTCATGTTTGATTGTTGGAATGTCAGAATTAACTCATGCAGCAAATAATCTTGGCCTCCAATTATTTTTGAACTGGAATATTTCTGACAACTGCTTTCAATTGCTAAACAAATATAAGATTATGCCAGTTTCACAATTTTTCTGAATACATTTTTCTCAGTATTTTCATAAGCATATTAACTGATATTTATGTAATATCCTAATAATTTTATGTAAGTTGTTTACAAAATGGCAGAATAACAGCCATTGAAAATCCATTTCTCCAGAGGACAATAAAAAAGAAGAAAAATGTAAGAAACTTTCATTTTTAAAACTGTAGATCTATATATGAAATACTGACAACAATTCCAGAAGCATGAATTTTAGACACTGACTACTGAAACTCAAAAATGATATTGTATTCCGGGCCTTCAGCTAATCCGTTTCTTGACTCTCATTCTCCAGCTTCATGTGAGCTTTGAAAATTCACATCTTTGTAATGATGGTAGTTTTCCAAACTAGCCACATCAAAGCACTGGAAAGGGCAGACCTTATTTAGACCTCATACCCTCATTTGCGCGCGCGTGCACACACACACACACACACACACACACACACACACACACACCTATGCAAGCATGCACTCCAACAAAAAAAGTAGGGATACTCTGTTGTAATCCTTTAAGGAAAATCATTTTCACCCAGTGGAGCACTAAGCAAAGAAGACAGAATTCAAAGGTTTCCAAATGACAGAGAATATAGACATCTTAGTCTTATGGATTAGTACTTTATATTAGTTACTTGGACAAGTCCAAGTCAGTTATTAAAGAGCCAGTTAATGACAAACAGAACAAAAAACTCTCAGGAAGAAGATAATTTGATTTCCAAAGTTGCAGAATTTAGCCTGGGTACAGGTATGGAAAACACTGTACCCGCATTCTCAGCTGTATATATTATACATGTCTATACAGTTTTCTTTACTGGTGCCATTAATTTCTTCAAGTGAATCTGCATTTCTCTTTAGTACATCAACTGCAGTCCCCAGTGAGACCCCAGTGGAAGACTAGGGGAAGGACTGAAGGAGCTGAAAAATAATGCAACCCCATAGTAAGAACAATATCAATTACCCTGACCACCCCAGATTTCCCAGGGACTAAACCATCAACCAAAGAATATATATTGAGGTATGCATGGATCTCCCAAGATATGTAGCAGAGGATGGCCTTATCTGGTATCAGTGGGAGGGGAGGCCCTTTGTCATGTGGAGGCTTGATTCCCCAGCAAAGGGGGATGCTAGAACAGTGAAGTAGAAGTGGGTGGGTGGGTTTAGGAGCACCCTCATAGAGACAAAGGGGACGGGTGATGAGAAGGGGATCAGTGGAGAGATGACCAGGAAGGGGGGCTATCATTTGAAACATAAACAAATAAAATGATTAATAAATGAAAATTAAGAAAAGCATAAACTCTGGATATACCTTTAGTATAAGAGATACAGTTTTCAGAGACAAAGACACACACAGCTTAAAGTATAGATGTAAAATGTTAAGAAAAGTATTACAGAGATGTTGCCCAGAAACAAATTAAAGTTGCTACACAGAATGTTCTAAGGCAGAACTTTAATTAGAGACAAAGAAGAATCATTTTAAGACTTCACTTAGTTTTAGGGCCCATGATTATAATTATCATATTTGTAAATCACAGGACACCCACAAAATATATGAAGCAAGAGTCTAATAGAACTGAAAAGAAACATAGACCTAGATTACTTTATAATAAGATGGGGAGGCTTCAATACTGAATTTCTGATAATGAAGTTGAAAATTTGGCAGAGGATCGAAAATTGACAAAATATTGAAGAATGCCATAAAGCAAGAGACCCACCTGAACATACATCCCTAAATGCCATTGATCTGTCTTTTTTTTAATTAGGTATTTTCCTCATTTACATTTCCAATGCTATCCCAAAAGTCCCCCATACCCTACCCCCAACTCCCCTACCCACCCACTCCCACTTTTTGGCCCTGGCATTCCCCTGTACTGGGGCATATAAAGTTTGCATGCCCCAAGGGCCTCTCTTTCCAGTGATGGCCAACTAGGCCATCTTCTGATACATATGCAGCTAGAGTCAGGAGCTCCTGGGTACTGGATAGTTCATAATGTTGTTCCACCTATAGGGTTGAAGATCCCTTTAGCTCCTTGGGTACTTTCTCTAGCTCCCCCATTGGGGGCCTTGTGATCCATCCAATAGCTAAATGTGAGCATCCACTTATGTGTTTACTAGGCCCCGGCATAGTCTCAAAACATACAGCTATATCTGGGTCCTTTCAGCAAAATCTTGCTAGTGTGTGCAATGCTGTCAGTTTTTGGAAGCTGATTATGGGATGGATTCCCAGATATGGGAGACTCTAGATGGTCCATCCTTTTGTCACAGCTCCAAACTTTGTCTCTGTAACTCCTTCCATGGGTATTTTGTTCCCAATTCTAAGAAGGGGCAAAGTGTCCACACTTTGGTCTTCATTCTTCTTGAGTTTCATACATTTAGAAAATTGTATCTTATATCTTGAGTATCCTAAGTTTCTGGGCTAATATCCACTTATCAATGAGTACATAGTGTGTGAGTTCCTTTGTGATTGGATTACCTCACTCAGGATGATGCCCTCCAGGTCCATCCATTTGCCTAGGAATTTCATAAATTCATTCTTCTTAATAGCTGAGTAGTACTCCATTGTGTAAATGTACAACATTTTCTGTATCCATTCCTCTGTTGAGGGGCATCTGGTTTCTTTCCAGCTTCTGGCTATTATAAATAAGGCTGCTATGAACGTAGTGGAGCATGTGTCCTTCTGACCGGTTGGGACATCTTCTGGATATATGCCCAGGAGTGGTATTGTGGGATCCTCCAGTAGTACTATGTCCAGTTTTCTGAGGAACCGCCAAACTGATTTCCAGAGTGGTTATACAAGCTTGCAATCCCACCAACAATGGAGGAGTGTTCCTCTTTCTCCACATCCTCGCCAGCATCTGCTGTCACCTGAAATTTTTATCTTAGCCATTCTAACTGGTGTGAGGTGGAATCTCAGTGTTGTTTTGATTTGCTTTTCCCTGATGATTAAGGATGTTGAACATTTTTTCAGGTGCTTCTCTGCCATTCGGTATTCCTCAGGTGAGAATTCTTTGTTCAGCTCTGAACCCAATTTTTTAACGGGATTACTTGATTTTCTGGAGTACACCTTCTTGAGTTCTTTATATATGTTGGATATTAGTCCCCTATCTGATTTAGGATAGGTAAAGATCCTTTCCCAATCTGTTGGTGGTTTTTTTGTCTTGTTGACAGTGTCTTTTGCCTTGCAGAAACTTTGCAACTTTATGAGGTCCCATTTATCGAATCTTGATCTTACAGCACAAGCCATTGCTAGTCTATTCAGGAACTTTTCCCCTGTACCCATATTTTCGAGGCTTTTCCCTACTTTCTCCTCTATAAGTTTCCGTTTCTCTGGTTTTATGTGGATTTCCTTAATCCACTTAGATTTGACCTTAGTACAAGGAGATAGGAATGGATCAATTCGCATTCTTCTATATGATAACTGCCAGTTGTGCCAGCACCATTTTTTGAAAATGCTGTCTTTTTTCCACTGGATGGTTTTAGCTCCCTTGTCAAAGATCAAGTGACCATAGGTGTGTGGGTTCATCTCTGGGTCTTCAAATCTGTTCCATTGGTCTACTTGTCTGTTGCTATACCAGTACCATCCAGTTTTTATCACAATTGCTCTGTAGTAAAGCTTTAGGTCAGGCATGGTGATTCCACCGGAGGTTCTTTTATCCATGAGAAGAGTTTTTGCTATCCTAGGTATTTTGTTATTCCATATGAATCTGTCTATTGCCCTTTCTAGTTCGTTGAAGAATTGAGTTGGAATTTTGATGGGGGTTGCATTGAATCTGTAGATTGCTTTTGGCAAGATAGCCATTTTTACTATGTTGATCCTGCCAATCCATGAGCATGGGAGATCTTTCCATCTTCTGAGATCTTCTTTAATTTCTTTCTTCGGAGACTTGAAGTTCTTATCATACAGATATTTCACTTCCTTAGTTAGAGTCATGCCAAGGTATTTTATATTATTAGTGACTATTGAGAAGGGTGTTTTTTCCCTAATTTTTTTCTCAGCCTGTTTATCCTTGTGTACAGAAAGGCCATTGACTTGGTTGAGTTAATTTTATATCCAGCTACTTCATTGAAGGTGCTTATCAGGCTTAGGAGTTCTCTGGTGGAATTTTTAAGGTCACTTATATATACTATTATATCATCTACAAAAAGTGATATTTTGACTTCTTCCTTTCCAATTTGTATCCCCTTGATCTCCTTTTGTTGTCTAATTGCTCTGGCTAGGAATTCAAGTACAATGTTGAATAGGTAGAAAGAGACTGGACAGCCTTGTCTAGTCCCTGACTTTAGTGGGATTGCTTCCAGCTTCTCACCATTTACTTTGATGTTGGCTACTGGTTTGCTGTAGATTGCTTTTATCATGTTTAGGTATGGGCCTTGAATTCCTGATCTTTCCAAGTCTTTTATCATGAATGGGTGTTGGATTTTGTCAAATGCTTTCTCCTCATCTAATGAGATGATCATGTGGTTTTTGTCTTTGAGTTTGTTTATATACTGGATTACGTTGATGGATTTCTGTATATTGAACCATCCCTGCATCCCTGGGATGAACCCTACTTGGTCAGGATGGATGATTGTTTTGATGCGTTCTTGGATTCGTTTAGCGAGAACTTTATTGAGGATTTTTGCATTCATATTCATAAGAGAAAATGGTCTAAAGTTCTCTATCTTTGTGGGGTCTTTTTGTGGTTTAGGTATCAGAGTAATTGTGGCTTCATAGAATGAGTTGGGTAGAGTACCTTCTGTTTCTATTTTGTAGAATAGTTTGTGAAAAACTGGGATTAGGTCTTCTTTGAAGGTCTGATAGAACTCTGTAGTAAACTCATCTGGTCCTAGGCTTTTTTTTTTTTTTTTTTTTTTGGTTGGGAGACTATTGATGACTGCTTCTATTTCTTTATGGGATATAGGATTGTTTAGATTATTAACCTGATCTTGATTTGACTTTGGTACCTGGTATCTGTCTAGAAACTTGTCCATTTCATCCAGGTTCTCCAGTTTTGTTGAGTATAGCCTTTTGTAGAAGGATCTAATGTTGTTTTGGATTTCTTCAGGATCTGTTGTTATGTCTCCCTTTTTATTTCTGATTTTGTTAATTAGGATGCTTTCCCTGTGTGCTCTAGTGAATCTGGCTAAGGGTTCATCTATCTTGTTGATTTTCTCAAAGAACCAGCTCCTCATTTGGTTGATTCTTTGAACAGTTCTTGTTTCCACTTGTTTGATTTCGCCACTGAGTTTGATTATTTCCTGTAGTCTACTCCTCTTGGGTGAATTTACTTCCTTTTCTTCTAGAGCTTTTAGTTGTGTTGTCAAGCTGCTAATGTGTGCTCTCTCTAGTTTCTTTTTGGAGGCACTCAGAGGTATGAGTTTTTCTCTTAGAAATGCTTTCATTGTGTCACATAAGTTTGGGTATGTTGTGGCTTCATTTTCATTAAACTCCAAAAAGTCCTTAATTTCTCTCTTTATTCCTTCCTTGACCAAGGTATCATTGAGAAGAGTGTTGTTCAGTTTCCACATGAATGTTGGCTTTCTATTATTTATTTTGTTATTGAAGATCAGCCTTAGTCCATGGTGATCTGATAGGATGCATGGGACAATTTCAATATTTTTGTATCTGTTGAGGCTTGTTTTGTGACCAATTATGTGGTCACTTTTGGAGAAGGTACCATGAGGTGCTGAGAAGAAGGTATATCCTTTTGTTTTAGGATAAAATGTTCTATAGATATCTGTCAGATCCGTTTGTTTCATAACCTCGGTTAGTTTCACTGTGTCCCTGTTTAGTTGCTATTTCCAGGATCTGTCCATTGGTGAAAGTGGTATGTTGAAGTCTCCCACTATTATTGTGCGAGGTGCAATGTGTGCTTTGATCTTTACTAAAGTTTCTTTAATGAATGTGGCTGCCCATGTATTTGGAGCATAGATATTCAGAATTGATAGTTCTTCTTGGAGGATGTTACCTTTGATGAGTATGAAGTGCCCCTCCTTATCTTTTTTGATGACTTTGGGCTGGAAGTAGATTTTATTAGATATTAGAATGTCTACTCCAGCTTGTTTCTTCAGACCATTTGCTTAGAAAATTGTTTTCCAGCCTTTCATTCTGAGGTAGTTTTTATCTTTTTCTCTGAGATGAGTTTCCTGTAAGCAGCAAAATGTTGGGTCGTGTTTGTGTAGGCAGTCTGTTAGTCTATGTCTTTTTATTGGGGAGTTGAGTCCATTGATATTAAGAGATATTAAGGAAACGTAATTGTTGCTTCCTGTTATTTTTTTTTTTTTAAAGTTGGCATTCTGTTCTTCGGGCTGTCTTCTTTTAGGTTTGTTGAGGGATTAACTTCTTTCTTTTTCTAGGATGTGGTTTCTGTCCTTGTATTGGTTTTTTTCTGTTATTATCCTTTGAAGGCCTGGATTCATGGAAAGATAATGTGTGAATTTGGTTTTGTCATGGAATACTTTGGTTTCTCCATCTATGGTAATTGAGAGTTTGGCTGGGTATAGTAGCCTCGCTGGAATTTGTGTTCTCTTAGTGTCTGTATAACATCTGTCCAGGATATTCTGGCTTTCATAATCTCTGGTGAAAAATCTTTTGTAATTCTGATAGGCTTGCCTTTATATGTTACTTGACCTTTTTCCCTTACTGCTTTTAGTATTCTGTCTTTATTTAGTGCATTTGTTGTTCTGATAATTATGTCTCGGGAGGAATTTCTTTTCTGGTCCAGTCTATTTGGAGTTCTGTACGCTTCTTGTTTGTTCGTGGGTATCTCTTTCTTTAGGTTTGGGAAGTTTTCTTCTCTAATTTTGTTGAAGATATTTGCTGGTCCTTTGAGTTGAAAATCTTCATTCTCACCTACTCCTATTATCTGTAGGTTTGGTCCTCTCATCGTGTCCTGGATTTCCTGGATGTTTTGAGTTAGAATCTTTTTGCATTTTCCATTTTCTTTGATTGTTGTGCCGATGTTCTCTAAGGAATCTTCTGCACCTGAGATTCTCTCTTCCATCTCTTGTACTCTGTTGCTGATGCTGGCGTCTATGTTTCCAGATTTCTTTCCTAGGTTTTCTATCTCCAGCGTTGCCTCACTTTTGGTTTTCTTTATTGTGTCTACTTCCCTTTTCAGGTCTTTAATGGTTTTATTCAATTACATCACCTGTTTGGTTGTGTTTTCCTGCAGTTCTTTAAGGGATTTTTGTGCTTCCTCTTTAATATTTTCTACTTGTTTAGCTGTGTTCTCCTGTATTTCTTTAAGTGAGTTATTGTCCTTCTTGATGTCCTCTACCATCATCATGAGATATGCTTTTAAATCCGGGTCTAGCTTTTTCGGTGTGTTGGGGTGCCCTGGACTGGGAGAGGTGGGAGTGCTGGGTTCTGATGATGGTGAGTGGTCTTGGTTTCTGTTAGTAAGATTCTTACGTTTACCTCTCGCCATCTGGTAATCTCTGGAGTTAGTTGTTATAGTTGTCTCTGTTTAGAGATTGTTCCTCTGGTGTTTCTGTTACCCTCTATCAACAGACCTGGGAGACTAGCTCTCTCCTCTGAATTTCAGTGGTCAGAGCACTATCTGCAGGCAAGCTCTCCTCTTACAGGGAAGGTGCACAGATATCTGGCATTTGGACCTCCCTCCTGGCTGAAGATGAAGGCCCAAAACAGAACCTTTCCCAGAAGCTGTGTTGCTTTGGCCTGTCACAGAAGCTGTTAGCTTCTGTAGTCCACACTCTCACCTGTGCAGACTACTTTCGGCAGAGTCCAGGAACCAAGATCGCTCCCTCCGATCCTGAGGAAAAAGCCTCCTGGGCTGGGCGTACACCTGTCCTCTGGCCTGGAAGGTGTTCAGATGTCTGGAGCCCGAAAAGGGCGCTGCCTCAGAAGCTCTGTGGCTCCCGACTGTCCCAGAAGCTATTTGCTTCTGTGTGCATACTCTCACCTGTGCAGACTACTTTTCTTGATATGTCTTAAAATAATATCACTGATAGTAGTCAAAACAAACACAATTACAACTATTTTATTAGTCAACAATGGAAGAAGGTAAAATTCATGTGAAAGGTCAGAATTCTGCTTCAGGCTATAATGAAATAGATGGCAACAAAATGAATGTCATGTACAAGTGTACATACCATGAATAAGGCATTGGAGTGCAGGCTGTGGAAGGGTGTGGCTGTGCAGAGAGGAGATAATAGCATTGCAAACCCCATGCTTACCTTGGGTCATTGCACAGAGACAATATTTGGACCATATTTAGAAGGTATTCTCCAACTTGAGAACACATGTCAGTGTATGATACCTTAGAGTAGCTGGGACCCATGTAGCTATGTAATGAAGAGGATGCCTGTACAGGCAGTGTGTCGCAGAAGCTTCTCAGATGATGTTATCCAAGCCCTCATGTGATCAATGTCATCATGTATGCAAGGCAAAGCAGGATAAGGCTTATTATGATTATGGCTAAGATGCACGTATGAAACTGAAATCTTTCAGTAAAGAAACTCAACATGTCAAGTACAAGTAGATTATCAGCAGGGATGTGTATTCAGGTAACATAACCTTTAGTAGAAGATACTCGAGTGTGTTTGTTATCCTTTACTAATGCACAGCAAAGTTCAGGGAAAAGCTCAGAAAAGAATTTGTATAGAATGTAGAAACTGAGCTACATTCTACATTCTGGGTTTTAAATATATCTGCTACCATATGATTGGAAAACATATCCAAAAATCAATAGAAACTGCCCTTACCTAGAGGAAATAACTACTCACATACACAAACACATTGTCTAGAACATACATTTACATGAAGACAAAAAGTGTCTATCATTTCTACAAATGTGCTACTACAAATCTAAAAATTAAAAAAAAAAATCAACTAGTTTTTGCATTTCACCTACGCTGCCAAATGACCTGCAATTTATAAAGGCACCTGCTAGTTGAATGAAGAATTTGACGTGTTTAACTTGAGTGGACACAGACAACACTTACATCTGCTAGAATTTTCAAGTAAACCATAGACTGCTAAGAAGTGCGTATTGCAAGTCATGTGGAATCTTTTTTTTTTTCAGTTTAAAAAAATTTTTTTTATTATGTATTTTCCTCAATTACATTTCCAATGCTATCCCAAAAGTCCCCCACACCCTCTCCCCCACTTCCCTACCCACCCATTCCCATTTTTTGGCCCTGGCGTTCCCCTGTACTGGGGCATATAAAGTTTATGAGAAACACAGTTTTTTGTTGTTGTTGTTGTTGTTTTGTTTTGTTTTGTTCTGTTTTTAAATTTTTATTATTTTTAATTAGGTATTTTCCTCATTTACATTTTCAATGCTATCCCAAAGGTCCCCCATACCCACCCCCCCATTCCCCTACCCACCCATTCCCCCTTTTTGGCCCTGGCGTTCCCCTGTACTGGGGCATATAAAGTTTGCAAGTCCAATGGGCCTCTCTTTGCAGTGATGGCCGACTAGGCCATCTTTTGATACATATGCAGCTAAAGACAAGAGCTCCCGGGTACTGGTTAGTTCATATTGTTGTTCCACCTATAGGGTTGCAGTTCCCTATAGCTCCTTGGGTAATTTCTCTAGCTCCTCCATTAGGGGCCGTGTGACCCATCCAATAGCTGACTGTGATCATCCACTTCTGTGTTTGCTAGGCCCCGGCATAGTCTCACAAGAGAGAGCTATAACTGGGTCCTTTCAGCGAAATCTTGCTAGTGTATGCAATGGTGTTAGCATTTGGAAGCTGATTATGGGATGGATCCCTGCATATGGCAGTCACTAGATGGTCCATCCTTTTGTCACAGCTCCAAATTTTGTCTGTGTAACTCCTTCTATGGGTGTTTTGTTCCCATTTCTAAGAAAGGGTAAAGTGTCCACACTTTGGTCTTCGTTCTTCTTGAATTTCATGCGTTTGGCAAGTTGTATCTTATATCTTGGGTATCCTAAGTTTCTGGGCTATTATCCACTTATCAGTGAGTACATATTGTATTTATAGTGGTAGATTATACTTAGCCTCAGTAGGCAGAGCAACAATGGGTAAAACCCTGTTTATGTCACAGAACTATGAGAGAAAAGCAGCAGGCTCGAATGCCAAGTCTCTCATGCTAATTCTATTTTCTTTTTCTTCATGCTTGTTCTCCTAGATTCCTCTGTAGTCAGAAATAGTCATGAAATACTGCTATTGTCAATGAAACAGATAGAGGACAAAACCTTTTGAAAGCTGACTAGTAAAGTTTTATTTTCTAATAAAAGAAGACAGACATCTAAATTGGTGCTAATTCTTCTGCTCCTAGTGTTGTTGTAATGAGATAAAAAATATCTTTATCACTGAGACTATCATAATTATACAAATTGGAAAGTATTTGTAAATGCCTTAGTAATCCATTTTCCTAATCATTAAAATATTGCGAAAAACATCAAAAACAACAATTAAATCATTGGAAATTACTAACTGAGCAATTTCTTAGAGAGATTCTTTATAATAAAATGCTGTAAGAGAGAAGAGACTCACTCTCTGTCCTGTTTTCATTTCTGTTGCTGTGATGAACTATCATGACAAATAGTAACCTAAGGAAGAAGGGGGTTATTTAATTTACAACTCTAAGCTACAGTCCATCACTGGAAGGAAACTGAGGCAGCAACTCAACTATCTAGTCCCTTCACATCCACAGTCAACAGTAGAAAGTGATGCAGTCATGCTTGCTTGCCTGCTTGCTTTTATCTGCCCCCCTGCCCCCACCTTAGCAGATACTACCCACAACAGGTTGGCTTACCTACATTGATAACAATAAAGAAACATCTCCAAATACATGCTCTGGGAAAACTTATCTATAAAATTTCCTAATATTTTCCACTCAGATGATTATAAGTTATCAAAGTTGACACAAAACTAGCTAGCATCTAAGTAACTAGTTATAAAATATACATTGCAATGAAGAAACAGATGAGAGTAAAATGAAATAAAAATTCCACCTTGACCATTAAATAGTAGTGAGAAGAGTTTTTACAAGGCCGTTCAGAGTATAAACTACTTGCACCTGATGCTCCCTTTCAAATTCCATTTTTGTAAGGAAAAAAAAAACTCACAAAAACTTTACATGTTGGACATAAAGTGTATTTTTTCCGTTTTGTTTTAAAATACCAGGTATTTTGAATTAGGAGGTCGTAGAACATGGTTGTTATAGAAACCCCTCATGTAGTATTAAGATGAAATTCATCCCATATTCTATTTTAATTTTTTGATCTTATAAAATAATTATATTTTCCTTTCCTCCAAACGATCCTATATACTCCCTCTCCTCCTTCAAATTTATGAACGCTTTGTTAATTAATTATTATTATATGTATATGTGCATATGCATGTATATTCCTAAATATAATGTACCCTGTCCACATGGTATACTAGTATGTACATTTTCAGGACTGACTATTTGGCATGGGACAGCCAGTTGGTGTGTTCTTTCCTGTGGAAGACCACACCCTCTTCTCCCAGCATTCCTCCATTTGCTTATTGTGCTTTGTGGAGGCTCGAAGCCTTATGAGTTTCTTCACATCCACTTGATAATGTGCTTTGGTGTCATTTTAATGAGAACATGCTTGGGTAGTCATGTTGGTAAGACTTTTATGAGTGTTGTTTCTGACAGCATTAGAAGACACAATCTCACAGAAGATTCCATTTTTTTTTTTAAATGTAGAATTGGGACCCATTCTTTCTGTATTAAGTCCATATTTATGCCATCATTTTAGGAATGTAACTAGCTGTATTGTGTGTATTGGGTAAAATAATCATGTATGCTTCTCAAAATAGATATGAAACAAATATAAAGGGCCATCTACTATTCAAATCTATGCCAATTTCTTTAATGAGTATTGTTTCTTTTTTGTTTAATTTTGAAAATAGTACAGCTCCCCAAATGAAAGTGTATATTTATATTTATTATTCAGAGTCAGTAGTTACTGGGGAAGGTACACTAAAGACCTTGAGGAGATAGCAATCTAATTCCTGCAGGAAGGCTGGGATTTAAAACAAAACAATCTAAATTATCAACATTTGCTGAGGATGTTGAACAAGGAGAATTTCTAATCACACTGGAGCCAAAGCAAGCACGGTATAAATCAAGCATTCTGTTTAAAATATCAAATGAAGTGTGTATCTATATTATATATGAACATTTATATTCTTGGTGTTTCATAAAAGAGAAACCACACTATTTTCCTGCTATGGTTTGGATCTAGTCTACCTGTGATACAACTTACATTGATTATTTTTTTAGCAATTCAACTATTGTGGAATGGTAGAGCCTTTAAGAGACCAGCTTCTTCCCAGTGTACAAATGGACTAGTTGCCATGAAAACACAGTTTTATATTGGCAAACTTTAGGCTTTGCCTTTTCTCAGAGGGTTCTTTGTTTGTTTGTTTTTGCCTTTTTTGCACATGCCTGGCTCTTTATCTGACTCCTGATTTATGGTGATGTGGCCCTTGGTCCTCATGTCATGCTTTTGCATAGTGTAATTTATAGAACTGGGAGTCAAGATACATGTACCTACACTATAAGTTTTTCAGTTTCATATGCATGCATATGTGCATGGAACCCAATATATCAAATATCAATGTCCTGTCTATACCTTGTCTTTTTCAGCTTCTCTCCACAATAAATTTTGAGGCAGAGTCTTTCTGTGAATCTGGGACTCATGAATTGGATAAGTGCATAAGCCCAAGGTATCTTCCTGTATCAGTCTCTCTAGAACAGAGAGTATAGCCACGATAACCCCTCACTTTTAAGTCAATATTGTGGATTTGAATTTAGGTCATAAGATGCTTGCAGCAACACTTTATGAACTGAGACACTCCTCAATCCCTGTGAAATCATCCTTTATAAACACAAAATGAGAGTAGACCAAATATCCATCATTAAGAAAGATGGATAAAATAATGTGTAATAATAATATGAGTTAGTACTCAGTAATAAAGTAAAATGTAATTTCATGCAGCAATCTCATAAAATAAAAAATATCAAAAGAATCATAGTATGTATTAGAATTTTAGTTGTCAAGGAGTGAAAATTTTCTGTAAAATAAGAAAGCATTTGTAAAGACATAAGGTTTTTACTATGCTTAAGAGGAAGTTTAGCTAGCTTAGGTATTTATAAAATATATCAAATAATTCTTGCAATTAACCACTATGTTGAACTGATGACATAATTTTATCATAAATGATTTTAATCAAATAACAATTTTAATAATAATAATTTGATTAGCTTATGATTTTTAATAAGCAGTTTCAGCTTCTAACTTTTTATGATTATTTTTTAGCTTGGTTTAGCTTATTGTTTTATGGGCCTATCCACCATCATATGTGTTCTTGGCTCCTGTGGAAGCCAGAAGAGGGCATTGGGTCGATTTCATGGAACTGAAGTTACATGTAATTGTTAGATGCCTTGTAAGTGCATGGAATCAGTCCTTACTCCTCGGAAAGAACATCCAGTGCTTCACTCCCCTGTGCCAACTCTCTAGCACTGGATTTATATTTATTCTATAATTTGTTATGCTATGTCTCTCTAATAGATGTTGCCTAATACTTTCTCTTTTGAGCATTTTTAGTTATTATTATTATTTTTTTACAAGAGATAAGTGTTGGTTACTTTCTGACTGAGAGGTTCTTTCCCAGTCTTGCTTTTGTAACTAAAGATTTATCAAAGGATACATCCCTTGTTACTGAGAAAATGTTCCCCTGCAGAAGTGACATTCTCCTTTCCTAATATTTATTGTTAGAGTAGAACATTAAATGTCTTTATTAGTGTTTTCCCAGTATGCATACGTATAAGAAAGTTACTGCAGAATACTGAATTCTTGATCATGTCAATGACCACAGAACTATAAGTCTTCATTAATTAGTTCTATGGATAATTGTGCTTTACACTCTCACATCCATTTTCAAACACCATCTGGTTTATTTTTATTCCATTGTCCTTTTTTTTTCCAAATAAAAAGCTTGTTCCTTTGAGTTCTCCATAAACTTTTCCAATCGGCCTTCTGTATTTCTACTTTAGATTATGCCACCCAAGATTGATTTTAATTCTCTTACTAAATTTTAAGTGACAAAGAATATGGGTGTGGCAATAAAGCAATCATCCATCCTGACCAAGTAGGTTTTATTCCAGGGATGCAGGGATGGTTTAATATAAGAAAATCCATCAATGTAATTCATTATATAAACAAACTCAAAGACAAAAACCACATGATCATTTCGTTAGATGCAGAAAAAGCATTTGACAAGATCCAACACCCATTCATGATAAAAGTCTTGGAAAGATCAGGAATTCAAGGCCCATACCTAAACATGATAAGAGCAATCTACAGCAAACCAGTAGCCAACATCAAAATAAATGGAGAGAAGTTGGAAGCAATCCCACTAAAATCAGGGACTAGACAAGGCTGCCCACTTTCTCCCTACCTTTTCAACATAGTACTTGAAGTATTAGCCAGAGCAATTCGACAACAAAAGGAGATCACGGGGATACAAATTGGAAAAGAGGAAGTCAAAATATCACATTTTGCAGATGATATAATAGTATATATAAGTGACCCTAAAAATTCCACCAGAGAACTCCTAAAACTGATAAACAGCTTCGGTGAAGTAGCTGGATATAAAATAAACACAAACAAGTCAATGGCCTTTCTCTACACAAAGAATAAACAGGCTGAGAAAGAAATTAGGGAAACAACACCCTTCTCAATAGTCACAAATAATATAAAATATCTCGGCGTGACTCTAACTAAGGAAGTGAAAGATCTGTATGATAAGAACTTCAAGTCTCTGAAGAAAGAAATTAAAGAAGATCTCAGAATATGGAAAGATCTCCCGTACTCATGGATTGGCAGGATCAACATTGTAAAAATGGCTATCTTGCCAAAAGCAATCTACAGATTCAATGCAAACCCCATCAAAATTCCAACTCAATTCTTCAATGAATTAGAAAAAGCAATTTGCAAATTCATATGGAATAACAAAAAACCTAGGATAGCAAAAACTCTTCTCAAGGATAAAAGAACCTCTGGTGGAATCACCATGCCTGACCTAAAGCTTTACTACAGAGCAATTGTGATAAAAACTGCATGGTACTGGTATAGAGACAGACAAGTAGACCAATGGAATAGAATTGAAGACCCAGAAATGAACCCACACACCTATGGTCACTTGATCTTCGACAAGGGAGCTAAAACCATCCAGTGGAAGAAAGACAGCATTTTCAACAATTGGTGCTGGCACAACTGGTTGTTATCATGTAGAGGAATGCGAATTGATCCATACTTATCTCCTTGTAATAAGGTCAAATCTAAGTGGATCAAGAAACTTCACATAAAACCAGAGACATTGAAACTTATAGAGGAGAAAGTGGGGAAAAGCCTTGAAGATATGGGTACAGGGGAAAAATTCCTGAACAGACAGCAATGGCTTGTGCTGTAAGATCGAGAATTGACAAATGGGACCTAATAAAACTCCAAAGTTTCTGCAAGGCAAAAGACACTGTCAATAAGACAAAAAGACCACCAACAGATTGGGAAAGGATCTTTACCTATCTTAAATCAGATAGGGGACTAATATCCAACATATATAAAGAACTCAAGAAGATGGACTTCAGAAAATCAAATAACCCCATTAAAAATGGGGCTCAGAACTGAACAAAGAATTCCCACCTGAGGAATACCAAATGGCAGAGAAGCACCTGAAAAAATGTTCAACATCCTCAATCATCAGGGAATGGCAAATCAAAACAACCCTGAGATTCCACCTCACACCAGGCAGAATGGCTAAGATCAAAAATTCAGGTGACAGCAGATGCTGGCGTGGATGTGGAGAAAGAGGAACACTCCTCCATTGTTGGTGGGATTGCAGGCTTGTACAACCACTCTGGAAATCCGTCTGGCGGTTCCTCAGAAAACTGGACATAGTACTACCAGAGGATCCAGCAATACCTCCCCTGGGCATATATCCAGAAGATGCCCCAACTGGTAAGAAGGACACATGCTCCACTATGTTCATAGCAGCCTTATTTATAATAGCCAGAAGCTGGAAAGAACCCAGATGTCCCTCAACAGAGGAATGGATACAGAAAATGTGGTACATCTACACAATGGAAAACTACTCAGCTATTAAAAAGAATGAATTTATGAAATTCCTAGCCAAATGGATGGACCTGGAGGGCATCATCCTGACTGAGGTAACACATTCACAAAGGAACTTACACAATATGTACTCACTGATAAGTGGAATTTAGCCCAAAACCTGGGATACCCAAGATATAAGATACAATTTGCTAAACACATGAAACTCAAGAAAAATGAAGACTTAAGTGTGGACACTATGCCCCTCCTTAGAAGTGGGAATAAAACACCCATAAAAGGAGTTACAGAGACAAAGTTTGGAGCTGAGATGAAAGGATGGACCATGTAGAGACTGCCATATCCAGGGATCCACCCCATAATCAGCATCCAAACGCTGACACCATTGCATACACTAGCAAAATTTTATCGAAAGGACCCAGATGTAGCTGTCTCTTGTGAGACTATGAAAGGGCCTAGCAAGCACTGAAGTGGATGCTCACAGTCAGCTAATGGATGGATCACAGGGCTCCCAATGGAGGAGCTAGAGAAAGAACCCAAGGAGCTAAAGGGATCTGCAACCCTATAGGTGGAACAACATTATGAATTAACCAGTAACCCGGAGCTCTTGACTCTAGCTGCATATGTATCAAAAGATAGCCTAGTTGGCCATCACTGGAAAGAGAGGCCCATTGGACATGCAAACTTTATCTGCCTCAGTACAGGGGAACGCCAGGGCCAAAAAGGGGGAGTGGGTGGGTAGGGGAGTGGGGGTGGGTGGGTATGGGGGACTTTTGGTATAGCATTGGAAATGTAAATGAGCTAAATACCTAATAAAAATGGAAAAAAAAGAATATGGCTGTGGAAAAGTCTCATTATATTATGGATGATTCTCTCTCTCTCTCTCTCTCTCTCTCTCTCTGTATGTGTGTGTGTGTGTGTGTGTGTGTGTGTGTGTGTGTGTGTGCCTTCCTGTGCATTACTGATTTATTGAATCCTAACAATAGCCTTTCTGATGAATATAAAAGCAAGAAGCAAAAATAGTAAGAAACATTGTTGATCGGATTGTTAGTTATTATAAACCTTTTAAAGATAATTCCATAGTGCAGAGTGTAAATTACTTCTAAGATTGTGGAGAGAATGCAAGGAAATCTAGTTTGTCTACATGCCTACATTCCAATTGTTCCCCTTGAATAGCTTTCCCACTGTGCATTCCCAGGCTGGTGTAATATATATGCTGTTGTTTTTGTTGTTGTTGCTGACTTTTAATATCTTTTTCTAAAAAATTTTTATTAGATATTTTCTTCATTTACATTTCAACTGCTATCCCCTTTCCTAGTTTCCTCTAAGAAAGTCCCCTATACCCTCCCCCTGCCCTGCTCCCCAACCCACCCACTCCTGCTTCCTGGACCTGCCATTCTACTGTACTGGAGATCTCCCAGAGCTGGTGTAATATCTTTTACAGTAGCAGCTATGTAACTGTTGTACTGTGTTTTCTCTGTGCTGGGAGTGTGTTTCTCTGACAACCCTGATTCAGGTGCTATCTCAGCCTACTTCATGCTCCAGAGTTTCCATAGTTTGATTATATTATTACTTACAATACCTCTTCTAAACACCCCTCTTCTAAACACCTCATTATAACTTAATTATACAAGTTGAAAGTTGTTTTGAATCTATGTAATTCAAGAAATCACTTTGATCTACTAACATATATTTTCAATTCTTAATTTTCAAAGTTGCCATCAATTTATTTTTATTCCTACTTTGTCTCCACTTCTACCCTGGAAGTTATAGCATATATGGTAGGATTAGTCTTTCAATATGAGTTTTGGGATAAAATACCATAAGCCAAAAGAAGACATAAGTTTTCAGGACAAAAAAAAATCCTGCCTTGAATCTGAACATACACACACACACACACACACACACACACACATGTATATATATATATACATATATATACATATATGTATATACATATATATACACATATACATATACATATACATATACATATACATATACATATACATATACATATACATATACATATACATTATACATATACATATACATATACATATACATATACATATACATATACATATACATATATATATATATATATATATATATATATATATATATATCATCCCAGGCAAAATGAAAAGTGTTTCTTTAAGTTTAGCTGAAGGAATTCGGTTTTCCATGAAGGATGTCGGATGTCTGATGTTGATCATAAAAATGTATGAAATCTGTTTTCCAATGTGTAAATGTATAGAAATCTCTAAACTTTTCTTGTCTTGTCTTGGAAATAGGAGAGCCACAAGTCAAATATCCCACTTGAATGTTGCTCACTGACTTTACCAGCCAGTTTTATAAATCTGAGAAGAAGGTTTCTTTGCTATGATAGGAAACACACTAAAGGCCTCATTAAGTTTTCCCATGTCAGAGCAGTACAAATAAATGTATGACAGGTCCTTTTGTGGTGGTATTGTATTTTAAAGCAATTTTACTACACCTAGAACATTTTAGTGAAGAAATTGAAATAACTTTCTTAGCTTTGTGTGTCCAAGTAACATGACATCTGTATAGCAAAGAAAACCATCAGTTAATCACCACAACTTAGCCTTTCATCAATTAAATATTTAGGAAGAACAGAAAGAGAAGTTCTTGTTTATAAGGGAAGTCCTTGCTTAACATGCAAATTTATGCTATGAATTTATGAAAAGTGTAGACTACTTATCCTTTAATGTTACCTATTCATTACTCATAAAACTTATCCTTACTCATACAATATAAATGGTCCTCTTCTCTGCAATTGAAGTAACTAGAGTTTCAAAAACTTTTTTAAAATGAAATATCTTGAAGAAGAACTAAGATTAGATTATTCATTTTCAAAAATATTTGTAGTTACTGAGGTATTCATTTCCTTTAATACTAAGAATTTCTGAGTCTTGTGTGGTCTAGAGGGTGAGGAAATATACTGTGCAGCACTATCTTGTGAATACAACGTGGGTATAACATTTAAGCGCACATTGCAGTTGTGACCATTTGCATAAGACTATGAGGGCAAGAAGGGACTACTTTGGAGAAAGAGGAGAATAGTGAGAGCAGAAAGGCCTAGGATATAAATTTCACAAATAGAAAATTGTCAAAAAAAAGTTAAACACCCTTTGCTACTAAGTCACATTTTGGTAACCTTCAGTCTGTGGTTCAATAGGTGAGTTTGTTGCATAAAGAGACAAACACTATAATCAGCACAGTAATATTTAAGTATTTAGGTCAGTTTTCAAATGGATATTAAAACGTCTTACTAAGTGGTATTGATAGAGGCAACTTGTGTGAAGTTGATATAAAACTATCCAGCACACTTTTAACACCCCTCTCCTGTGAATACCTACTTTTATCACAGCATGGCAGCAAATGTCTGTCATCTGAACACAACAGGAGCTGTGGCTGGGGGTGGCCATTCCCAAAATATACTATTCTACACAGCTAGGCCTTATTGAAATAAAAGAAATAAAGGGAAAAAAGTGAAAGTTATTTCTCAACTTCCTCTGTCTCCTAAAGAAAATAAGATTCCCGTCAATGACAATTAAATCCTCTAGTTATGAAATAGAAGTAGTTCCTGGCAGCTTGATTGAGTCTGCTAGGTGTTCTGCCAGTGACTAGTCCAAATGATCGTTGCTTATGCTTTTATCTCATGTCTTACTACCAGCTACACAAGCATGCATATTCATGCTATGGTTTACAAGTGATTTGTTTTCTCAAAACCCATATTGGAGTTTCATCTGCACTTTAAGATAATAAAAAGGGAGAATATTTATCAAAGCATGGTATTTAAGTGTTGGATCCTTGTGCAGTGATCAGAATGCAATCATCAGAATGGATCCCCTGTGAGTAGATTTTTGAGGGAACTGTGGCCATGCACTGTTGTAAAATGTTCCTTACAAGATCATCATGAAGGGTATCTCCTGAGGAACATCAGAGGCTGCCCTCTGGCCTCTAAACACCCATGGGCACACACATATACAAGGTGCTCACATGCACTCATTATACACTCTAAAAGGGGTCAGCATTGATATGCTTTTGCCACTTCAAATCAAGCCCTCTCTCCACTCATCCCCTCTTCCTTCCCCCTCCCTCCTTCCCTCTTTACCTACCTACCTCCATTCCAGCTCATAATTTACCTAGTTTGTGGTACTATGTTGTCAGAACCAGAAGGCAGACTGTGATAATACTATGTAACCATGCTTGGCTTTGACCAAGACACATGCAGGAAAGGGAAACAAAAACAACAATAATTTAAATTCCGGAGACTACATTTATATTCTACCAGTGAAGTACTCTATTTTGTTTATATTTAAAACATCTATAGTGTCAAATTATTCATTATATATATTCAGAAAAAATTCTACGTCTACAGTAAGAATTTTTATCTGTTTTTGTTTGTATTTCATCCTTAATGTTAAACTCCATCCATTCTGCTTTTCTTAATATTGTAAAAGATTAGAGCCATGAGGTTTGAAGACTAGATATTATTCATTTCAAATTTAATCAAGAATGTTGGTCAAAGTAATTAGTGTCTTATCTAATCATATTTTCATGACTAGGAGGCTTCTTTTAGAGAAATCTCCAAGAGACTAAGTTTTTCAAGTATATTGATTAATTTTAATATCTAAGTTTCTTTATTTGGTATCCCCAAAGAGTCTTGCATGAAAAACAAGGTTTTCCTTAGTAGGCAAGAACTGTTTTTTCCTTGAGGAAAGAGATACTGCAATCAAAAATACCCTAGAGAAAAATAGAGATCCTTTTTAAAATATACTATTATGCATGATAAGCATAGATAGCAGATGCTACCCCCCTCCAGCTCTAGGCATCAAGCCTTGACAGCTTCAAATTCTGTTTCAATTTAAAACAACAAGATTCCCTAAACAGAATTAATCACAAAGATTCATAAAATGCCCAAAGGATTGGAGGACTAGTACTGATTGCATCTTATTTCAGATAACCATTATTTTGCTTTAGCTAAGTATACAATGCTTCCATTATTAGAGTAAGAATCCAGGCCAGTTAACACACGCTTACGAATTATATGAGGTCTTTCATACAGTATATCATCCCAACTAATTAAAAGTCAAATATAAATGGAGTTACCTTTGAATATAAAGATACATGATCAACTCGAGGATACCATGAATGTATTACATCAAAATAGCAGAGTTCTTTAAAGAAAACCCAATGTATATACTATTTTCAACTTCTGTATGCAAACCATGAAAAATAGCATAGAATTTGATTGATTTATTTTTATTTTTTAAGATTAGTAGTGTTTGGTTTTACCCAGATCTCTGGACTATCTAGTCTCTGGTTCATGGTTAACAAAGTAGAATCATGAACGTGCTCTGTCTCATGGAGAAGACATTAAGTCAAATCAAACATTGTTTGGCTACTATCACAAGATCTTTGACTCCTAATGGTACTCTGTTAGCCTCTTGGACCAGTCCCTTATTCAGTCATCATCAGAGAGGGTTTCTCTGGCAGCAGATAGGAACATACATAGAGATCCACACAGAGACATTACTTGGAAAGATAATTGAAATGGAAGGCCTCTATCAAATCCCTCCCCTCAGAGTTCAGGGAATCCAGCAGAAGTTGAGGCAGAAATATTGTAAGAGACAAATGGGATGGAGGATACCAGGAAAATAAGGTCCTCTGAACCAACTAGGTAAGGCACATATGAGCTCACAGAGACTGAAGCAGCAAGCACAGGGCTTGTACAGCTCTTCAGCAACCAGACAAGAAGATAAATAATGCATAAAATAATGATAAAGTTGTTCAAAAAGTATTGGAGCTGCTATCTTTAGATGTTATATAAAATACGAAATATGTCTTTAAATAAAATGGTTTCTCATCTTTATAGAGAACCATAAGATGCCTTAGTTTGGAGCTTAGTTACTTCTCTTATAATAATATGTCTGAAGAAATGATCACACACACAAAAAGATTGGCTCAAGTATCCAGTTCTACATTTTGTTTGATAAGAATTTGAAGATGGTTCAATATCTAACATTCTTGAAATTACTTAAAGATGATTTATTTATAACATGTAAAAGTCGAACTTGTTGAAGTGAGCTTAAAATAGTAATTTTTTTTATGTTTATGTGCTATATGATTGAAACTAAAAGAGTATAAACTTACCTTGGTGAATGTAACTGAAAATAGTTTTTAGATATAATAATTCTGTTTAATTCATTATACAGTCTAAAACTATATACACATTTCATTCTTTAACTAATTTTTTAATGTACTCAAAAATAAAATTATTCTATGTTACACTTGAAATTCTGTTGCATAAAATTGTGTATTTATAAATCAGGAAAACATCCCTATGCTCTGTGGCTGAGAATCAGTGACTGCCCAGTACTTAACCATCAATGGCACATCTGTACCTACCTCACAAACAAGAATCAGGGAACATCACAGAAGAGGGAGCAGGTTTATTCAGCTGCTTAAAAGTATGAAATTATGAAATTTTAAAGTAAATGGATGGAGCTACAAAAGACTTCCTGAATGAGATAGCCTAGTCTCTCCTCACACTAAAAGTACAAATTCTGTGTGTATTCTTTTGTATGTGGATGCTAGGTTTTAACCCGTTGGGAGGCACTCACCAACCCATATAAGCACAGGGTTCTGTAGAGTGTAAGGAACTGTGCGAAAGAGGAGACTCTCTGAAGGAATGGGAAATAGAATATATACTTATGGAATTACTGGGGTGAGTGGTGGACAGGAAGGTTAAACAGAGAAGGAAGAGAGAGACAAGAGATGAAAAATGGGGAAAGACACCTAACACTATTTGTGGAGTCATATGGAAACCCGCTACTACTACTATTGTTGAAACTTAAAATATATACTAATATGAAGGAAGTCCTGGTGGAGTCACAAAATAATGTAGGAAATGATGCCCCATAAAGACATCTTTTACAGCGATCTGAGTGTTTTGCAAAGGGGATTGCATTGAAACTCATTGCACCATTCCCGGCTTAGTCACTGTTCTGTTACTGTGAAGAGACACGATTTCTTTATAAAGTAAAGCATTTATTGCAAGGCTTAGTGACAGTCTCAGAGGGTTAGTCTATGATGTCATGATGGGAAGCAGACAGACATTGGCACTGAAACAGTAGCTGAGAGCTTTATATCCTGATCCACAGGTAGCAGGTAGAGACAGATATTAGGTTTAGCCTAGGTTTTTGAAATCTCAAAGCCCATTCCCAGTTGATACACTACTTCCAACAAGGCCATACCTCCAAATCCTTCCAAACATTTCCACTCCCTAGTAATTAAGCATTCAAATATATGTATCAGATATGGAAGCCATTCTTGTTCAGACTATTATACCTCTAAACAACTGAGGCTATTACAAAGGCTACTTGTTACCTACCACAAATTGATGGTAAGATCCTATTGCTGAAGACAAAACTTACATATTGCATCATATATGGGAGAAACTGAGCTTGTACATAATTAGAGGCTTCACTGTTACTGACTAGTATGCATGGTACTGAAATCCACTCCACACTGTAACAGAGAAAAGATAGAAACCAACAAGACAGCTACAGACCTGAGGTCTAAGTGGTGTTATGCCGGCGTGATATTTCGGTACAATTGTGGTACAAACATTGTGGGAGTAAGCAGTTATTAACTGACTGCATTTAAAGCCCACTCCATGCCTGATACAACTGAGGTGGCCAAAAACATGAGGCTAAATAGGCCATGGACCTGGGGAAAAATCAAATACTAAATCAAATACTTCTGCTAAAGAAGTATGGCACTAAAAATGATTCATTACAACATTCTGCTATACACAAATATCAGTGTCTTTTTCAGCCATTACCAGAGAAGCTTCCTTGGACAAGAGATGGGAACAAGTACAGAGGCCCACAACCAGATGATGTGCTGAGAATGAGAGACTGAAAGTAAGAAACACTCAGTTCTAAATGGGATATAATCATCAAACTTCACCCTCTCAGGACTCAGATATCTATGAAGAAGGAGAGGTAGAAAGATTCTAAGAGTCAGAGGGGGATTGATGACTCCCAAGTAACATTGTCCTCTAGACACAAGAGGATTGAGCCATATATGAACTTATAGAAACTTGCATCATGTACAGTGCTTATCTGGTCAAATCAGATACAGAGCCAACACTAAGACAGGGGAGTATACAAAAGCTTCCATCACTAAACAAGAAGCTAGCTCGAATTGACATCTACATGCAAAGGAAAATACAGTTCTCTCTAATTGAGTCTCACTGGGTATATGACCCCACATCGAAGGCGTGGCCTTATGCCTATCATAGACAGACAATATGGAACAAACCTTTTAGTTGTTTTACTGGGATTTTTCTTGTATATTAAATAGGTTTTTTGTTTTGTTTTGTTTTGTTTTGTTTTGTTTTTTGATTTGGTGTTTTTATGCATTTTGAATTTTTAAGCATATGTGTTTCTTGCATTTTTTTTCCTTTTTTTGTTTTTATGTTTTTGGTTTTTTTGGTTTTGTTTTTTCGAGACAGGGTTTCTCTGCCTTGGTTGTCCTGGAACTCACTCTGTAGACCAGGCTGGCCTCAAATTCAGAAATCCGCCTGCTTAAGTACAAGATCAAGCTTAAGCTTAGCTTAAGCTAAGTATAAGATCAAGCCAGTCAACAGTCTCACATGAATGCATTAGGAACTTACAAAAATTTATTGCTTGCTGAAGAGTCATTTATTACAACTGGGGAAAATGAAGTCAAACTTTTTGTAAGGCTGTGGTCACTACTGTTTTCCAGAAAATGTATCCACAGCCAGAAGCATGATCACCACCAACTGGATATTTTTGTAGCTAGAAGAGAGAGGTGAACTCATTTGTGGAAAGAATGTATTTTGGATATGTCTGGGAGAAGTATGGGAGATTTCAGATATATATGATCTAGATATGTATATATATATATATATGTATATATATATACATATATATATATAATTTTCAATAAATACATTAAATTATTTTAAATGGTTTTTGCATCTGCACAAAAGTTTAATATTATTAATAATATCTGTTGTACACAAAAAAAGGTAAATGTAAATATGTGGGGCTGAGGATGTTGCTAAGGCTACCTATCATTGCAGAGCCTTATGTTTTATGTCCAGCACTGAAAAATATAGTCTCATAGTTAATCACATAGAAATAATGTGTCCTGAGCACATGAGCAGCCAAGAACTAGAAATATAAGTTATCCAGGTTTCATTATCTTTAGAGAGAAATGTGTTTTTCCTAAATGTTAAAGGAATTTATGGCATTGATTTCTCTGTAAAGGATGCCTGCAATATCCTTAGAAGCAATTACACAAAGAATAAAAATTGGTTTTATGCGGTCATTTCTTCTATCAATTGCCAATAACATTTGTGGGTATACAATTGCTTTGTTTCTGTGGAAGCTTGCTCCTTGATGTTAAAGAGATACACATGGTCACTATGTTTCATGATACATAACAGAGAGTTGAGGATTAGAGACCACATACAAAGATGAATGTTCACAATATCCTTTGGATACCTGTCCAACATCAGTGTCTAATTGCTTCTCTTGTAAGATATGTAGCAAGCACTTGCCAACTTTTGCTTTTACTGAATAACACACACACACACACACACACACACACACACGTACATGCATATGTTCACACACATACACACTTTGGGTTTTTAGAAAGATGTACATTGCATAGTACACTTTGTAGTTATAAGAAAAAAATGTAAAGTTGGAATAGTTTTCTAAGTGGAAGTTTCTCCATCCTAATAAAGAAGAAAATTAAAACAGATGCCAGAGGTGTCAAATTCTTGAAGGCTATAACTGCTATACTTAGCATTCTGCTTCCTAATCTCCTACAGAACTTTAGGAAGCCTCTTATAAAACACTAGCTCCTTGGGCTAAGATGAACTTTAAATGACATCCCAAGAAAACTAAATAATTGACTTCAAGTAACCTTATATTAGGAATCTAAAGACCATCTTCATTTGCACATCAATCTTTTAATTCATAACAATTCTTAAATATAATTAGCTTTAGTTATACAAAACATCCCAATTACAGCTGAAATTATATCACAATCGTACTGTTAGCATTATTATTTTTCTTTTTGTATATATATTTATAAGATGGGTATATAGGTATTTCTGTATCTAATTATACACATAAACTCCATGAAAAAGTTATAATAAATATAATGAAGCAGACTTGATAAGTTAATGATTATTACTTTATTCAAAGAAATAAAATATTAATATATCAATCATAAGTTAAATATTACAAATTAATAAACAATGTGAAAATTAACACTAAACCATGAAATAAAATAAATCAACTAGAAATCTATAGCATACTCACAGGCACCACATTAGGCCACTCCACACAAGTGGATAACACTGAATGAAGCAAGAATGGTCCTAATGAATCCTGATGAGAGAAGGATTTGCTCTTTAGAGAACATAGTAGGAAGACAAGGATGGCTTCCTTGTGTTGAAACTCATGTGTAGATCTAGAATCCAGTGTAGTTAGTGGCACATGCAAATATGCAAGAGAAAAGGGGAACGTTCTATCTTGTTAACACACAGACTACAGTAGATATGTAGATCAAAAGGTGACTCCTATCCATCTGATGATTCACACACATAATTTCTTCTTTGCACCATCCCTCAGGATCTGGATTCTGCCCATGGGCTTCTAAGAAAAGGGAAGAACAATGTTTAAGATGTTGCTACCAGTGGCATGCATCATTTCTACACTGGAATCATTGCAAATACTCATGAGTGCAAAACAAGATGGGGATTCAGACCCATCTGATCAGGAAAGACTTGGTTTTAAAGTTTGACCCAGGTTCTTCCTCCCAGTCCCATTCTCCCAGAACTAAGACTCAGACTCAACAAATATCTACAAAAATCTTGGCCATGTAGGTAGGCTGTTCTATGACTAGATACAACTTAAAATATCCCATTTTTTCTAGCCTACATTCTGCCACATGTCTGGTTACCTGTGCTTGGGTACCATGTGGCAATTCTTCACATCTTCCTTGTGAGTCACCCTTCCTCCTTTTCTCCCAGAATTCTCTTTCCTCCCAATTTCCTACCTTCTCTTTCTTGCTTAAGCCAGGCCCTAGGCTTTTTAATTGACAGGTGATGCACCCATACAACACAGATATTTGCTTTAGAGGCTGGAGTACAGTTTTGTGCAAGGAATTTAAATACAGGCTTGTAAGTCATAAATAAGGCACCCAGATAGCTATTATGAAGGAAAACAGGAAATACAACTTATCCTGGTCTCATTCACTTTCAGAATAAGTGCTCCATTTTGTTTTCCTAAGTGCTAATTTTGGACATTAACTCCTCAGGAAAAGACATATGCTCTTCATGTTGATGACCATCAAACAGTCTTTACCATGGGAAAGTATAAGGAAACAATCTCATGTACAGACCCAGATAAAATGTGGCTTTTGCACAAGTAGGCAGGTCCACTGTGGCTGCTCGCTCATATACATTTCTCACTTTAGTAAATTTGAGACCTTTATAAAAACACTCCAGCTCTCCCACCTTTGCTCACACAGCTCTTTCTCAGTTTTCAGGCAAATTTAGTCTGCTATCCAAAGAAATGTATCATGACCATTAACATAAAACCATCTTGCTAGGTAATTCTTCCAGCCATGGCTTTGGGTGATGCCTTTGTTTATTTCCCTCTGAATGATTATCTGTCTGGACAATATATCTGGCAAAAAAACCCCATAAAGGTCCTGAACCTGGTTTTTGTTTTGCTGGCTTCCTATCATACATGAAATGTGTTCCTGGAATCTCATTGACACAGGCCTGTTCTCTAATAGTCTACCTTTACAGTGCCATGCCTGCTTCTGTGATCTGTAAGTGAGACTTCTTCTCAGCTTCATTCCCCCCAGCAGTGGCTTCTTAGGTTTTCTTTCTTTCTTTCTTTCTTTCTTTCTTTCTTTCTTTCTTTCTTTCTTTCTTTCTTTCTTTCTTTCTTTCTTCCTTCCTTCCTTCCTTCCTTCCTTCTTTCCTTCCTTCCTTCCTTCCTTCTTTCATTTCTTTCTCTTTCTTTCTTCCTTTCTGTTTGTCTTTCTGTCTTTCCTTCCTTCCTTGTCTTTCCTTCCTTTCTTCTTTTTCTTCTCTTTCTTTCTTTCTCTCTTTCTTTCTTTCTGTCTGTCTGTCTTTTCTTCCTTCACTTCTTTCTTTCTTTCTTTCTTTCTTTCTTTCTTCCTTCCTTCCTTCCTTCCTTCATTCCTTCACTTCTTTCTTTCTTTCTTTCTTTCTTTCTTTCTTTCTTTCTTTCTTTTTTCCTTCCTTCCTTCCTTCCTTCATTTCTTTCTCTTTCTTTCCTTCTTTCTTTCTGTTTGTCTGTCTTTCTATCTTTCCTTCCTTCCTTGTCTTTCCTTCCTTCCTTGTCTTTCCTTCCTTCCTTTCCTTTCCTTTCTTTCTTTCTTTCTTTCTTTCTTTCTTTCTTCCTTCCTTCCTTCCTTCCTTCCTTTCTTTCTTTCTTTCTTTCTTTCTTTCTTTCTTTCTTTCTTTCTTTCTTTCTTATTTTCTTTCTTTGTTTCTTTGTTTGTTTCTTTCTTTCTTTCTTTCTTTCTTTCTTTCTTTCTTTCTTTCTTTCCTTCTTTCTTTCTTCCTTATTCCTTGAGCTTTCCCTCTTCGTGACTCTTGGTCTGCCCTCTTAAGATATTTATGGCTTCAGAAAATAGGTTGATTTCAGCTTAAATCCAATCAAAAGTGACTGAGATTTCTCTTGTGGGAATGTACACTGTATTTCAATCTCCCCCATAAAACCACCTGTCCTCCATTGATGTTGATGTAAGCCATGAAGTTCTTAGACCCGTGTAGTGTCTTAATATTTTATCTTGTTTTCTCATTAGTTATCTTTCTGCTTTCAGATTAATAAACTCTGTTCAGTCCTAGAAATATAATAATAAGACATAGCAGCAAAGAAATAGGAACTAAAATTTGTAGCAATTTCTCTTAAAGGATTGGAAAAATCAAAATAACTTATAAAATAAAAAATTATAATCCTTTCACAACGTGGCAAAGAAATCAGAAAGCATGATATAAAAATCATAGTTATAATATATCCCATTGTAATGTGAAGAAGTCCTATGTAAAATAAACAATGATCATACAGAAATCATATGCTTTTGGAATATAGTTTGAAAACTTTAATAAAGTACCTTAGATTTTTATAAATCTTTGTATCTGTTGCTATTTCACCCACTATTTTAAAAAAAACAGATAAAAAAAAGTAGGGTCAAATAGTTAAGGGCTCAAAATTTAAATGAATTTTAGCCTCTCAAAAATAATTCTAAGTTAATAAAAACGTGTCATTGTATTAATGTTGGCTCTGCCCCCAGGCTTTTAGTCTTTTTCATACTCATCTAATTAAACTTCCACAAACAACCATTCTTCTTCCCTTTTCCCTTCCTCTGGCCATCTGAGTTTATGCAGCTATTAGTGTCCCCAGATAAGATCCCCTGGCTGAGGATGTCCACAGGATATATGAGATGCTAACAGTCTCTGACAGTGAGTCCAATTGGCAAAGAGACAGACAAATACTTTAGACTAGAATGCTCTTACGAAGACAGATGTGAAGATTGTGTATGACACTCTGGAATTGAATGTGTTGTTCATAGTAGAAACAACCTATTCTCATTATCCGGGAAAGTCAGAGGGAGCTCCAACAAAATGCAGACCAGAAACACTTCATTTAGGATTTCACATATATGCTTTCCATCATGCATATGTGTCAAAATCTTTTTAAAGAGTTTGTGTGTGTGTGTGTGTGTGTGTGTGTGTGTGTGTGTGTGTGTTTGTAAATGAGGAAATCATTAAATGACTACAATGTTTCAGAACTAGATTGAGATATACTTATAGTGGCAAAGAAGTAACTACAGTCATGAAAAAAAAAGCACCCTTGCAAAGTATAATATAGTTCAGAGACAATGTGACAAAGATGAGTGTCAGGAAGAAATAAACCAACATGAAGTGACTAATAGACTTTTACATCAATTTTATAAGATAATTTGATATTAATAAAAATCTAATGAATAAATCATTCTAACCTGCCATCTGCCTAGGAAAAAAAGTATTAGAAATTTCTAGTTTTCTCATATTTGAGGGCAACAATCTCTTTTTAATATAGATTGGACATAATCATTGCAAGAATATTAGATTCTCTATAAGGCTGCACATTAGAAATTTCTATATAGCAGAGGAAGGCCTAGTCAGCCATCAATGGGAGGAGATGCCCTTGGTCTTGGAAAAATCATATGCCCCAGTACAGGAGAATGCCAGGGCCAGGAAGCGGGAGTGGGTGGGTTGGGGAGCATGCCAGGGGGAGGGTATAGGAGACTTTGGGGATAGAATTTGACATGTAAATGAAGAAAATATCTAATAAAAATGTATTAAATAAAGAAAAGCTCTAAATATATATATATATATATATATATATATATATATATATATATATATATATATATATGCTTCAAAATACTGGTGGATTTAGAAAATAAATGTGTACAACAAGTAAGCAACACCCTGGGAAACAGCAAAGCTCATGTGCTTTTAGATGGTATCAGACAATCCATTCCTCATTCCTTGACATCATTTTAATGCTGAGAGAGCACTTGTCATGGTGATGACATTACCACACAGAATGGGTATCTTTGTTCACTTCTCTATGTCAGACATCTACTAGTTTTCGTATTGATTAATCCATTAATCGCAGCCACTTTTATTTCAGAGTTAGCATAGCCACTCTGCTCTGTGTTATGATGCAAATATGTCCTATCAAAGACTAAAGTAACATTTTACTGCTGTTAGCAAGAGGTAAAGCCCTATGTAATGATTAAATCCTTGAGTTATCACTTCACATTGCAAGCTGTTTAGATTTCAAGATGTCTAATCTATAGATGCAAAAAAAAAAAAAAAAAGAAGAAGAAGAAGTTCATCCTGTTTCCATGATGACATAATAAAAGCCCATAATTGAAGCTGTGATTTCCTACTGCTCTGTGTTTAGCAGCAAGAAAGTAATACCAAGACCATTGCACTTGATGAAAATGTATGTATTCAAGATTATATATTTCCAGTAGTGATAGCAGACATAGAAAGCTGACTCCTGATCATTAACTTCGAACTGCTCGTTCAGTTTTCCTAGTTATGTCACATGAAATTCAAAGTTCATTTCAAATAGCATTTTAATTTTATCCTCATGACCTGATAACTAGCTGAAAAGGAAAACAAAACTCCATTCAACTCTGTAAATATGACCTGGTAGACTTTTTGCACAGCTACTTTCTCCAGGCGATAGCTGTGCATTAGTGTTCACCCAGAGAAATTCTAGTTCATAACCCTTCGGGGTTTATACAGCAAATGTCACATTTCCCATGTGCAGATAAATTCATAAATCAATGTGTGCAGCTCATATTGCCTGGATCTGTATAGCAAAATTTAATCAGCTAAACACATACGAATTTTGCCACACTTCACCCACTGCAGTGGTGCAATCAGAAGGCAGCAGATGTAGCTGGATGACAAAGAATCATTGCAATTAATGTCAGGCAGATTCTGGGTAAAATATGAGAATGTGACTAACTCTTATGATGAGTAAATCTTGTTCTCACAATGCAAAATAGAAGGGAAAAATACCTTTGCTATTTACAAGAGTAAAAGTATAAGTAGATGTTTTGTTCTATTCGTGCAAAGCCAGGTTGCCTGGAGAACCTCAAGAAAGGTATTTAGACTGTAACAAGAGAGAGAGGGGGAGAGGGAGAGGGAAAGGGAGAGGGAGAGGGAGAGGGAGAGGGAGAGGGAGAGGGAGAGGGAGAGGGAGAGGGAGAGGGAGAGGGAGAGGGAGAGGGAGTATCATCTTTACAGTATGATTTTCAAAAACACAGCTATCTGTTTATATCTTTTGAATAGAAAAAATACAGTTAGGTAAAACTATATTCATTAGGGAGGCAAGGCAAGGTTAAAAAAAAACTGTTTTCTTGGAAGACAGTTTAAAAGGGAAGCTGGAGAAATGGCTCAGCCATTATGAGCACTGAATGCTTTTGTGAAGTCCTGAGTTCAATTCCCAGCAACCACGTGGTGGCTTACAACCATTTGTAAGGATATCTGATGCCCTCTTCTGGTGTGTCTGAAGAGAGCAATGGTGGTGTACTCACATGCATAAAATAAATAAATTTTTAAAAAAGTGCTTGAAATTTTATAATTGGCAGGGCATAGAGATCATCTATGTTGGCATACGGTTTTGTATAATCTTTCTGGAATAGCACTTAACACTAGTAAGAGTGAAAAAGAGATATCACTGGTGGACTAAAGCCAGGCATATCCTGAAAAGCCTTGATATCAAGTCCAGTGTCTTCTAATTTTATACTCTAAATTCATTACGTAGTCCAAACCAGATTTTAAGAAGCCTACATGATAGTGCCAGTCAGCAGGTTATTAAGGATAAAAACGCCGGGCGTGGTGGCGCATGCCTTTAATCCCAGCACTTCTGAGTTCGAGGCCAGTCTGGTCTACAAAGTGATTTCCAGGACAGCCAGAGCTACACAGAAACCCTGTCTCAAAAAACCAAAAAGAAAAAAAAAAGGATGAAAACAATGATATTTTAACTATTTCTGTAGGTCATTCCACTCCAAGTAGCTCTGGAGCCAAGTAGCTCCAAGGTCATGCTTAACAAATGGTAAAGTAGTACTTTAAGTAAATATATATATATATATATATATATGTGTGTGTGTGTGTGTGTGTGTGTGTGTGTGTGTCTCATAATATGCCTTTTCTACTTACAGTATCTATTACAGTATTGACTGGGGATGCCCTTAATTTTAAAAGTCCTAGATTTGTTGAATAATAAAACACAATGGTGGACATGATTGAGATAGTAGGTAAACATCCTATAATGCTACAACATTGTGCTAATATACCATCTTCCAATATCTGATGCTATTTCCCACATAGTTAGATTACACAGGTGCAGAGACAAAGATACAAGGATTAGGACCTCTCCATTTCACAGTTAGAACTGAACATAGTAATATATTTAAGAGCAATTTTCTTAGTCATAGGGTCAGTATACTTGAAGTTTAGTTCCTGAAAACTAAGATTATACCAATATAGGCAGTTGTTTCTACCTAGAAGTTGCCATAGCTTCACAGTAGTGAGCCTACATAAATGATTCTATCCACTTTCGAGATAAAAATAGGTTAGGGTAAAACCCATGTCTGGGATCAGAATATGGACTGCATCTGTGACCGTGTTTAATCCTATTTGTATTTACTTTGCTTACTGTTGTTGTGATAAATAGTATGACCAAAAGTAACTTAGAGAGGAATTGATTTATTTATATTCCCTTGATGGAGGGAGAAAAAGGAAGACAGAAGTGTAAGAGGCTGCCGTAAGAAGAAATGTATCATGACCACATGGACAGAAGAAACAGCAAGTAACAGGGGACTTTAGACCTGGGGAGTAAGTTAGTATAGCTCTAAACCTTCCCAATCTAGGATTACAGCTTGTAAATAAAATGCACAGGTGGTGTGTTTTTTATATGGGGCTTTCTAGTTTTATAAATTCTTTGTACCCACCTCCTATCTGTGGTAAAGCAGAAGGAAACTAACCCTCACTCAGCAGCTGACAAGTCATTCCTTTATCCTTTCAGGCTGAGAGGTGATGACCCTTTCCCCTTTACCCAGGTCTCAGAAGTTTCGCCATTTTTCACTTTCTATTGCACACAAGGATAATAATTGTTAAATTACCAATCTTTGATTTCCTCTTTTAAGACCCTTCTCTAGCCTATGATGAATATATCCTTCTTTTAACTGGCCTAAGAATGTGGTGGTCCTTGACATTATATTTAGTTAGCACTTAGAGGCTACAGCATGAGGAATACAATATCAAAGGGAACCTGTTCTATATAACAGAGAAACAATTTCTCTAAAACAAAGAAAAAATTACCCTGGGGAAATAACACATTTTGAACGTCTAAAATTATTTGGAAGAAAACATAAAATTATAGTAAAATGAAACAAGATAAATGGGGTACAAAAGTAAACCCAATATTAAATAATGAAGGGTCTAATAAAATTTAAAAAAAAAGAAGCTTTAAAGGATAAGGATTTTTTTTTTTATTTTGTGCTTCCCTGCATTTTGATTTGAATGGGATATCCCACAGGCTGGTCTTTAATGCATTACCTTGTTGAAGCTGCCGCAAGCTTATGATCCCTTTATCTGAGCCTCGCCAGCACTGAGATTCCATATGTGAAGTCGCATTCTTAACAAACCGCTGTATTTTTAAGATTGATTTTCCACATCAACTGTACTATTAAACACAAAACATTTACTCCCAGATTTTTAAAAGGCATTTTAGAAGATTCAGTATGGTTGGAAGATGATGGATAAAGAGAAATGGTGGGTTACTATATTTTATCTTGTCTATCTTAAAATTAATATGCTCTATTTAACTCTAAATGAGATTGAATCAATAAATGCATTTGCACCAAATGTGTTCAGTTCTAAACTACGGAATATCAGCATATTAGAGAAGTTTTTGTTAGAGGCATCTCCAAGGATGTCATACTTGATTTGCATAAAATTTTAAAATGATGTCACAGAGTAAACAAATTTATGTCAAGATACATTACATTAAAATAATTATGTCTTTTATAGACTACATTTCTTAATTGTTTCTCTCATCAAAGTCCTTGGTACAGGCATATTTTATATATAACAGAAAGTGTGTGAGCAGAAAAGCTGGTATTAGCAATGATAAAACAAAAATGAGTGATCCTGATTAATAAAGAAATCTAGTATTAAGAAAATACAATGGGATAACAAAAGAACTGACTTATTTAGCTCAATATATCTAAACATTTAAATTATTTTAAATTAAAGTCCCAACAACGATTGAAACATGCAATATTAATTATAAAAATTTTTGTTTATAATTTTTAAGATAAAATATAAATTCATTATTTAGTTGGTGATCACTAGATAGTTCAATAGTTCATTCTCGTGATGTTATTTTTAATTAAGCAATAATTTATACTCAGTGAATCACAATTTTAGTGCTACAATTTCTGTTTTTAAAAAATAAAAACAGTTACTACAACCACACTCTGGCCATTAACTAATTCTCTCATATTGGGAAATTTCCATATATCTTTATTTATTGCAATTCATGTCTCTTGCTGGAAATAAATACATCATAGAATTAACTAGTTTCCTACAGGATTTCAGTCCCATTGGGCTAGATGAAACCATACAGGGCACCACTATCAGGTCAAGAGCTCATGAATAAATGGGTTATAGGCCCTGAGCAAGAACTGGCTTCTATTATTCTTCTAAATGGACATAGTATTAAAGTAATTCCTAGTGATTTATACCTGTGAATTGCTGTATCTTTCAGCCTTCAATAGAGAAGCTCTTTTATTTTCAATAGATGTTGATTAACAGAAGTGAAAAGTAGCCCAGATGCAGAAAATAAGACACTGTGGAATGCTCAGCCCTAAATGGTCCAACTCTATCATAGCTCAAGGCTTAAGGAGTATTCTGGAAGAGAGGACAGAAATTATGCAAAAGTCAGTGGCATTAGATGACTACTAGGAAACAGTGCCTTCCAGCCACAACAGAGTAGCTCATGTATGAATTCATGTGAACTCTCAGTGGATATGATGGTATACACAGAACCTAGGCAAGGTCAAGACAGACTGATGGCTGCAAAGAAAG
Source organism: Mus musculus (assembly GCF_000001635.26). Classification (NCBI taxonomy): domain Eukaryota; kingdom Metazoa; phylum Chordata; class Mammalia; order Rodentia; family Muridae; genus Mus; species Mus musculus. The sequence goes on along the minus strand of NC_000076.6, from coordinate 55,142,176 downwards.
GGGGAGTGAGTTTTCTCTTAAGAGTGTAGTTCCTAATAAGTCAATAATGGTCCAATGGAAGGCCACACATCCAACGATATATGGGCAGAAAATTAGACATGATTGGGGGAGAAAAAGAAAGAGAGGAAGGGGGACAGAGGGAGAGAGAGAAAATGTGTGGAGAGACAGAGAGAGAGAGAGAGAGCATAAAGGTGAGTTTGGAGGTAAGATGAATGTGAATGGTTAGGAGTAAAGTTGAGCAATACATTGTATAAAATTCTCAAAGATAATCTTTAAAGGAATATAAAAAAAACATTATTTACTTTCAGTCTCCAGAGAACAAATCTAACAAGGAACATAATGTTAACATTTTGTAATTGCTTCTGATTAGCTTAAGATTGGAAAGGTATACAACTAATAAGTTAGCCATTATGGCACATCTGTAGTGATCACTCTAATAAAGATTGGATCATTTTCAAAAGAAAGTAAAATAGCTCCTATAATCTCTTTTCTGGTCATGTGACACAAATATATTTTTCCAAAGTGAAAAAATCATTTAAAGATATATGAAGCTGATTTATGAGTCTGAGAGAATAAGTGATGCTGACTTTTACAGTGAACCTACAGTGATGCTCATCAGAATAAACTGGCAAGATGGAGATGTGAAAATATGAACACTAATAATGTTGGGTAGGTGAAGCAGACAAACTGGCAGTGAGCTATCTGTAAAACGCAACATGCTAAGGCTTAAAAAATAAGATACTGGAATACCCAAGATACAATTCACAGACTACATGAAACTCAAGAAGAAAGACCAAAGTGTGGGTTCTTCTGTCCTTCTTAGAAGGGGTAACAAAATGCTCACGGGAGCAAATACGGAGACAAATTGTGAAGCAGCAACTGAAGGAAAGGCCACTCAGAGACTGTGCCACTTAGGGATCTATCCCACATACAGTCACCAAATACAGACACTATTGTGTATGCTAACAAGTGCATGCTGACATAAGACTGATATTGCTGTCTCCTGAGAGGCTCTGCCAAAGCCTGACTTAAACAGAGGTGTATGCTCTCAGCTAACTATTGAGCTGATCACGGGGTCTCCAATGGAGAAATTAAAGAAAAGACTGAAGGAGCTGAAGGGGTTTCAAGCCCATAGGCAGAACAACAATATCAACTAACCAGAACTCCCAGGGTATGAACCACCAACCAAGGAGTACACATGGAGGGGCCCATGGGTCTGATTATTTCCTTTTCCCCAGTGTACAGTTACCCTTGTAAAAGGCCGTAGGTCCCTCTGGGGAAGAACTTGAGAAAGGGTAACAGCAAAACCTTTGGGTGTCTTATCAAGATCCTTCCTCAGCGGAACCTGGCCACCCCTTCATTCAAGGGGTTCCGGATCTGCAAACTGTCTCAAGTCTGGAAACTGATTCACTGGCCGAGATTGCTGTTTACCACGATCTAATGTAGCCTTTCTTTCATTTGTTTGAGAATTTTTCTGCTTATACAGGTCAAACAAATATGCAGTAGGCTTCCTATGTATTTCATTCCTGGAAACACCATGATTGATTAGCCAGTACCAAAGGTCCAAGCGAGTCATGCCATTATGAATTTCACCTCTCCTGTGCTGACCATTACTGAGTATGTTATTATAAACATTCTTTTGTCTATGCTGTCCATTATAATAACTAGGATCACCTTGTCTCTGGCGATTCAATGCTGCCACCTGGCCCTTGTTACCTCGGAATCCAACTAAACCCAGTGAATTTAATTCATCTAATTGAGCAGAAGCATCTCCAATGCTAAGATCTGGCACAAGGAAAAGGGAAAGAACAAAACCCTGCAAATGTGCTGGTGCCCCTCTCACCAATTTGCGTCTTATAGAGCTGGTGAAAGACATATCTTCTGGGCCTTCCCATTGTGGACAATTATGCTTTACACAATATATCCACTCTAGCATTGCAATTTCCCTAAGTCTTAAAATCCCTTCATCAACACTAAGCCACGGAATACCAGGCATCTCCAAGTCATTTCCAGTAGGCCATCTTTTGATAAACACCTCAGCCAACCATTCAAACAAACTTTTGACACCTTTTTTAACTATGCGAGCTTCCGTATTAAACCTAGAATCTCTACTCAGAGGACCCATGTCAATAAACTCAGCCTGCTCTAGTTTTATGTTCCTTCCACCCTTATCCCACACCCTTAAAATCCATTCCCACACATATTCACCAGGATTCTGCTTGAATGAATTAGCAAACTCATTAAGCAGAGCATGACTTTGTCGGGCATCAGTGGGAGAAGAGGGCTTGTGAAGGCTCAATGCCTGAGTGTAGTGGAATGTGAGGGGCAGAGAGGTATGAGTGGGTAGGTGGGCAGGGGTACACCCTCATAGAAGCAGGAGGAGGGGGGATGAAATAGGTTGTTTATGGGGGGTAATCAGGAAATGGGATAACGTTTGAAACATAAATTAATAAAATATCCAATAAAAAATAAGACACTGTATGTTCATTCTGCTATTAAATCAAGGTAGAAAAATATTTGATTTAATTCTTCACATTTTTGGTGCTTTGAATTTCTGCTTTAAACATTTTATCACATGGAAGTAAAAATATCTGAAAGAAAAATTACTATTCAGCTGAGAAAGAAATATGCATCATTCTTCTCTTCCAATTTCATCATGCTTATTTCTGGACATGGTTAAGCAAGAGCCAAGTTTACACTTCCTTAAGGGGTATACATCTATGTTTTAATTCTTAATCCTACTAAATCCAAAACTGTATCATAAAGTTGACTTGGGGGATTTAAGAATGAACTTTTTTAGTTTTCTCAGAAGTTTTATTAGAAGATAAAATGAAGACAACCATCTTAAAAAATAAACATACTCTAAACATTGCTATAAAGCAATTCAAAATAGGGAGGAATTAAAAATCTATCACCTAAATATCTTACTTATTCTGAGGAACATTGTAAGAGCACATTGTGGTAGAATCTATTTGGGAAATCTACATTTATGATTTAATATTTACGAGCTAGCAAAAGACCTTCTAAATTATTTTGTTCTTTATACTGGGTAGTTGTGAAGGTGTTTATAGAAACAGGACATAAAATTTATCCCCTTATTGTCTAAATTTTAAACTCTTAATGAATCAAGACTTTAAATTTTATCAAAATAACTCTCTAACACTTATTCATTTATTTATTCTCTCTGTGTCTCCTCTCTCTCTGTCTCACCTCCCTCTCTTGGTGCACAGACATACCCCCCCCCCCCGTGTGTGTGTGTGTGTGTGTGTACATACAGTCACACCTGTGATTGCATAACTTGAAGGCAGAAGTGAGAATACACATTATAGGAATAGGTTCTTTATGTCTTCCATGTATGTTCCAGGGATCTAACTAACTTAGGATTAGCAGCAAGTGTTCTTAATTACTCAGCTACCTCTACAGCCCAAAGGTGAAACACTGTTAAAAATACAAAATAAATGTTCAGTGTCCTAAAATGCAAAGTTAAGGAGGTCAAGTATATGACTCAGATACAAACTATCATTTTGTGCAAATGTCACATAGTGTAATAGTTACTTAAAATTGTTCTTATGATACTTGTCCCTGGATGGTTGTTGTCGCTGCAAAGGTCAATAGCATTTAGATCAAGAAAGATGCTGGTACTTTATTCATTATATGCAGATTGATGTAGGTGACATTTTAAAAATACTTTTTAAATAGGCATTTAATAAATTCTTACAGTTCAATAATTGCCAATTTCCTTATGGTTGGTGAATTTGCATATGAAAATGAAATATTGATTAACGAACTTTCCTTTATAAAAAAGATTGCCACATCACTTTTTTCCTAAACATTTCTCCACGAGAAGTCACCTGGTTATAGATATGCGTTATTTAGCTGACCACAAAATATAAAATCCAGTAGATGATGGCTATGTTGACTCACATTTCTGATCATCTAGCTTCTCAACGCCTTAGTTTTCATACAAAATTTTAATGCATATTTTATTTTAATTGATTCTTTCTCCTTCTCCTCTTTCTAGTTCATCAAACCACACACCATTTGGCCCTCAGCCTTCTTTCTTCTACTTGTATCTATAGTCTTTTCTGCCCCATCTTTAAAGCTATCTTTTTACAGAATCCTAGGGTCCTTTCTAGTTAACTGAGTGTACACCTGGATACACTTTAGCAGTCAGAATATAGGCATGAATGAGGACATAATGTGTTTACCTAAGTCTGGGTTACCTTCCATTTCCATGGAAATTTAAAAATTTTGTTTCTCATTATGTTTGAATGATATTCTACAATAGTTTTGTTACTCCTTCATTTGTTGATGAACACGAAGTCCTGTTAATTTCCTGGCTATTATGAAAAAAAGGCAGTGAAAAACATGAATGTGCATTTTTTAGGTTGTAGGCTATAAAATTATTTACATATATGCCAGGGTACTTACATATATGTCAGCATATATGTAAAACCGTTTACATACAAGCCAGCATAGCTGGGCCATATGGTGGTTCTCTTATGTTTTGCACTAGGTGATGTCTTCTGAGTCTGTCGGTCATCACTACCAGCTCCTTTATGTGATCTTGCGATCTTGCAGAAGCTTCTTGCCTTCCTGCCTTCCTATTATTCTGCTACTCCTGTTTTCTTTCTCTTTACCACAATGAGGGCTGTTTATAGAGATGTCTGTTATCTCATAACTTTCAAAATTAATTCCCAAATTAGCTTCTTTTAGAAGACTTCCATGAAGAAGGTTTACCAATGAATATTGGGTTTGAGTAAAATTTTTGTGCATTTATGGTTTTAAGCATCTCCATTCTGCATTTCACACCAATAGATTTGCTCATTGTTGTGAGAGGTTAAATCTTTTTTCTCCAGAAATCATTAGCTACTTGCAGTTTTTTGTTTATGGATTCATTCTCCAAAAACTTCCTCCTCCCATGCTAATATGTCCACAGATATTGTCTGTGTTCTGATCCTGTTTATTCTAGAATTTCTAGAATAGACTATTTCACAGTAGATTTTCTTTTGGCTTTATGCCTCTTTTTTTCTATCCCATCTTCAAAATTATTCCTTTAGCTATGATGTAGAGGCTGTGATGATGTGAAGAAAATGCATGCAGTGGGGAATAGGCTCAACATAGTCTGTGGATTTCTACACTGCATCCAGTTGGTTTTCTCTGTTGGTCACCATTTGACATGAAGAGGGGCTCCTTTAATAAGGGTGTGTCCCTTCTTTGGCATCTTGCATAACGTTTGCTGAAACCGTGGCATGTATAAAAGTTATATTTTATTATAATTTACCTTTAATGCTAGAGAATAAGACCAAGGCTTTAACCATTCTAGAAATCACATGTCTACTCAGCTGTGTCTTCAGACAGAAAGGTAAAAATAAGCCTTTCTTTCCATTTTTCTTTCTTTCGCTCTATTTTGGTGGACATCAAGTAGAGGGCTTCTCATTACATATTTCAATCTAGATTTAAAATCTTTGTAGCCCAGATTGCCCTTGAACTTGAAACTCCCTTTCTAATTTTGCCTCAGGAGTGAAGAATTATAGGTAGACCCCTCATATCCTGCTTGCTAACATTTGTAAGTAATTCACTGTAGATTACATGACAAGATAGACATCAGCTTATATTGGTTGTATATGATTGATATTTATCATGTCTGCTCTTTGCTCCACTCTACTATGAGTTATTTTTCTCTTCTCTTCCAATATCCAACTCCTTTAGTCTTCCTTTCTTCTGCCATTATCTTATGAAATATAGATTTATCATTTTCTGTCTCCCTTAAGATTAGCTTCAAACATTTTGATATACTAGCGATGATGTTGAAACTACAGAAATTCAGTGGCATTCGAAATGTTATGCCTTTTTTTGTTGTTTCCTTTGAAATATATTACACAAAACTACTTGTTACTTATTTGGGCTTATTTTCCTTTTCCTTCTCATCTAAACCCAACCTTAAAGTTAACACCTCCTTTACTTTTCAAACTTATCAACTTCCATGAATTTTTCTTGCAAACTCTGTCTCTGTGTCTGTCTCAGTCTCTCTCTCTCTCTCTCTCTCTCTCTCTCTCTCTCTCTCTCTCTCAAACCACACCAACCAAATACCAACAGAAACAACAAAAATAAAATACTTTTCATTGTTTGCTCTAATGCTAATTAACAAGCAGTGTAATACCTCCATTTCTGTTTGAAGTAACCTTATTTGCTTTACTTTAGAAAGACGTTATCACTTGTATCACTTGATTTAAAATTCTCAGTTGGAAAATATTTTTCTAACAACTTTGAACATTCTACGCAAAGAGTTTTTGCTTTCATCTTTTATTCCAACACCAGATGATAATGTTCCCCTTTGAAAATAATGTGTCATTGTTCTCTAGACATATTTTTCTTTGTCTTTTGTTTTTAGAAGTTTTGCTTTTAAGTTCATTGTTGAATTTCTTTTTAGTTATTGTAGTAAAGACTTTTAAAGAAGTTTACATTTATGTCTTCTATTAGTTAAAAAAATGTGACACTAATTCTTCAAATGTCACTTTCTGTCACAAATATCACACACATTTTCACGTGATTTCTTAGTTTCGTTGCTCTGTCTTGCTATGATACTTTTGCCTTTCTGTTATAGTTTGGATATTTTTTAATTTATTATTTTTTACTTTTCATTACTCATAAATAATGCATTATGATCATATTCCCATCCTATTACCATTTCTCACATACCTTTTGACTCCTTTCTTCTTGTCACTGTACCCCTTCCATCTACTTGTCCCTCTATGATAGGCTTCTACAGATGGTCACAGGTGTTGTATGTTCATGAGTGCAACAGGCATGTCATAAACTAAAGACAGCATTTTATAGTAAGCCTTTCCACTTTCTAGCTACTATAGTCTTCCAAATCCTGCTTGCGTGATTTCCTCATTTTATTTAATTTTATAATATTATCATCATCACTGTGGTGGTGTTATAATTCTATTTGTGGTAAATGCAGCAGTGATTTTGTATTGGTTACCTATTGTCTCTTAGTCACCTGGTATACTATTTGTTTGTGAACTAATGTTTGAAAACACACATGAGAAATTAGGGGAATTCCACAATGTTGTTAGATTTTTTTCTCCTTTGATTTGGAGGCTTTTGAAGAAAGATTAAATAGATTCACTGGGCGTCTGAGCTGAGTTGAGACTGTACTTCAGCATGACAACTCTCAGTCTATATCCAGTTTCAGGGATAGATTTTCATGCATCTAAATCAAAAGTTAGAGGGAGGTTTCTACCAGGATTGTTGCTGCTTATATTGCTTTATATGCAGTTATGCATGGTAATGACATACAAAGTCAACTCAATATTCATAAATATCCATTACTTATTAGGGTGATGATATATGTTGAACAAAGTTAGGCAAATGCCCAAAGAATTAAGTTCTCCTAGACAATAGCATCAATGTCTCTATATTTGCTTTCTCTTTGGAATCATTCACCAATGGTCTTAGATACCTTTAAGACAAAATTTTGTAATTCAATAAGAAACCAGGAATAATTTTGTTGTAACACACCCTTTGCAATCCTGGGTATTTTGCATACATTTTGAAACTTATTATGTACATTATTCTATTAATTTATAAATGTGTGTGCATCCATTTAAATTTTACATATTTTAAATATTATAGCATTTATACAAATCTTGTAGCCTTTTAAAAATTATAATGCACTGGCCTGGTGAGAACACTCTGGTTGAGCACTGGCGTTTCTTCAAGAGTTCTCAGGTTTGATTTCCAACACCTACATTGCAGCTTATAACGATCTATCAGGTAATCCAATTCTCTCTTATGGCTTCTAAAGGCACGAGGCACTTGTGTGATAAACAGGCAGACATACATCCATGTCATCACTCCTACACACAAAAATAAATAAACCCTTTAAAAAGATTTTAAAAAGATGGAGATGGCTCAGTGGTTAAGAACACTGTCTGCTATTCCAGACAGAGGTCCTGAGTTCAATTCCCAGCAACCCCATGGTAGTTTACAACCATCTGTAATGGGATCTGATGCCCTCTTCTGTAATGTTGTTGTACATGCAGATAGAACACTCACCCATAAAATAAATAAATAAATCTTTTAAAAAATAAAATAAAAATTAAGTTGTTTGTTTTCTTATCTTTTGGTGTCTTGGTGTTTTCTTTTTGCATATTATTCCTTTGCCAGATATATAATTACCAAAAAACTTCTTTTAACTAATCTTATCCTTTTAATCTCTTCAATGCCATTTGAATGACAGGGGTTTATCACCAATGTCTATCCTATTTATTAAAAAATAAATGTGCACTCTGGCAGGAAATTATTAAAGGATTTCTTTTAATGACTTTTATTCATTCTTCATAATACCTTTTGTGAATGAGATGCACTAACTACAAACCCCAATTAATACAGCTGTCCTTAGTTTTTAGAAGTCCTTTATATGCTGGCTGAGGAAGTGACTATCAGTGGGTATGGCTGTTTAAATAACAAATGTGCCCCATAAGCTTATACACTAGAACACTTGGTCCTCAGTTGGGCACTTACTTAGTCAGTGTTGTGTTTTTGTGAAGATTCACCTTGAACAGCGCAACTCTTTTTTTTTTTTTTGATTAATTTTTTAAATTAGGTATTTTCCTCATTTACATTTCCAATGCTATCCAAAAATTCCCCAATACACTCCCCCCCCCCATCCCCTACCCACCCACTCCCAATTTTTGGCCCTGGCGTTCCCCTGTACTGGGGCATATAAAATTTGCAAGTCCAATGGGCTTCTCTTTCCAGTGATGGCCGACTAGGTCATCTTTTGATACATATGCAGCTAGAGTCAAGAGCTCTGGGGTACTGGTTAGTTCATAATGTTGTTCCACCTATAGGGTTGCAGATCCCTTTAGCTCCTTGGGTAATTTCTCTAGCTCCTCCATTGGGGGCCCTGTGATCCATCCAATAGCTGACTGTGAGCATCCACTTCTATGTTTGCTAGGCCCCGGCATTGTCTCACAAGAGACAGCTATATCTGGGTCCTTTCAGCAAAATCTTGCTAGTGTATGCAAAGGTGTCAGTGTTTGGACGCTGATTATGGAATGGATCCCTGGATATGGCAGTCTTTAGATGGTCCATCCTTTCTTCACAGCTCCAAACTTTATCTCTGTAACTCTTTCCATGGGTGTTTTGTTCCCAATTCTAAGAAGGGGCACAGTGTCCACACTTTGGTCTTCGTTCTTCTTGAGTTTCATGCGTTTAACAAATTGTATCTTATATCTTGGGTATCCTAAGTTTTTGGGCTAATATCCACTTATCAGTGAGTACATATTGTGTGAGTTCCTTTGTTATTGTTGAACAGGGCAACTCTTATATAAGAAATCATTTAGTTGGGGGTTGCTTACAGTTTCAGAAATTTAGTTCATTTCCATCATAGCAAGGAGTATGGCAGCTGAAAGGCTGACATGATGCAGGCAGATATGGTGCAGAAGAAGTAACTCAGAATTCTACATTCAGATCCACAGACAACAGAAAATGGAGAAACTTGGCATGGCTTGGCTTTTTAAAACTTCAAAGCACATCACTAGTGACATACTTCTTCCATCAAAACCAAACCTTCTACAAAAAGGCCACACCTCCTAATCCTTTCGAGTAGTGTCACTGCCTGCTAAACAAGCTTTCAGATATATGAGTCTATGGGCAGTATTTCTATTTGAACAACCCATTCTACTCCTTGGCAAATATATGCTTATGAGCCCTGTATTACCATGCACATTTTTTAATCAAAATTCAAAGATCTCCATCATATACCAATGCTGTTCAAAAACCCAAATTTCAATATCTCTTGTGAGACTTTTGGCAATCTCTTAACTGTAACCATTGTAAAATCAAAAATAAAAGGGGGTGGAGGAACAGGGGATTATACACTTCCAACATACAATGGCACAGACTATAGATTCCCGTTCCAAATAGGGGACAGGGAGCATAGGGAGTAAATTTTAGACTAAAGAAGACCATATATAGAAGGGCAAACTCCAAATTCTGCATCTACATTTCCCATGTCAAAGCAGTCTTCAGACCTCCAAGTCCTTTAGCTTTGTTGACTGTTGCCGAGGCACTCCGGTCGAGTCAGCTTGTCAGGCAGGGATGCCTAAAAGCTCCTCATGAAGCAAAAAGAATTTCACAGAAACTCACTCCTGTCACAAAATCTCGCTCTTGGAGTCTGGCATTCTCTCTAACCCATACATTAATTTTCCATTCCCACGTTAGTCTAGTGTATGGAACCACACGCTCTCTTTTAGCATTACCCTATTATAAGTGCCTTTTAAGATTGAATTCTGACATAGCTAAAGCCTTCTGCCAGTTTTCCAACAGTCCTAGAACGTCCTTGAGCTAGACAGTGACATTCAGAATAGCCTCTGGTATTACACTATCAATAAAAGCCAAGTCGCTTGCTCCCATATACAGGAATTTACAATGGTTTAGGAAGTAGATCTGGCTGTGGTTTTAGAGTATTGCATTATTCATGAGATGGTAAGCTAGAACAGAACTCCCTAGTTAGAACCATGACTTAGGTGTGAAAGCCCATGCCCTAGGAGAGTAAAGACCTCACACCTGGCTTCTAAGACTATAGCTGACCTTAGATAGGGCTGACTTTGTCTCAGTTATTTTATTGCCCAGTTCCTGCCAGTCTTTGCGTTTTCATTCCTCTGTTCTGTGTAAGAGTCTTTAAGCATCCGGTTACCTCATTTGTACCTTGCTGGTGTGTCACCCAACTTCCTTATTGTCTTCTGCATAAAAAGTCTCTGCTCGATTTGACATTACATTCAGATTCCACACGACCTCTCCTGTGTGCATCTGTCTGTCAATTCATCCTACGCTTTGTCCACCCGTGACTAGAGACCCGTTCCACGCAGACAAAGGGGCCCAGAGGGTCTGCAGCAGACTGTAACACATTTATAGCTCTTAACTGGTTCCATACCCTGTAATCAGTTCTTTATGGAAGGTATTACATGACTATGATATCTCCAATATCTTGAAGTCTCCTCAATTCAGGCTTCACCTTTACAACTTCATGTGATAACCTCTCTAGGCTTCCATGCAGTGAAAGCCTGGACAAATGCCTGGCTTCAGAAGCTTTCTTTAACTGTGGAAGGAGATTCCATAACCCCTTGGTTGTATCCTTGATTCTAAATGCAGAAGAATATGGGCTAAGCTGCCAGGGTCAACTTAGAGTGGCTGAAGCTTGGCCGCCTTGCTCAAATGCATTTCATTCACTTTCTGTTTTTGATGGTTTCTTTTACTGTTTAAGCTTCTCATGAATTTTGTTTTCATAAATTCAAAGTTTAGTTGGATGATTTTCCCCTAAGGACACCTCTCCCTTATTCCTCATTAGTATGAAACTTGTCATGCTTTTTTTTCTCCTTGACCACAATACTTAGTCCATTATATTTCCTGGTTCTCTTGTTCTCTTCAGGCTGTACATTTTGTATGTCTTCTTGCTTAGCTTACTTATCTTAATTATAGATCTGCATAAGAGTAATTGTTAATAGCTATTCAATACATTCAATACTAACCTGTCTTGAAATTTCCTCTGCCACCCTCATTAATCCAAAACTCTTCAATTTAGTCTCAGGCATATATTTTGTCTTTCATTAATAAGAGTTGCCATGGTCATGGTGTGTCTTCATAGCAATAAAACACTAAGACAGAACTTAGTAAAAGGGCTATGACAGGCCTTACCATGCCACTTGTTGGTGAAATGTGGATTTCGGGACTGTTGGTTAGGAAAGCAGTTGAACACTTTAGAGGGCTGAGTGGATACAGCACTACTAAGAGATATATGAGTTATGATGGGAAAGCTCAAGAGTTTCAGAGTAGAAGACTGCATTTCAGAGTAAAAAAAAAAAAAAAAACCCACACATTGAAGTATATGATCCTATGGGAGCCATTTCATATTAATTATCACAGCAGTGCTATTTGGGACGGGGGGATATTATAAAATATTTAGGAGATACAACACGACTGGAAAAAGTATGTCATTGGGGAAACTCTTTAAGGATTTATAGTCTTTTTCTACTTCCTTCACACCTCTCTCTCTCTCTCTCTCTCTCTCTCTCTCTCTCTCTCTCTCTCTCTCTCTCCTCTTCTTGTGAATATATACAGGTTGATCAGCCAGATTTCTGCTTTTCTGGTTCCATGTCATACCTTTCTCCCTGGAACCATCATCTAAAATAAACAAATTCTTCTTTAAGATACATTTTATCATAGCAACATAAGAATAGTATATATAATGGGTAAAATACTTTTTCACTCATATTTAAGCCACTGGGTTCGGCTACCAGAAATTGTGTAAATTCAGACACAACAGTGCATGCCTATAACTCAAAATCTTCTACACTATCCCCCAAAATCTTGAGGCTAGCATCAAGAACTCTCAATCATATTATATGGCCTCCAAATGTTCGAGGTAGTCCTGTTCTTTAGCCAAGGGCCTTGTCTATTTGATGATTCTAGAACATATCAAGTTTATAATCATTACTAGCTATCATAACTCAATTTCAACTTCTACTACACCAAATGACTACTTTGATCATGGTCAAATAAGGCCTTTTTGTTGTGAGATAGAATTACTTATTCATGTTTTCATTTTCTCTTAACTTTCAGGGGCATTTCACATCATTAATTTTCTCTTTTTCTCTAAGTCTCATTTCCTTAGTCTCTGGCCTTTCATTGTGGGATCTACTAGTCATATTGCTGTGAAGGATTATTTTCCAAGTTAGTTTATCACTCAGATGAGGATTGTTTTACACTACCTTTTAAAAATACTATACTAGAGGAATAGTATTAGTTACCATGCCTGATGGTTATTAGAATGTTAAGGTTTTCCAAGTTGGTCCTGGATCTCAGAATGTCAGTGGAAAACACACACACACACACACACACACACACACACACACATACACACACACACACACATACACACACACACACACGCACGCACGCACGCACGCACGCACGCACGCACACACATGGACACACATGCACACACAAACACAGAGAGTCGATTCTTTGATATCATTTATTAGATACCTAAAATTTATGCTTCCACAAATGATTTTAATGAAATTTTTAAATTAGCACCACCCTTTTTTTTTTTTTAAGACAAGCAGTCTCTTGATTCAGCATCTTAAATTATTTTTACTCTTCTTTGAACTTAACACCAAAATAGCATTTCTGGTCATTTATATTTACATGTGCTAAACCCTCAGATAAATATTTAAGCATTAAAATTCTTTAATTTTGCTTAATTTAAAATCTTGTCTTGGAATGCAAAAGCAGAGGTTTCTGTACTGATCATTTCAAAGTATAAGTAAAAGTCACAAATTTGACCTTTACAAACTTTGGACATAAATTATTAGCTTATTCCAAAGTCAGCATCAATTGTTGAAGATTTCACTGCTTCAAAAATATGTTTTTCTATAATGAGATATTCAAATCAAATTTTTATAATGGAAACAATATAAAAACATATTATTTTTAAATGAGTCCCAAATTCAATCAGTTTTTGTAATGGAAATAAATGATGCCAGTACTTCCATCACTAGCCAATCAAATATTATAAAATATACTCAGTGTGTTATATCAAACTGAGAAGTATGTGAAATCAAAGAGCTTGTATCCACTTACTGTATATAAAAACAACCTACTTGGCCCTTGATGATACAGATATTTGCAAACATGATGAATTTCTGTGAGTTTAATAGTAAAATTTCAGTCCATTTTATATCACAGTTCTGTTACTACAAGTAAAGCTAGTTTTAGTTATATTCCCATCATATATTCTTAAATGTACAGAGGGTTATAGAAAGAAGTATGTTCATAATAAATAGGCAAATTACCCAGTTTTTCCTTGCCTAGTCTGGAATGGACATAAATTGAGTATAATATAAATGTGTTGTTGACACCATGTCAGTGTAAACATGTTGCTGCAGTTAATAGAATATAACAAATCCACTGAAAAAGTTTCACTTTTTTTAACTTCTACCTAATTAGTTGCCACATATATGATGATCTTTCTTAATTTTTAATAGACTTCTCCTCTTGCTTGTCAATTAATATAAAGAATTTTACACATTCACTATAATGACTTTTTACATCACCATAGCCTATTCTGTTCAGCATGAAAATTCCTGAAATTATTTTTCTATAAATAATTTTCTTGAAGAAAATGACCATGAGTATTACAATTCATAGAGAAGGACCAACAGATAACCTGGGTACCTTGTTAATAATTTTTTTTTAAATTTAAAGACAAGAGAAAGAGTATTCAAGATAAACCACAGGGAATGTACCACCTTTATTAAAGATATAGGAATTGGTGTATCTAGTAGATAGACCCAATTTTGGATAATAGCAATAGAAATGAGAAGTATACTTGAGCTTCCAGAAGCATAGGTCTTTTCATCTTGGTCAAATTTTCTTTTCAGACACTATATTAAGTGAATAGTCTCTTTCTTGAGTGAATATGTACCGATAATTTACTAGGACAGAATAATTGTAGGTACCTACTATCGGTGCATATTTAAAATTCCGGCCAGAGAACAGTTCAGATTATAATCAAATACCAAGTTGTTTTTATCTGTCTGCATCAACTACAAAGTACACATTATCTTTATCAAGGAAACTTGTGAGCTTAATTTAATATAGTATAATTAAAGCTTGGTGTACTCAAATATCTTTAAATTCCACTCTTCTTTTTTTTTCTTTTTTTTTAATATTTATTTATTATTTTATGTAAATACACTGTAGCTGTCTTCACACACTCCAGAAGAGGGAGTCAGATCTCGTTAAGGATGGTTGTGAGCCACCATGTGGTTGCTGGGATTTGAACTCTGGACCTTCGGGAGAGCAGTCGGGTGCTCTTACCCACTGAGCCATCTCACCAGCCCTCCACTCTTACTTCTACAAGGCACTATGATACTTTTTTCGGAAAACATCAATTTATAAATGATATTGCTTGTCATGGCATGTCTATATTATTTTGTCATCCATTGTCAAATCTCTACTTTTTCAAAAAGATTGTACTTTGAATATAAAATTGTTTCCTATAAATAACGTACAAAGATGATAAGAAAAGTGTTTTAAAGGTTACTGAATAGCTGGAAGGAGAACAGCTTCTGAGAATTATTAGGCCATAATTATTTGTAATTTTGTTTGTTTGTATTTATGAGAATGAAGCTTGTTACATGGCTCAGGATTGTTTTGAATTTGCTATATAGCCCAAACTGGCTTTGAACTTGTAATTTTCCTACTACAAACTTGTAAGAGCTGCTTACACAGATGTTCACTACTATGCATTGATAATATGCATATTTATTCTGAATGAAGCTAGGAGCCAATTTAAGAGTTTACTTAATAAATGACCTGTCTGACCCCTTTCAAAAGTAGGTCATTGGACACTGTTTTGAGTAAAAATTAAGGTGATATTTCTATGTTCTCTATGTAAGGATAAAATGATAAGTATCTCAATAATCTAAGAAATAACGCTGAGGTTATCCAGAAATAGTAAGATTAGGAACACATTTGGAGGTGGTAACAAAAGCCTAAATATTATGATTTATGGACTATTTGTGAAGTATGTACAGTAGAAGTTAGGTCTGGTTCTACCTTCCAGCACCATGCATCATGAAATCAGACTCAGACTTAAAATATTTACAAATGGCTTGGCCATATATCTAGGCTCTTTTTTGAATAGGTCATAACTTAAAATAACCCATTTATTCTTATCTACATTTTGCCTCATGACTGGTTACCTGTGCTCAGATTACCTGTATTTTGTCACATCTTCCCAGTTGAACTTCCAGCCTTACACTCTCATAGAATCTTTTCTGACTCCACAATGTCACACCTCATCTTTTCTGCCAAAACTAGAGGCCAAAGATTTATTATTGATAGGTGCTACATCCATACAGATATAAGATATTATCACTATATTATATCTATACTGTGAGAAAAGTGTTTGGGGGAGGTTGCAATATATCTAGTTGAGAAACTGGAATGACAGAGTTACCATCAGTTGCTGTGCAAAGAATGAGCTCAGAGTCAACAGGTGTGAAAGTATTAATCTTATTACTTGAACATAAATATCTCTGAGGTACCTTTAATGATATTTTTAAATAAAAGACATAGCTAGTAGATTTAATTTCCTTTGTTTTGTTTGACTTAAGAGCTTAGAAATTAAGAGTGTGCTTAATGCTGTGAATGGTGATATCACTAGGAAAACATGTCATGAAGAATGTACACATATTAAAAGAAGAACAGCAGAGTATTCAAGGAGGCAGCAAAGAAACAGAATTTTCATTTAATAAGTGGAATGAAGTGTTTCAGTAACCAACTGGACAATAATTAAAAGGAGGGAATGGCCTTCTGGTCTGAGACAGTGCCCGAGCAGACCTTGATCCCACAACACCCAGGGGAAGCTGTACTCCAAGAAGATCTATCACCCCCAGGATCATGAGTGAGAAGACCACAACATTCATCCCAACATTGGGAGTTACTGAGACCCCCAGGGAATCAGGGATGCAAGAACCCCTGCTCAGCCAGTGGCACTGGTTCCTTCTGGTCTGAGGCAGTGCCCTGAGGAGCCCTTGGGCACTAGGTCTGTACCCAACCCCACAACACCCAGAGGAAGCTGCATTCCCAGGTGCTCTAACACTCCCATAAGATTTCAGGATCTCAGAGACATCATGAATCCCAGGAGCTCTTACACTCAAGATCTGAGGATCTGATGATCACAGAGGCAGCTGCACTCTGAGGATTTCTGTCATAAAAAAAGATAACAGGAGGGACAGTCTCCAGTCAAAGACAGTGAGTGCAAGTAGCACTAGGGATAACCAGATGGCAAGAGACAAACATAAGGACATAAGCAACAGAAACCAAGGTTACTTGGCATTATCAGAACCCAGTTCTTCCACCATAGCAAGTTCTAGATACCCCATCGCACCAGAAAAGCAAGATTCAGATTTAAGATCACTTCTTATGATGATGATAGAAGACATTAGGAAGGACATAAATAACTCTCTTGAAGAAATGCAGGAGAACACAGGTAAACAGGTAGAAGCCCTTTAAAAGGAAACACAAAACTCCCTTAAAAAATTGCAAGTAAACACTACCAAATAGGTAACAGAATTGAACAAAACAATTCAGTATCTAAAAATGAAAGTAGAAACAATAAAGAAATCACAAAGGGAGATGACCCTGGAGATAGAAATCCTAGGAAAGAGATCAGGAGTTATAGATGCAAGCATCACCAACAGAATGGAAGAGATAGAAGAGGCAATCTCAGGTGCAGAAGATACCATAGAAGATAGGACAGTCACAGGGATACTATAGAGAGGGCAGGGCTTCCAGGAGTCTTTAATCCACTTCTTCCATGTGAGAAGCATCCTCATCGCCTTCGAGTGGGGGAATATCATCAGGAACAGCAACACTGGGCTCTTCTGCAGTGACTTCATCTTCATTGATGCCCAGGTCTAGTTTAAGCATGCAGTAGATGTGGTTAGAAAGGGTTTTGGGATCCTCAGGTGAGAAACCAGGGGAAACCAGAGCAGTTTCAAACACCAGCACAACCAGGTCTTGACAGCTTTGTCCTCTGCCTCAACCTTCTGCCACAGGGTCTCCACGATGGGGTGGTCAGGGTTGATCTCCAGGTGTTTTATGGCCATCATGTAGCCCATTGTAGAGTTGTCTCTCAATGCCTGAGTCTTCATGATCTGTTCCATGTTGGCTGTCCAGCCATAGGTGCTTGTCACAATGCAGCAGAGTGAAGACATAAGCATTGACTGGCCTGACCCACCTGGGTTTCTTCTCATATCTACAAGAATCTTCTATCCTGTTCTGTGCCTTAAGGCAGGAAGATCTCCTCCCACAGAATAGTAGGGTTGGGTGTTGTGTATTGTGGTTTTTTGTTTGTTTGTTTGTTTTATTTTGTTCTGAAATTAAAAGTATACAAAATAAAGAAGATGCAGTTTAAAAAAGATGAAGAAAATAAGACAGTCAATAAAAATGCAAAATGCAAACAGATCCTAACCAAAATATCCAGGAAATCCAGGACACAATGAGAAGACCAAACCTAAGGATAACAGGTATAGAAAAGAATGAAGATACGAAAATTAAAGAGCCAGTGAACATCCTCAACAAAATTATCCAAGAAAATGTTCCTAACCTAAAGTAAGAGATGCTCATGAACATATCAGAAGCCCATAGAATCCCAAGTAGACTATATCAGAAAAGAAATTCCTTCCATCATATAGTACTCAAGATACCAAATGCACAAAACAAAGAACATTAAAAGCAGTAAGGGAAAATTGTCTAGTAACATTTGGCAGACCTAACAGAATTATACCCCATTTCTCACTGGAGTCTATAAAAGCCAGAAGACACTGGGCAGTGGTCATATAGACCCCAAGAGAACAAAAATGCCAGGTCAGGCTACAATACTCAACAAAATTCTTAGTTAACATAGATGGAGAAACCAAGATATTCCATGACAAAAACAAATGTACACAGTATCTTTCCACAAATCCAAACCTAAAAAGGAAAATAGGTGGAAAAGTCCATCATAAGGAAGGAAACTATACCCTAGAAAAAGCAAGAAATTAATCTTCCAACAAACAAAAAAAGAAGATAGCCACACAAACACAATTACATCACTAATAACAAAACTAACAGGAAGTAGCAATCACTTTTCCTTAATATCTGTTAATATCAATAGGCTCAATTCTCCAATAAAAAGACATATGCTGGATATGTAAATAGGACCCAGCATATTGCTGCATACAGGAAATGGACTTCAGTGACAAAGACAGACATGACCTCAGAGTAAAATTCAGAAAAACAATTTTCCAAGCAAATAGTCCCAATAAACAAGCTGGAGTAGCCATTCTAATACCAAATAAAATTGACTTTCAACTAAAATTTATCAAAAAATAAAATAAGGAAGGACAAGTCATAATCATCAAAGAAAAAAAATGACCAAGATGAACTCTCAATTCTGAATATCTATGCTCCAAATGCAAGGACACCTACATTTATTAAAGAAACTTTACTAAAGCTCAAAGAACACATTGCACCTCACACAATAATAATGGGAGACTTCAACACCCCACTCTCAGCAATGGACAGATCATGGAAACAGAAACTAAACATGGTCACATTGAAACTAACAGAAGTTATGTACCAAATGGATTTAACAGATATCCATAGAAATTTTCATCCTAAAATAAAAGAATATACCTTCTTCTCAGCACCTCATGGTACATTCTCCAAAAAAACAGGCCTCAACAAATACAAGATGATTGAAATAATTCCATGGATCCTATGAGATCATCTGAACTAAAGCTGGACTTCAATAACAACATAAACAATGTAAAGTCTACATTCACATGGAAACTGAACAAGTCTCTACTCAATGATTGAAAGCTAGGTCAAGGAAGAAATAAAGAAAGAAATTGAAAACTTTTTAGTACTTAGCAAAAATGAAAGCATATCATACCAAAAATTATGGGACACAATGAAAGCAGTGATAAGAGGAAAACTCATAGCTCTAAGTGACAACAAAAAGAAACTAGAAAGATCATAAACTGGTAGCTTGACAGCACAAAAGAAAGCTCAACAAGATAGATAAACCATTAGCCAGTCTAACCAGAGAGCACAGAAACAGTATCGAAAATAATAAAATCAGAAATGAAAGGGGAGACATAACAACAGAAACTGAGGAAATTTAAAAAACAAACAAACAAACAAACAAACAATCCAATAGATCTTATTACAAAAGCCAATACTCCGCAAAACTGGAAATTTTGGATGAAATGGACAATTTTCTAGACAGATACCAGGGAACAAAGTTAAGTCAGGGTCAGATAAACCATCTAAAGAGTCCCATAATTCCCAAAGAAATAGCAGCAACCATTAAAAGTCTCCCAACCAAAAAAAAAAAAAAAAAAAAGTCCAAGACCAGAGCGGTTTAGTGAAGAATTCTATCAGACTTTAAAGAAGACCTATTACCAATTCTCTTCAAACAATTCCACAAAATAGAAACAGAAGGAACACTATCTAATTCGTTCTATGAAGCCACGATTACGCTTATCAGTAAACTACACAAAGACCCAACAAAGAAAGAGAACTTCAGACAAATTTCCCTGATAAGTATCAATGGAAAAATACTCAATAAAATTCTTGAAAACTGGGCCGGGTGTGGTGGCGCATGCCTTTAATCCCAGCACCTGGGAGGCAGAGGCAGGTGGATTTCTGAGTTCCAGGCGAGCCTAGTCTACAGAGTGAGTTCCCAGGACAGCCAAGGCTACACAGAGAAACCTTGTCTCAAACAAACAAACAAACAAAACAAAACAAAACAAAACAAAACATCAACAAAACAAAACAAACAAACAAACAAATCTCAAAAACTGAATCCAAGAACACATCAAAACAATCATCCATCATTATCAAGTCAGCTTTATCCCAGGAATGCAGGGATGGTTCAATATATGGAAATCAATCAACAGAATTCACTATATAAACAAACTCAAAGGAAAAAACACACATCACCATCTCATTAGATGCTGAGAAAAGCATTTGACAAAGTCTAACACCTCTTCATGGTAAAAGTCATGGAAAGATCAGGAACTCAAGGCCCATACCTAAACATAGTTAAAAACAATATACAGCAAACCAATAGCCAATGTCAAACTAAATGGAGAGAAACTTGAAACAATACCACTAAATTCAAGGACTAGACTAGGCACTTTCTCCCTACCTATTTAATATACTACTCAAAGTCCTATCTAGATCAATTAGATAACAAAAGGAGGTCAAAGGGATACAAATTGTAAAGAAAGAAGTCAAAATATCACTACTTGCAGATAATATGATAGTACACTTAAATGACCCCAAAAACTCCACTAGAGAATTTGTACAGCTGATAAATAATTTCAGCAATGTGAATGGATATAAAATTAACTCAAACAAATCAATGGCCTTCCTCTATTCCAAGGATAAACAGGTTGAGAAAGAAATTAGGGAAATTATATCCTTCACGATAGTCACAAATAAAATAAAATAAAATAAAATAAAATAAAATAAAATAAAATAAAAAAAAATACCTTGATGTGACTCTAACCAAGCAAGTGAAAAATCTGTTTAATAACTTCAAGTCTCTGAAGAAAAAAAAAATTGAAGAAGATCTTAGAAGATGAAAAGATCTCCCATGCTCATGGATTGGCAGGATTATAATGTAAAAATGGTGAACTTGCCAAAAGCAATCTACAGATTCAATGTGATCTCCATCAAAATGCCAGCTCAATTCTTCAGAGTTAAAAATAGCAATTTGCAAATTCATTTGGAATAACAAAAAAAAAAACCCAAGAGAGCGAAACTATTCTTAGCAACAGCAACAAAAAAGAACTTCTGGGGGAATCACCATCACTAACCTCAAGTTGTACTGCAGAGCAATAGTGATAAAAACTGCATGGTATTGGTACAGAGACAAGTAAGAAGATCAGTAGAATAGAACTGTAGGCCCAGAAATGAACCCACACACATATGGTCACTTGATCTTTGACAAAGGAGCTAAAACCATCCAGTGGGAAAAAGACAGCATTATCAACAAATGGTCTTGATTCAACTGTAGGTCAGTATGTAGAAGAATGCTAATTTACCCATTCTTATCTCCTTATACAAAGCTCAAGTCCAAGTGAATCAAGAATTTCCACATAAAACCAGATACACTGAAACTATTAGAAGAGAAAGTGGAGAAGAGCTTCAAACACATGGGAACAGGGGAAAGATTCCTGAACAGAGCATCAATGGCTTATTCTCTAAGATTAAGAGTTGATAAACGGAATTTCATAAATTCATTCTTTTTAATAGCTGAGTAGTACTCCATTGTGTAGATGTACCACATTTTCTGTATCCATTCCTCTGTTGAGGGGCATCTGGGTTCCTTCCAGCTTCTGGCTATTATAAATAAGGCTGCTATGAACATAGTGGAGCATGTGTCCTTCTTACCAGTTGGGGCACCTTCTGGATATATGCCCAGGAGAGGTATTGCTGGATCCTCCGGTAGTACTATATCCAGTTTTCTGAGGAACCGCCAGACTGAACAAGAAAAATGAAGACTGAAGTGTGAACACTATGCCCCTCCTTAGAAGTGGGAACAAAACACCCTTGGAAGGAGTTACAGAGACAAAGTTTGGAGCTGAGATAAAAGGATGGACCATGTAGACACTAGCATATCCGGGGATCCATCCCATAATCAGCTTCCAAATGCTGACACCATTGCATACACTAGCAAGATTATGCTGAAAGGACCCTGATATAGCTGTCTCTTGTCAGAGTATGCCTGGGCCTAGCAAACATAGAAGTGGATGCTCACAGTCGGCTAGTGGATGGATCACATGGCCCCCAATGAAGGAGCTAGAGAAAGTACCAAAGAAGCTAAAGGGATCTGCAACCCTATAGGTGGAACAACATTATGAACTAACCAGTACCCCGGAGCTCTTGACTCTAGCTGCATATGCATCAAAAGATGGCCTAGTCGGCCATCACTCGAAAGAGAGGCCCATTGGACACGCAAACTTTATATGCCCCAGTACAGGGGAACGCCAGGGTCATAAAAGGGGAGTGGGTGGGTAGGGGAGAGGGGGTGGGTGGCTATGGGGGACTTTTGGTATAGCATTGCAAATGTAAATGAGCGAAATACCTAATAAAAAATGAAAAAAAAAAGAGTTGATAAACGGGACCTCAAAAAATTGCAAATCTTCTGTAAGGCAGAGAACACTGTTGATACAACAAAAAGGCAACCAAGAGATTGGGCAAAAATCTTTACCAGTCCTACATCTGATAGAGGGTTAATAT